>NC_090330.1:56813970-57121601 GCF_035084215.1 Heptranchias perlo
GCTGTAAATTTTATGTAATTCTATGTAAAATGTTACTTCTGATCCTTGCCAGGACCACATTGCTTTTTGGTGGTGAATGAACTATTTGATGTTTTACTTAAGCCTTTGTCTTTCCGTCAGTTTATTTACACAACACTGCTAGTTGTCAATGTTTACACTGACATATTTGCAAATGTGTTATTTTGTTGTTACCTATTTTATTCCCCAGTTAAATCTACTGATATTTTTGTATTGAAATGTATGCGTAAAAGCTTTTGGAAATTTTCCATATGCTATCCAATGTGAATGCTTCCTTGTGTGACAGCCTCAGGTTTACTGCTAGTGGTTCTGGCAGACAATCCACTGGCACTAACTTCTGTAATAGTTTCCTTGTGGTAATAAAAGCAAAGTTAGTACTTGTAAATAACTTTCCATTGGACATTAGATTGACATTAGTAATTTGTCACTGATGTACAATGAATGCCCTGTTGTCCTTGAAGTATGTGGTCAGTTTGAAAACAAGGTATGACTGGAGCCAATTCCACCGAGTACTTTGTTAAAAAGAAGTCAACGGCAGCCTCCTGAGTAGCAACATATGGATTTGGATGCTTCTGGGCAAGTCTTCAAGGCAAGAGTATTATTGCATTAACAGGATATTCATGAGGCAGTGGAACACATCCATAGCACTTGGATCAAACATTGAAGAGTATTCATGAATCCTTCTTTGATCTTAATTGGACACTGTTCACCAGGATGACTGCAATGCAGAGAGATATGGTGCCTACTACACCACCCCTTGTCACTCCTGCAGTGAACAACGTGGTGTTAGTTCTAGGAGACATATTAGCAGATCTCAAAAAGGGAATACAGCCCCCCCATCAGAGGAAGTTTCTTGGGCACTTTTATGTTAATGTTTGGCTCCTGGGAGATCACAACTGAAAAGGAGAGCCACTGTGAAATCAGGATTTTAATAAAGGGGCCAATTTCAAATTGTCCTTAAGTCTTCAACTGGACGTGACATCTGTACCCACAACTAAGTGGCCTGCGCTGCATTTAGCTGATTCCTTCCCCCACCTCGCAATTAGCAGACACCCAAGTTGCTGATGCTGGTGTAGACATATTATGCGAATTGCCTGAACTCCGGAATTCTGATGGGGTCAGGAAAATTACGAAAAAGGTTAAACTTGCTCCCCAGCTTGTGCACTGATTTTCAAGGAAATTACTAATATGAAAAGAAAAACTCTGGATTACATCTTCACAATGTTCAGTCGTTTTTTTCAATTGGTGTCGATTTTGTCCCAAATACTGCATCAATTAGAAATGGTTACAAGTAGGTAATCTGCCCACATGTGGACTGAAAGGTGATCTTGTCAATAAACTCAAACATATAACATGATTGTGCTTCATGATACAGGCACATAAATTCAATGAACACGCTCCATGCATTTACCAGATAGGGCAAAAGAGGCATGGGGCTCGATTTTCGCGTCGGGTTTCCTGCGGGTTTCCAGCGGGGGGGCGCTGAAAATCCCGATATCCGGTCACGTGACCGGATCGCGACGAAATCCCGCCCACTTCCGGGTACCACGCTGACGTGCGGGGCTGCGCGCGCAGGCCCCGCTGGTGGGAATCCCGCAGGCAATTAAAGCCAGCGGGGTTCCACTTGAGAGTACTTACCTTGCTTGTTGAGGTCAGTTAATGAGCTGAAGCAGCTGTCAAAAGAGGAAGTGTGGGATTTTAGGTTCAAGGCAGTGAGCTTCACACACTGGGGGAAACAGTCCCTCTTCAACCAGGCGTGTTGCAGCCAGCAGCCTGTGGCAGCTGCCAAGGTGCACTCCACGGGGGAGAGCCCTCACCCACGCAGGAGGCCACCGCGTCACATAGGGCAACCCCTGCCCTCCACCACCCCCCGCCAAGCCAGAGGACAGACCGACACGAAACCGCAGCCCCAGTCCGAGGAACCACCCACCTACCCTGCACAACCCCCCAGACCAACACCTGCCAGTTGGGTGGTGCGTGGACACCTTCGGAGGACGAACAGCATGACCAGCCCCAGCAGCCTCGCAGTCCACGCCGTCCGCCGCAGAGACGTGGAGCCCCCCAACACGGTGTTGTTGCACGCCCACCTGCACAGCAGGAGGGAGGGCTACCGCAGGGAGAGACGCATCGCAGAGGGCACTACCCTTGCCACAGGGTCCACAGACCGAGGCGCAGCTCCCCGGACCTCTCCGAGCAGCAGTGCACAGGGAGGCGCAGATTCGCTCGACATGTAGTCGTGGAGATCTGCAGGCTCTTTCATGCCGAGCTGCTCCTGGCTGGCCCCAGCACCAACTGCTTACCTGTCGCTGTCAAAGTCACCACTGCCCTCCACAACTTCTCCTCCGCATCCTTCCAGGGTGCAGCCGGCTACACCGCCGATGTCTCTCAGTCGTCTGCGCGGAAGAGCCCTGCAAATACACCTGCACCTACTCTGCAGTAACACGATGGGTGGCATCAGTGGTGGGTCCTCATAGTGATACCCAGGAGCGGGCATTATTGGACACAACGGACAGGATTCGCGGAGACATGGCAGTGGTGGTGTCAATATAATGTGTGCTGTTTGTTGCTCTGAAATTCAATATAGGTAACACCCAGGACAAACCCTCAGACACCCTTGTGCACCCCCTTCATGCTCACGACACGTTTGCCTTACGCAGCGTACTGCACATATGTGATGCATGCCCTGTGGCTGCAGCACAGGTGGTGGCAGGTTGAGTGAGGCTGGCCGTGAGGGAGATGCACGAGAGGGTGAGTATGGGATAGAGCCATGAGATTGTATGAGGATTGGGTCGCGTGTTAGTGGCAGGATGAGTACTGGCGAGGTGAGTAGGTGGAGGTAAGATGAGGATGGGGTTTGAGTGGGTATGAAGGGTGATGTGACAGAGTAGTGTTGGCGGTGCCGAAGGAGATGTGAGGTGGGGGCAGTGTTGTGGCAGACGGAGTGTAGGGGAAAGACTACGTGTTCTCACTGTGGCTGACCTACTGCGGTCATTGCAGCGCCTCCTGCACTGTATGCAGGTGGGCCATATGTTGGTGGCGCAGGTGACCCCCTCTGCCACCTCGAGCCAGGCCTTCTTGGTGGCAGAGGCAGGCCGCTTCCTCCCGCCCGCCGGGGGGAAGATCTGTGTCGTCCCCCTCCTCCTCACCCCATCTGATGATACCTGGGGTGAGGCATCATTAAACTGGGAGCAGCCTTCCCCCTAGGCTGCTCCATGCTGCAATTTGTTCCATTGGTTGCAGCATCTGTCAGTGGAGGACTGCCCCTTTAACTAGAGAGCCTCCAGCTGACAGATCGTACTGCGCATGCGCAGCCCGCCCGACGTGCAGACCAGCAGCGTGGACCCCGGAGGAGCAGGTAATTGATTCCTATTAGTGGGTTGCCTGCTACGATCGCGCGGGCAGCCCACTAATTTCGCCGAGCGTGTTGACCACGCTCCCGGAGGACCACCCGCTGGGAACCCGCAGGCCTGCTAAATTCGAGCCCATGGAATCCAACTGTAGCTTGTGGGACCCACGAAAATGTGGGTCTCCAATGTCATTACAATCACAAAGATTGCTTTCTTTATTTTAAAGAATGCCATTTAACAGTCAGAGCAAAAGAGCGTTGCTATAATTAGTCTCAATGGGGATGATATCAGTCTTGGATGGTGGTGCAAAATGGGCAATAGCGAATCGACAGCTCAATTTACACCGCCCGATTTCTTTTCCATTGATGAAAACAAATCGGGCGGAGTGTAAAACGGGCTGCCAATTCACTATCGCCTGTTTTGTGTTACAGTCGAACATGAATTTTACCCCCAATTTTCCCGATTGGGAAGGGTAGAATCAATCAGGGCTGCTGCTTGTGATCACCATCCACTTAGCCCTTCTGGAAGTGTAACCAATCTATGATGTCTTCCATGGTCAGATTGTCTCGCAATACTTATTGTTGAGGCTCACATATGAATAAATGCCACTTTGTGAGGATGATTGGTATCTATAAAATTGTACCCCAGCAAGGAATTAATTCAGAAGTGACGAGGGAAGTGGAGACTCCACTACTCTCCTTAAGATGTTGACTGCTTTCTGAAGTAAAGTTCTGCGGGTACCATCCACCCACTGATAACTCACCCAAGTGTGTTTGTAGTACTATGGAGGCATCAAAGCTAAATTTTACCCTGTCCTTTCCCATGTGATTGGGGCGGTTAGATAGGAGGGTGCCTCTGTGAATGTGGTGAGGAGTTTGAGGGAGAGAATGGGCACGATTTTAGCATTGAAAAACGGGTGGATTGGGGCCGGGGGCATTCAAAATCGCAACCATTTCAGACCAGCCCAAAACCCGCCCCCAACCCGCCTCCAACCCGCCCATTTCCGGTTTTCACTGGGGTGGGACGAGAGGTGGGCGACCAACACGCTCCAAGGAGGCGGGCTGGTCACTAAAACCTTTCAAGTGGACTGCGGGCCTCTATTTTTGCAGGTTTTGCAATTTCAATCCCTGGGGCCCTGGATTCCCGGACTTTCTCCTTCACGCCTTGTGAGAGGAGGCGAGAAGGCCCTAAACTGCAGGTTAGTGGCTTTGTGACATAGCTTGTAGGCCTGGAGGAGCAGGAGTGCTTCCCCCAGGCCCAACAAGCCAACCTGCAACGTCCCTCCAATGATCACTGACCTCCCCCCCGATCTCCGACCCCCCCTCCCCAACAATTGCAGACCCCCGATCCCCCCAACGATCGTGGACACCCCCCAGATCTCCAACCCCACCCCCAAATCAATCATAGACCCCCGCAATGACCCCCCCCAATCCTGACGCCCCCCCCCCCCATGACTGACACCCTCCCCCCCCGACCTCCATGTCCACCGGTGTCTCGTGCTGGTTTGAGACAGTTTGACGAGCTAGGGTCTAAATTAATAAGCAGAACTTCAAAGGTAATAATCTCTGGATTACTGCATGAGCCATGTGCAAATTGGTATAGGGACAAACAGACCAGAGAGTTAAATGCATGGTTCAAAGAGTGGTGTTCGAGGAAGGGGTTTTGATTCATGGGGCACTGGCACTAGTGCTGGCGAAAGAGGGAGCTGTCCCAACAGGACAGGCTCCACTTAATCCGGGTTGGCACCGGTGTCCTAGCGAATCGAATAACTCGGGCTGTAGATAGTGCTTTAAACTAAAAGAGTGGTGGAGGAGGGGTCAGGTGAGGGGAAATTTAGAAATCTAGTGAGAAAAGTTAAGACAATAGAACAGTGTAGTCACTTGGGTAAAGATAAGCAGAGTGTGGCAGGAATGGACGGAGAGTTTACCAATAATAGTGAAACAACAAGTAACGTCAAAGCAGGAAAAAATGGTAAAAAGTCAAAATTAAAGGCTCTATATCTGAATGCATGGAGCATTCGTAACAAGATAGATGAATTAATTGCACAAATAGAGATAAATGGGTTTGACCGAATAGCCATTACAGAGACATGGGGCTCTATTTCAGCACCCGCTATCGGGTGCGTTCCTGGTGGGGGGGCTCCGAAAATCGGAGAATCCCGGTGCGGTACCGGAGCCCGCCCCGAACCCGCGCACTTCCGGGTTCCCTGCTGACGCGCTGGCGTGCGCGTGCAGCCCCCGCTGGTGGGAATCCCTCAGGCAATTAAAGCCAGCGGGATGCCACTTGACAATATTTATTTAGGTATTTCAGGTCATTAACTGACCTGATTAAGGGATTATGTGAGGAGGGGTGGGATTTTAGAACAAAGTGGGACTGTTTCCCACACTGGGGGAAACACTCCCAGGTCAAATGGACGTGTTGCAGCTGTCAGCCTGTGGCAGCTGCAACACGTCCATTTGACAGGTGGGGGGGGAGACCCTCACCCATTGCAGGAGGCCACTCTGTCACTTGGGACAAAGTTTGGCCTCCACCACCCTCCTCCTGACAGTCAAAGTCACCAACCTGCACACTTACCCCGGGGTCCGGAGACATGTACCTACCTTGCGGACCCCCTCAGATGTACATCTTGCGGATGGGGGCTGCCGTAGCTGCAGTCATGACCTCCTCGGAGGGCGAACAGCATCACCAGCCTCACCAGCCTCGCCATCCACGTCGTCCACCGCTGACACGTGGAGCTCCACAACATATTACACATCCACCTGTACAGCAGCAGGGAGGGCTACCGCAGAGAGAGATGCGTCGCAGAGGGCACTACCCTCGCCACAGGGTCCACAGACCGAGGCTCAGCCTCCTGGACCTCTCTGAGCAGCAGTGCACACGGAGGCTCAGAGTCACTCGACATGTAGTCGTGGACATCTGCAGCCTCTTTCATGCCGAGCTGCTCCTGGCTGGCCCGAGCACCATCTTCTTACCTGTCGCTGTCAAAGTCACCACTGCCCTCAACAAGTTCTCCTCCGCATCCTTCCAGGGTGCAACCGGGGACATCGCCGATGTCTCTCAGTCATCTGCGCAGAAGAGCCCTGTAAATACACCTACACCCACTCTGCAGTGACACAATGGGTGGCATCAGTTGTGGGTCCTCATAGTGATCCTCAGGAGCGGGCATTATTGCACAAACCAGACAAGATTCGCAAAGACATGGCAGTAGTGGTGCCAATATAATATGGAATGTGAGTTGTTCAGAAATTCAATATAAGTAACACCCATGACAAACCCTCAAACACCCTTGTGCATCCCCTTCATGCTCACGACACGTTTGCCTTACGCTGCCTACTGCACATATGTGATGCATGCCCTGTGGCTGCAGCACGGGTAGTGGCAGGTTGAGTGAGGCTGGCTGTGAAAGGGATGAACGAGAGGGTGAGTATGAGATAGAGCCATGAGATTGTATGAGGATTGGGTTGAGTGGTAGTGGCGGGATGAGTACTGGCGAGGTGAGTAAGTGCAGGTAAGATGAGGATGAGGTTTAAGTGGGTGTGAGGGGTGATGTGACAGAGTAGTGTTGGCAGTGCAGAAGGAGATGTGGGGTGGGGGCAGTGATGTGGCAGATGGAGTGTAGGGGAAAGACTACGTGTACTCACTTTGGCTGACCTACTGAGGTCATTGGAGTGCCTCCTGCACTGTATGCAGGTGGGCGATATGTTGGTGGTGCAGATGACCTCCTCTGCCACCTCAAGCCAGGCCTTCCTGGTGGCAGAGGCAGGCCTCTTCCTCCCGCCCGCCGGGAGGAAGATCTCTGTCCTCCCCCTCCTCCTCACCCCATGTATTGATACCCGGAGTGAGGCATCATTAAACTGGGAGCAGCCTTCCCCCTGGGCTGCTCCATGCTGTAATTTTTTCAGTTTGTTGCAGCATCTGTCAGTGGAGGACTGCCCCTTTAAATAGAACGCCTCCAGCTGACAGATCTTACTGCGCATGCACAGCCCGCCCGACGCGCAGATCAGCAGTGGGGAACCCGGTGGAACAGGTAAGTGGCTCCAATTAGTGAATTGTCTGCTACGATCGCGCGGGAAACCCGCTAATTTCACCGGGCGCGTTACCCCCCCGCCGAGAACCCACAGCCCTGCTAACATCGGGCCCATGGTTGCAAAATGACCAAGGTTGGGAACTAAACATTCCAGTGTACATGACATTTAGGAAAGACAGGCAGAATAGAAATGAGGGTGTGTAGCCCTAATAATAAAGGATGACATCAGGACAGTGGCGAGAAAGGATCTTGGCTCAGAAGATCAGGAAGTAGAATCAATATGGGTGGAAATTAGAAATAACAAGGGGCAGGAAACACTGGTGGGAGTAGTTCACAGTAGAAGACACAAAAAGCATACCAAAAATAGAAGGGAACCAAGGGGTAAATGAGAGTGAGGAACTTAAAACAATTATTACGACTAGAGATAAAGTACTGCAGAAACTAAAGGGAATAAAAGCCAACAAATCCCCATGACCTGATGGCCGACATCCGAGGGTTCTAAAAGAGGTGGCTGCAGAGATAGTGGATGTATTGGTTTTGATCTTCCAAAATTCTCTAGATTCCAGAACAGTCCCAGCGGATTGGAAGGTAGCAAATGTTGGCCCACTATTCAAGAAGGGAGGGAGAGACAAAACAGGGAAGTACAGGCCAGTTAACCTGATATCGGTCGTTGAGAAAATGCTGGAATCCATTATTAAGGAAGTGGTAACAGGGCACTTCGAAAATCATAACATGATTAGGCAGAGTCAACATGGTTTTATGAAAGGGAAATCATGTTTGACAAAATTATTAGAGTTTTTAGAGGATGTAACTAGTAGGGTAGATAAAGGGGAACCAGGGGATGTAATATATTCGGATTTTCAAAAGGCATTTGATAAGATGCCACAAAAAAAGGTTGTTACACAAGGTAAGGTCTCATGGGGTTGGGGGTAATATATTAGTATGGATAGAGGATTGGTTAAAGGACAGAAAACAGAGAATAGGGATAAACGGGTCATTCTCAGGTTGGCAGGCTGTAACTAGTGGGGTGCCACAAGGATCGGTGCTTGGGCCTCAGCTATTTACAATCTATATTAATGACTTAGATGAAGGGCCCGAGTGCAATGTATCCAAGTTTGCTGATGATACAAAGCTAGGTGAGAAAGTAAGCTTTGAGGAGGACACAAAGGGTCTGCAAAGAGATAGAGACAGGCTAAGTGAGTGGGCAAGAAGGTGGCAGATGGAGTATAATGTGGGGAAATGTGAGGTTATTCACTTTGGAAGGAAGAATAGAAAAACAGAATATTTTTTGAATGGTGAGAAACTACTAAATGTTGGTGTTCAGAGAGACTTGGGTGTCCTCATCCAAGAAACACAAAAAGTTAGCAGGCAGATATAGCAAGCAATTAGGAAACCAAATGGAATGTTGGCCTTTATTGCAAGGGGGTTGGAGTACAAGAGTAAGGAAGTCTTACTACAGTTGTACAGGGCTTTAGTGAGATCTCACTTGGAGTACTGCGTACAGTTTTTGTCTTGTTATCTAAGGAAGGATATACTTGCCTTGGAGTCGGTGCAACAAAGGTTCACTAGATTAATTCCTGTAAGAACTTGCACTACACCAGGTTATAGTCCAACAGTTTTATTTTAAATCATAAGCTTTCGGAGCTTACCTCCTTCATCACCTGATCTTCCCGTCTCCCCTCGATCTTCCCCTCTCCCCCCTCCCCCCCCCCACCATTGGTCTTCCATTCCAGCGCCGGATGACGTCTGGCTCGCTCTCTCTTTTTTAAAATTTGTTCATGGGATGTGGGCGTCGCTGGCAAGGCCAGCATTTATTGCCCATCCCTAATTGCCCTTGAGAAGGTGGTGGTGAGCCGCCTTCTTGAACCGCTGCAGTCCGTGTGGTGAAGGTTCTCCCACAGTGCTGTTAGGAAGGGAGTTCCAGGATTTTGACCCAGCGACGATGAAGGAATGGCGATGTATTTCCAAGTCGGGATGGTGTGTGACTTGGAGGGGAACGTGCAGGTGGTGTTGTTCCCATGTAGCTGCTGCTCTTGTCCTTCTAGGTGGTAGAGGTCGCGGGTTTGGGAGGTGCTGTCGAAGAAGCCTTGGCGAGTTGCTGCAGTGCATCCTGTGGATGGTACACACTGTAGCCACAGTGCATCGGTGGTGGAGGGAGTGAATGTTTAGGGTGGTGGATGGGGTGCCAATCAAGCGGGCTGCTTTGTCCTGGATGGTGTTGAGCTTCTTGAGTGTTGTTGGAGCTGCACTCATCCAGGCAAGTGGAGAGTATTCCATCACACTCCTGACTTGTGCCTTGTAGATGGTGGAAAGGCTCACAAACCTTACAAGCCTCACAAACTCTTACAGCTTTTGTCACTGCATCTCAGCCCCAGTTTTGTGTAAGCATTAATATTTAGTTGCATTATCTCCAAATATTAGGTTATGTTTATGTGGAGGTTGGAATTTTTGCATATTTTGCATATTTTAGTTTCCTTACTAATCTTTCCTACAATATTATTGATTGCTGGGCTTAGCTCTCATGTTTGCCAAGCATTAGGGGGCTATTATAATTCATGGGGAGGGTCTAGCATCACCATTTTTGGCAAGGCCAGACCTCCCCACTGTTGGCAGAAATTGCCAGCACCGCAATTTCAGCGTCATCGTAGTGCAGTGCTTGGAGGATCTGTTAAATATAACAGATACAGTCTAGCAATGACTTTTCTATTCAGTAACGTAGGAGGTGATTTTAACCTAACCGACATAGCGAGAAACTGTCAGGATTGGATTGGGCACCTGATTTACACCCCGCTCGATTTTACTTTCCATTAACTTCAATTTCAGGACTTTTTTGACTGCTTAACCACAGAAAGGACCTCTGCCAACACCATAAGACCATAAGACCATAAGAGATAGGATCAGGAGTGGGCCATTTGGCCCCTCGAGCCTGCTCTGCCATTTAATGAGATCATGGTTGATCTGATTTTTATCTCAACTCCACTTTCCTGCCCTTTCCCCATATCCTTTTCCTCCCTTGATGATCAAAAATTTGTCTAACTCAGCTTTGAATGTATTCAGTGACTCAGCCTCCACAGCTTTTTGGGGTAAAGAATTCCAAAGATTCACGACCCTCTGGGAGAAGAAATTCCTCCTCATTTCCATCTTAAACGGGCGACCCCTTATTCTGAGACTATGCCCCAAGTTTTAGATTCCCCTCTGAGGGGTAACATCCTCTCAGCATCTACCCTATCGAGTCCCCTCAGAATCTTGTATATTTCAATAAGATCTCCTCTCATTCTTCTAAACTCCAATGAGTATAGACCCAACCTGTTCAATCTTTCCTCATAAGACAACTCTTCCATACCCAGAATCAACCTAGTGAACCTTCTCTGAACTGCCTCCAATGCAAGTATGTCCTTCCTTAAATAAGGGCACCAGAACTGTACGCAGTACTCCAGGTGTGGTCTCACCAACACCCTGTACAGTTGTAGCATGACTTCCCTGCTTTTATACTCCATCCCCCTAGAAAGAAAGGCCAATATTCCGTTTGCCTTCTGGATTACCTGTGCACCTGTATGTTGACTTTCTGTGTTTCGCGTACGAGGGCATCCGGTTTCCTCTGTACCGCAGCATTTTGTAGTATTTCTCCATTCAAATAATATTTTGCTTTTTTATTTTTCCTCTCAAAGTGGATGACTTCACATTTTCCCACATTATATTCCATCTGCCAAATTTTTGCCCAATCGCTTAACCTGTCAATATCCCTTTGCAGAAACTTTGTGTCCTCATCACAACTTGCTTTTCCACCTATCTTTGTATCATCAGCAAATTTGGCCACAAGACACTCTGTTCCTTCATCCAAGTCATTGATATATATTGTAAATAGTTGATTCCCCAGCACTGATCCCTGCGGCATCCCACTAGTTACAGATTGCCATTTTGAAAATGACCCTTTTATCCCGACTCTTTGTTTTCTGTTAGTTAGTCAATCCTCTATCCATGCCAGTATATTACCCCCAACACCATGAGCTCTTATCTTGTGCAGTAATCTTTTATGTGGCACCTTATCGAATGCCTTTTGGAAATCCAAATATACTACATCCACTGGTTCCCCTTTATCCAACCTGCCCGTTACTTCCTCAAAGAACTCTAATAAATTTGTCAGACATGATTTCCCCTTCATAAAACCATGTTGACTCTCCTTGATTGTATTATGAGTCTCCAAATGTCCTGCTACTACTTCCTTACTGATGGTTTCCAGCATTTTCCCAATGACAGATGTTAGGCTAACTGGTCTATAGTTACCTGCTTTCTGTCTCACTCCCTTTTTGAATAGGGGTGTTACGTTTGCGATTTTCCAATCCGCTGGGACCTTTCCAGAATCTAGTGAATTTTGGAAGATTACAAATTACAGATTACACTTACTGCAGCATTCTCCAACATCCTATAGAATCAAACTCTGAACTGAATACAGTGATTAAATTCAATCAAAGCAACCTCCCTTTAAGAGTGTTTTTCAAGTGTTTAAATATGCTGCCTCGGGAGTCCTGCTGGAAATTGCGCAAAGTGCTGGGAAGGCGGAGCACTGAAGTTATACTCATATCAGACAATTATATGATAATGAGGCCTGGCAGTTAAAATTGGCTGGGCCTCAGGCTAGTGATGTCATTCCTGAACAATGTGTCCCTGTAAGGTCTCGCAGAAGACGTTGAGCCCGCCATAAACTTTCAGTGTTTTATATCATAAGCACATTATTGGAGCAGTGGAGGCATTTAAATCAGTGCTTAAACAACTCCAAAGGAATTCAAAGATTCATGGCTCTCATTGGCCCATAATTTGTTGTCAATAATGGTGAGGCTAATAGCGCTCACCGTTATTTATGCACAAATGCCACAGCAACTTCAGGCGAGGGCAGATGTGTAATTAAACACGTAAATCCAAAGGTTGCTGTCCGAGATGCACCGCTCTGCCGTTAGCTTCGTGAAAACAGCATCTCACTGTCTGCCTCATCATTGAAATGCATTGAATGGTGTGAAGTTGCTCTATTTGCGTGGTAGATATGAACTAAACTCACCACAGAAAAGAAGAGTTGGTCTGAAGTTACGTAAGGAGCCTGTTTTGGAGCCATTTAAGGTCCGTGCATACTTAATTAAGCCTGGATTAGCTGTCAGAGATGTGCTAATTGTTAGTTGCTGCCAATGAGCCTCTCTGGCATCGAAAATTAACTATTACAAGTGTGGAGTCTCATTCCTTCAGGTTTTAATGTTGTTGGATATTTTTAAAATGTGTAATTTAAAATTATCATTTTTTTACTTTTCCTTTCTGACTCTTTTTTCTCTCTCTTAATCCAACCTTTCTTTCCCTCTCTTTATTTCTCTTTCTGTACCTGATTTGACATTGACTTCACCCACTCTAATTTACACTTCCTTCTCAGTCCTTGCGATGTTTATTTCACAATCTTTCAATCTGATTTTTTAAGGAGATACACAGTTTGCTTGCCCTCTTCACTCAGGTCCCAGATGCCCGGTTTCCCTCGCTGCAGGTTTTGCAGCTCACACTTCCAGCAACTTGTGACGCAAAATATCGTTGCGATTAAATGGGCAAGGGCAAGTCTAACTATTGGTAGACCCTGTGAGATTCACTCCTACAGTGAATTATGGCCCAGTTTTGGAGTGGTGTAAAGGGTCATGAGTCATTTTTCAAGACATACTCATAATCCTCTGAAGGCTTGCTCGCAGTCAGTATATTCATTAAAAAACAAGGCAAAAGATTGGTTAAAGCTAAATGAATCACACGTTGACCCCTGGTATTTCACAGTTACCAAGTAATTGTTTTGCAGACATTGTAGTTTACATTAAGACAATAGTTAATAGATGTAATGAGAATGATCAGCACTCCCCTTATCTCAGTGTGTGTCGAGTCCACCATACATTGTAATCGGGAAAGCCTGCGATGACATAATAGTTTTTCAATCTGGTCAAGTCTTTCTCCACATTTTTTGAGAAATGAACCTGCTAATGTTGTAGAGCAATGACTTTGTCATCTCCTGCATGTAGACAGAGAGTGCCTTGAGCAACATCACTGTAATGTCTTGCTGGTGCCTGGAAAGATCATGCAGCTAAAAAAAAGACTGCTGTGACTTTTTCAACCACAACCAAAGCAGACAAAATCACTGAGACACTTCAAATGTGGAGAGAGCATTTTGGAATACAATTCATTGCTTTCCTTGATAGCTTTAAGCACTCTACAGTCTCCTGCTCTGATAAAGTGTAGCAAATAACTTTTGGATTATGCAACTTTTTATATGGATTTGGTTTTCTCTTGATCCATTTCTCATGTTTGTAGGATTTCTGAGGTTTTATAAAGACCCGCACCAATTTATTTCCCGCACAAATTATCAACATAAACTGCAATGACTTATGTCAGTGTTGAAGCTTCCGGAGTCAGTGACAAAAAAAGATCCTCTGCAAATAAATTTCCTCTAATTCTTCATAAACAATTGGAGGAGACGTTTATTACACAGAACCCCAATAATACTTGGTGCAGTAATCTAATTTATTATCTATGTCAATTGAGGGTGGTAAGAAAGAATGATTATGACATTAATACTTGTGCATGTAAGTGGTTGATTGAGTGCCTCAAAGAAATGAAAAAAAACTAATCATGGTCATGAGCTCTATTCTTTATCAATTTACAGGTTTTAATACATTAGCCTCATGTGTCAGTTTCAAGGTTCATGTGCATGACAACAAGAAAGTATCACCAAGATCGTAGACAATAAAATAAAAGATTTATAAGAACATAAGAAATAGGAGCAGGAGTAGGCCATACCGCCCCTCAAGCCTGCTCCGCTATTCAATAAGATCATTGTAAACAATTTTACAACACCAAGTTATAGTCCAGCAATTTTATTTTAAATTCACAAGCAAAAAAAACAGAGATAGAGAGGTAGAAACATAGAAAAGACAGCAACCGAAGGATGAACGGACACCGCGCAACAATCGCCAAACAGGAGGGTTCCCTCCCAGTCGGGGAACACTTCAGCAGTCATGGACATTCATCCACCGACCTTCGGGTAAGCGTACTCCAAGGCGGCCTTCGAGACACACGACAACGCAAAATCGTCGAGCAGAAATTGATAGCCAAGTTCCGCACCCATGAGGACGGCCTCAACCGGGATCTTGGGTTCATGTCACGCTACACGTTACCCCACCAGCGAACAAATGTTATCTGTTTTTAATATAACGGGTCAGTTGCTGTCTTTTCTATGTTTCTACCTCTCTATCTCTGTTTTTTTTGTTTGTTGTTTTTTTTGGTGATTTGTATATTCTGTGAGACCTGGCAGGTAACACCTGTCTGTCTGCACACTGTCTGTACTCACCAAGCATTGTTCTGTGAATTATAAATGCGATTTCATCTCGAGGATTTCATTTTCACATCGTTCACCTGACGAAGGAGGTCGCCTCCGAAAGCTTGTGAATTTAAAATAAAATTGCTGGACTATAACTTGGTGTTGTAAAATTGTTTACAATTGTCAACCCCAGTCTATCACCGGCATCTCCACAATAAGATCATGGCTGATCTTCGACCTCAACTCCACTTTCCCACCCGATGCCCATATCCCTTGATTCCCCTAGAGTCCAAAAATCTATCGATCTCAGCCTTGAACATATTTCATAAAGACTGATTGTTTTTTAGATAAAATCTGATTAGCAGATGTGAGAAATATTATTTCTCTAAAGAATAAATCCAGACAATTTACGGACAGTGCACCCAACCTTTATTCCTGAATTCAAACAAACATTGCAGAAAGTTTTTGTCCAAGTGCTGACTGGTGAGAATGTTTGAGCAGTAGAGTAAGAATGTTCTTAGTAGTGGGTATTCTGTCCTATTCAACTTAATTACTGAGCACTCTGACTTGTGAAAATCAAATAGATTTAAGGGGCCAGGTTTCCTCTGAATGTGGATTTCCTAATGGAAGTCCCTATATTCCCATGTTATGAAGAGGATGAGGTTATTATGTAAGAGGTTAAATTGGAGGCTCTTACAGAAGACGTTTGCTCCCAAGACTTAGAAACCCACTCAGCAGGGCTCCACCAGGAGAACAGTATTGTCTGCGCCAGTCAAAATCACCATTGCCTTTAATATCTTTATCTTCAAGGCAGCATCTGGTGACCTTTGCCACATAATCAGGCAGCAGCTCATTACTGCATAAAGTAAGTGACAGATGCTCGCTGCTGCAGTTCATTTCCTTCTCCATGGAACCAGATAAGGATGGAGAGCTATCAAGTTCTACAGACTGGCAACTGAGTACACTGGCACAAACTGCTTTTAAGCCAAAACAATCTGATGGAAATGAAAAAGTGCAGTGATGCCTGCCTTGTCGTTTTCCTTGTCCAATTTATCACAAGGACTCTAAGGAGGGAAGAATTGCTTCACATCAGAAGAGATCAGCATTATTGCAATTCAATTTCCACCTCTACTGATGGTGATTGAGGCATGACGAGTATGAGGTGAACAAATAATGGCCTTTTGTCAGAAAAAATGAAAAAGAGCCTATTTCTACTGAAGGCCTAGTGGGTAAAAATTTCCTTTGGAGTGTTGCTATGTTATACAGACCAGATGGTCCCAGCTTCATTCCTAGGGGCTGAATTTCCTCTGCTTTGTGCCCCGGAAATGTTTCTTTAACAGAGTGCAAATTAGGGGGATAAGAGGAGGAGGCTCCTGACACTAGTTCACTGGCCCCTTTATGCTGCACATGTATTTCTGGGGGTTTCCCCAAGGAGGGGGAAAAGCGGTCGTGCCTCAATTCATGCCTCCCACCTCATTTTCTTCGATCTCCACTTGACAGAAGTTCAAACTGAGTGGTTTTTACATTTAGTGGGTCTTAATGCTTGCACACTCCATCGAAGAGTCTGAGAGGAGCAGGAGACAAACACATCAAGGGCCCAAATAGGTAAGTACCTTTTTTTAAAGGGCCAGGAGCACAATCACTTGGGCTGGACGCCTTCTCGCCTTCTGTTTTGGACAGCAGCCAAAAGGCCTCCAAGTCGACGGCCACACTACCTCTTCTGGGAGCAGGGCCCTGCCAAGTGACAGATCTGCACTGGGAGAATGTCGAGCCTATGTAAATAACCTCAACCCAGAAATGAGGGCAGGTTCAGGTCAGATCAGATGCAGAGCACTCAGAGTGTGCTTTGCCTAAAGTTCACTCGGTGAGGTCTTTGTTGAGATAGCTGATTTCAGCCACAGCAATAGTTGGAACTCCACATCTGTCCTCAATGCCCCTGGTTTAGGAAGGGGGAAAACATCAGCAGAGTTCCCACTCCTAATTGCCATCCAGTGGCTCCCGCTGGAAGATAAGTGTGTGTAGATTTTGGGTGAGACCAGGATCAGACACCCACCCTTATAGAATAACTCACTGTGTAGCTCACACATGAAGAATGGCCACTTTGACGAGGTACCAGAGGGACACTGGCACCCAGGAAGCCATACTCTAGCATTTTCTGAAGAAGAGAAAAGTAAACTGTCAAAAAAAAAAGAAAAAAAATCTTTGACGTTTTTTATTAATGTCCCATAGTATGGCTCTGCAAATTGCTACCAATTTTTCATTTCTCCCCAGTAGCTGCCTTATGGCCACATGGAGTGATTTTCTCTGAATTAGGCACAATTTTGTTCCGATGGTAAGGAGGATGCAGAAGAGGTTAGAGTGAGTAAAGCCAAGTGTGGGGGTGGGGGGTTGCAGCACTGGAGGAGGTTATCGAGATAGGGACGGGTGAGGCCATGACTTAACGTGAGGATGAGAATTTTAAATTTGAGGCGTTAGGGAACCAGGAGCCAATGTAAGTCAGCAAGGATCAGGGTGAGGAACGAGTGGGCTCAGTGTGAGTTAGGATACGGGCAGCAGAGTTTTGGATGAGCTGAAGTTTACGAAGGGTGAAGGATGAGAGGCTGGCCAAGGGAGCATTGGAATAGTCGAGTCTGTGGATGACAAAATCACTGATGAGGATTTCAGCAGGAGATGAGCTGTGGCAGGGTTGGAGGCAGACAATGAGGTGCAGTAGGCGGCCTTTGTGATGGAGAGGATATGGTGTTGGAATCTCAGCTCAGGGTCAAATAGGATGCTAAGGTTGCAAACATAAGCACACTTATACGTTTGGGTGCTGTAATGTCGTTATTATGTGTTAACATGAAGTGTAAATCGTAGAAGATATGATTAATATGACACATACTGATCTGCACAACTCGCCAACATCCACAATCTCAAGGGGAATAGACACATATTGCCAGTGCTCACGCACCTCCAATTTTAAAGAGATAAGCACATCTCAATCTGCAATAGTTCAAACTGAGACAAACTGAGCTATTCTAAAGATGAACTCTAAACATGGCTTTGTAATGTGGCTTTGCATATTCAACCTTAAACACAGTGCAAGTATTAAATTATTTCAACGCAACACAACAAATCGCCCTTGTTTTTTGTACTGGATTTGATATTAAAAAACGGCAGCTAAAAATGCGTAGGAGGACGTGTCATAAGAAATATAAGAAACATAAGAAATAGGAGCAGGAGTAGGCCATACGGCCCCTCATGTAATTGTCCTGGCGTAATTGCCGTGATCATCCTTCTGGAACATCTTTATTTCCTTGTCAACGTTTTCAGGGTTAGGGGGAGATCTCCTGTTTTACATGGGATTGGCAGGCACCACTTGCCATAACAAAAAGGTCAGAGAGAAGTTTGTTGGTTCTTTTACAGAGAATTTTACAGAGCCCAACAACCTCTTTTATAAGAGGGTCACATTTAAATAGTTAAGAAAAAATTACTGTCCATTTCTTTGGGAGTCCAGGCCGCATTCCTGGCCTGGACCCACTGAGGGGACCTATTTCTGTCATTTGGTGAGTAAGTATGCCTGGTCTCACCAGGTGTAAGCAACTGACCTATGGTTCCCAAAGCTCTCCACCACTATGGTTTTCCTCATGTCATTTCTGGGTCTGTTGTAGACTAATTGATAGAGATTGATTACTATAATTAGTCAACAACTCCATTATCATTGTATCATGCGACTACCAGGATGGTAGAAGGCGAACTAGATAGACCTTGGTCTTTTTCATCTAGCAATTCCTACGTTCCTTTGCCGGGTCCTTCTGAGGGTCAGAGGGATAAACATTGGAACCTGTTGTGCCTGTTTTTGGGTGGCAACATGGCCCATGATCAAGGGCCAACAGCCTGTGGCTCAAGAACGCCTGAAAAACATCCAACCCGAAATTAGGTCGGGCCATTTTTCGGGCGTCCCTGCCGGCCTCCTAAAACAGGCATTAGGTCCCTTATATAGGTAAATGAGGAGCCTAATGCTGGTTTTGGACCCTAGCTGTGAAATTGGACAGCAATGAGTGTGGCAGGTATTGAGCCTGCTTTGCTTATTATTCTACAGCAGTCACTTTGGGCGCCAACTAAAAGTAAGGTTTTTAAAAGCCAATTTTTACAAACACCTTCCTGTGAAGCCAGGAGGAGATGGAACGTCCCCCGACTCCACAGTCATTGCGATCACCCCCACCCCCCTCACACCGTTGCCCGCTCCAACTCCCCTCTAGGAACTTACCTTCAGGTTGCTGCTAGCAAGGCAATCGACCCGACATTCGTGTTCCACAAATTCGCGAGCTGCCTGTGGAGGAACTACAGACGCTGGCAGCACATGCATAAAATGTTAATGAGGCATCTGAAGCCCAACTTTGGGCCAGTCTCGAGCCTCAGCTGGAGCACATGCTGCCTGTGCAGTGCCCAGTCTGGGCCCGAAACAAGGCCCAGTTGAATTTGTACCAGAGAAACTCCTGAAGTAGGGTGTTCCCACCCTAGGCTGCGGCCCCTGTTACTCTAATGGCCTTATTTGGGGTGCTCGGAACCTCCATCCACAACAGGCCGTACCAGAATCCCTGATATAAGGTGAATACCCAGAATAACTATGTATTAGCCTAATTTGTAGCCTTTCCAGCTCATAATGTTATGGTGGACTGCATTAAAAAGGCCGTGCATTTTTCTCCTTGTGGTTTGTAATACAGACTTAAATTTGGTTAAAGAGATGATTCTGTAGTCTGTATTGGATCATGGAATCACCCCATGATTCTTTGTGTAATTACTATTAATGATAAACCTTTCCCCACATAACATATCTGTAGTTCAGTATACTTCCTAAGTCTTTAAAAAATAGTATTTACAGTGGAACTATATGGTATGATGTCCAGCTCTTTTAGCAAATATTGAAACAGTTGCTTGGCCACATAGATGATTCCTGCTATTACACTTGTACCTTTTTGAAATGGAGGAAAGATTGATTTCCTAGAAATCATCATGCACTTGAGGATTCAAAGTTACACTTTGAATTTAAAATGAGACGACAACATGTAATTGTTAAGCATTGCTGCACTATAAGTAGCGCATCCTGAGATTGCTAAACTGCTAGCCATCAAAATCTTTTTAGTAAATATAAAATCTGGATGAATCAGAACTGAAGGTTAGTGTTGCATCAATTTGTGTTGAATGTATTACAAAGACTGATTACATCTTCACTAGAAGCTCCTAATCACCTGCTGTAGAGAAATCTGGTAGTAGATGTGATGGAATTATTTACAGAGTGACACAAGTATCAAGTAGAAAGGTCCTACTGAAGGTTAAGCCTGTTTCCCCATCAATATTCCATCGATAAAATCAACTCCCAAAGGAAAGCAATACAAAGGCTGGGGCCAATTTTAAGTTGCTCTTCCTGGCAGAAGTGGAGTGGCAGCAGCCAGAAAATCACAGTGCTGTACTTACCACCCCATTCCCACTCCTTCCCCATTTTGCTTGGGACCTTCTCTTGGTAACCCAGGCACCAGCCTGAAGCAGGCGGAAGCCTCATTAAAGTATTTACTGCAATGTTTTATGAAGTCAATAAGACCTGGATGACATTTTTAAAAGCGAAAGCAATACTTCTGGGCCACAGGCCTGAAATGACATTTGGAAGCACTATTTAAAAGGGGCACTCACCTGCAAGTACTTAAATCTTTGCAATCTGTTGGCAATGCACCTGGTTGAATTTTTTCATTAGTTTTTGTCTTAGAAATCACTGTATTTCTGCTTTATTCTGCTTCAAAGCTTCCAAGAAGCCCAGGGAGGGACTGCACGATGCTCAATATGAGAGTCAACCTGGCCACTCTACTCTGGTTGAAAGAAGAGGAGCAGCAGTAGGCCGGGGAACCACAGGGAGCTGCACTTGGGGTTCTGAGGAGACCTGAGAGTTCCTCGCAGGCTTCCTTACCCTGCCCCATTGGGTCTATGGGCCCAGAGTCACTCACCTCTAGTTTTCAAAGGAGCAGTGTATCAGGAGGCTATGCTTCTCCAGAGAGATTGTCACAGCCTCTTCCAGCAAGACCTGCAACCCACTCTTCCAGCTGGCCATTCATTTGCTGTGGCAGTGAAAGTAATTATGGCCCTTAATTGTTTTCCTTTGAGCTCTTTCCAGGTTGCAGCAGGTGACATCAGTCTGCAGTCCATGACTGCATCAAGCATGTAGGTCACTGATGCCCTCTCTGCCAAGGCCAGCCAATTTATAACATTTACCATGGATGCCAGCAACCAGCAGGCTTCCCCCAAGTTCAGACTGTGATTGACTGTACCCATGTAGCCATCAGGACACCTCCAAATGAACACATCATTGGACTGTTCAAACAAAGCTTTCATAGCCTGGACAGGTCAAAGGGCTTTCTACAGTACAGCCCACAGAGAGTCTCCTGGATTGTGGCTGTCTGCTGCATTCTGCAGAATTTTGCTGTGCAGTGGAGTCTGCATAGGAATAGACATTCCGCTATCTGATGAGGAAGACCCAGACCACAGCAAGGATAGAACAGAAGTGTGAGAGTGACAGTACCAGCCAGCATCCAGCGCTCTTCGGTAACATTCGATTAACCAATGCTTCGACTAATCTACTCCTCCACCCATCCCACCCCCTTACCCCTGCTTAACAGTCCTCAACACCATGGGATAGAATTTCCTGGGAGCTGCTCCCGTCCCGCCAACATAACTTTGCCGGATGTGTGGTGAAAGCCCAATTTACGTGCAAAAACGGGGTTTCTGCCACACTTCCAGTGAAGGTATGGCGGTGGAGTGAGAGCAGCTCTAAGGAAATTCCTACCTCATCTCTACCAGTCCTTCCACCCTGCAATAAAGAACTTCCAACCTCTGACCAACATTGATAGACATGGTGCCTGACATTGTGGGCTCCGAAGCTACAGTAGAACCACATTGCAGGCAAAATCGCAAACTTTCAAAACTGTGATTTATTTAATGGCTGACAGAAGTGCTGCTAAATAATATTCTCAGCCCATAGTGCTTTTCTTAAGTGATTGCTTGCCTATTCTGGTGCCCCTACAAGGTGCTCAGCTAGTGATGTCAGCATGGGTGGAGCAAAGCTGCTGATGCTCAGATGAGGGCCCTTGAGATTTTCGTGGTCGATGACCTCTAGGAGTTAGGATCCGGCTGCAGACTGCAGCATCTTGGCTACTGCGGGGGCAATCTGGCCCAGCTGGCTTCCTGGCAACGTTGATTAAGAGGGTGGTACGGAAGCAGACGTGCCATCATCCTGAGAGAGGGCAGCATACATCATTCCCATTGCCTCATTGTCACTCCAATGGGGCAGCAGCTCATCAGTCCTACTGGTATGTGGGAGAGCAGGTTGTAACAGATTTGTGACGCTTCTATCAAAGCTGCACTAGCTGGTGACCCAGACTTCTGGTGTGAGGGCCTGTCTGCAGCATCCATTGAATGCTGATGTCTTGCGCCAGAACGACACACGTGCTGGAAGCGGATTCCTCTCAGACATCTGTGGCAGCTCCTAACAGGCTTTTCAATACCTTATACAATTGTAGTTTTCTTTTGAAGGCTGGGGACCTAAAATCAGCATCTCTGTCCTCCTCAGCAGAGCTAGGAACCGAGCTTGCCCTCTCGCAAGGCGTCTCCTGGAATGTCCTTTCCACTAACCCCTGCTCTTGCTCAATATGACTCAGAGTGGGACAATCCTCCCAAAAGAACATCAGTACTCACTCCATCACTACCAAGCACCAGCACAAAAATCAGCAACCCAGGGTGGGATAATTGGCAAGTTAGAGAAGTGTGAATCTCCTGTGAATCACAGAGCGCAAGTGAGCAGCCACAAAATCCCAACAATCAAAAGTTGAACACTGTTGAATATATTGGTGTGAACTGCCTTGTCATTTAGAGGTGGAGTGCAGGAGAGGTTAATCACAGTATAAAACTAAGCAGTACGGTGTAGTCTCATATTGAAAGACCACTTCTGGGAGATAGTGACATGATAAGTTTGGCATGAATTGAGATTTAACGTTGCCAATGACCAACATTCTGGTATACCATTTTAAAATGGCCAACTGGAATGGTATGAAGGAAGATTTAAAACAAATTGACTGGGGGGTGTTGTTTATTAACGTTTCAGTAGAGGATAAGTGAAATACCTTCAAAGGTATTGCAACATTTCGGGATTTCGAAATCTGCCAACACGGGGTGTAATACATATTAATAATGTGACTATTGAGCTAAACTTGGTTCTCAGGGGGTTCAATTCACAGGACAGCAGGGCATGAGACATAGATTAGTATTCAGACAGGATCATAGAATCGTTACAGCACAGAAGGAGGCCATTCGACCCATTGAGCCCATGCCAACTCTTTGCAACAGCAATCCAGTTAGTCCCATTCCCCCGCTCTTTCTCCGTAGACCTGAAAATTTTTTCCCTTCAAGTATTTCTCCAATTCCTTTTTGAAAGCCATGATTGAATTTGCTTCCACCAGCCTTTCAGGCAGCGCTTTTCAGATAATATAAAAACAGATTGAAAGAGCTCCTACAAGTGTGTAAAAAGAAAGACAGTAGTAAAAATAAACATTGGTCCCTTAGAGGCTGAGACAGGAGAAATTAGGAAATCAGGAAATGGCAGATGTGTCAAACAAATATTTTGTATCTGTCTTCACAGTAGAAGACTCAAAATGCATACCGGAAATAATGGGGAACCAAAGAGCGAATGAGAGTGAGGAACTTAAAGTAATTAATATCAGTAGAGAAAAAGTACTTGAGAAACTAATGGGACTAAAAGCCAATAATTCCCTGGACCTGATGGCCTACATCGGAGGGTTCTAAAAGAGGCGGCTGCAAAGATAGTGGATGCATTGGTTATGATCTCCCAAAATTCCCTAGATTCTAGAACAGTCCCAGCAGATTGGAAGGTAGCAAATGTAACCCGCTATTCAAAAAAGGAGGGAGAGAGAAAACAGGGAATTACAGGCCAGTTTACCTGACATCAGTCATCAGGAAAATGCTGGAATCCATTATTAAGGAAGTATTAACAGGGCACTTAGAACATCTTAATATGATTAGGCTTTGCCAAGATGGTTTTATGAAATGGAAATCATGTTTGACATATCTATTAGAGTTTTTTTGAGGATGTAACTAGCAGGGTAGATAAAGGGGAACCAGTGGATGTAGTATATTTAGATTTTCAAAAGGCATTCGAAAAGGTGCCACATAAAAGGTTGTTACGCAAGGTAAGGGCTCATGGGGTTGGGGGTAACATATTAGCATGGATAGAGGATTGATTAACGGACAGAAAACAGAGAGTAGGGATAAAAGGATCATTTTCAGGCTGGCAGGCTGTAACTAGTGGGGTACCGCAAGGATCAGTGCTTGGGCCTCAGGTATTTACAATCTATATTAATGACTTAGATGAGGGGACCGAGTGTAATGTATCCAAGTTTGCTGACGATACAAAGCTAGGTGGGAAAGTAAGCTGTGAGGAGGACATTAAGAGTCTGCAAAGGGATATAGACAGGTTAAATGAGTGGGCAAGAAGGTGACAGATGGGGCCCGATTTTAGCACCCGGTTCCGGGTGCGTTCTCGGCAGGGGGGCCTCTAAAATCCCGGTTTCGAGGAGCGGGACCGGATCGCGCCTCGATCCCGCCCACTTCCTGGTTGCGCGCTGACGTGCGGGGGTGCGTGCGTTGGCCCCGCTGGTGGGAATCCCGCAGGCAATTAAAGCCAGCGGGGTTCCACTTGAGTGTATTTATCTTGGTATTTCAGGTCATTAAATGACCTGATTGAGCTGTTTATTTAACAGGTGTCGGATTTTACAGTGAAATGAGACTGTTTCCCATACTGGGGGAAACACTCACACTCTCAACGGACGTGTTGCAGCCAGCAGCCTGTGGCAGCTGCCAAGGTGCATTCCACAGGTGGGGGGGGGAGAGCCTTCACCAACGCAGGAGGACACTCCGTAACATTGGGCAACGCCTGCCCTCCACCACCCTCCTCCAAGCAAGAAGATTCACCGGCGTGGAAGTCCAACCCCTGTGCGAGGACACACTTTTCTAGCGTGCACAACCCCGCAAACCTAAACCTGCCAGATGGGTGCTGCGTTGACATCCTCGGAGGACGAACAGGATGACCAGCCTCAGCAGCCTCGCAGTCCACGCCGTCCGCCTCAGAGACATGCATCCCCACAACACGGTGCTGCGGCACATCCACCTGCACAGCAGGATGGAGGGCATCCGCAGAGAGAGATGCGTCGCAGGAGGCACTACCCTCCGCACAGGGTCTACAGACCGAGGCTCAGCTTCATGGACCTCTCTGAGCAGCAGTGCATACGGAGGCTCAGAGTCACTCGCCAGGTAGTCGCCGACATCTGCAGCCTCCTCAATGACGAGCTGCTCCCGGATGGACCAAGCAGCATCTTCTTACCCGTCGCCGTCAAAGTCACCACTGCCCTCAACTTCTTCGCCTCCGGATCCTTCCAGGGTGCCACGGGGGACATCACCGGGGTCTGTCAGTCGTCTGCACACAAGTGCATAAGGCAGGTCACCGATGGGTTGTTCCGCAGGGCCTCGACCTACATCAACTTCGCCATGGATGAGCGCAGCCAGACGGAGAGGGCGGTTGGATTCCATGCTGTGGCTGGCTTCCCACGGGTGCAGGGTGTAATCGATTGCACCCACATAGCAATACGGGCACCTCCACATGAGCCAGGGCTGTTTATCAACAGGAAAGGGTATCACTCCATGAACGCCCAGCTCATTTGTGACCACCGCCAGAGATTCCTACACGTGTGCGCCAGATACCCTGGCAGCTGCCACGATGCCTTCGTCCTCAGGGAGTCCACCGTCCCGCCCCTCTTCCACGCACCCAACGCCGGCAACGGCTGGCTCCTCGGCGACAAGGGATATCCCCTGCACACGTGGCTTATGACACCTCTGAGGAACCCCATTACCGAGCCACAGCGTCGGTATAATGACAGCCACATTGCTACCAGGTCTACAATTGAGCAGGCTATAGGGCTGCTCAAGATGCGCTTCAGGTGCCTTGATCGTTCCGGGGGAGCGCTCCAATACACGCCATTCAGAGTGGGACGAATTATAGTTGTCTGCTGTGCCCTGCATAACATGGCACTACAGAGAGGGGTGCCGCTGGAGGAGGCCCCATGCACACCCGCCACCCACATTGAGGACGACAATGAGGAGGAGGTGGAGGAGGAAGAGGAGGAGGAGGAAGAGGGAGAGGAGGAGGAACGACCCATGCGCCGAACACCGGCTCACCTGCGTGCTCGTCAGGCCAGGGAGGCACTCATATGCCAACGGTTCTCCTAACATCACACTGTGTGAGGCGTTCACATGTCATAACGTGCACAGACGAGGGTCCATACAGGCTCCCTCCACAGAAGAGTGGTGCCTGTACACCTGCACCCACTGGATTATGCTCAATGGGTGGGACGGGGTGGTCGTCGTCATGATGAGGCGCAGGGAAGGGACATATTGCACAAGCCGCAGAATTATGGACAAGAGGTGGCAGCATTGGTGAGAAAAAGTGAGTTTATTTTGTGGTGACATTCAAAGAGTAGAAAATTAAAAAAAAACGACAAACACCCTGTTGCAATCCCTGTGTGCTCACGGAACTTTAGGCGTTCGTTTTCGGGACCCCCTACGTGGTGCTACCCCTGTGGCTCCAGCAGAGGTGGTGGCAGGTTGCTCCTGTTCGTGCCCTGACCGGGTAGATGCTTTGGGCCGACGCCCCCTGGGTTTCGGTGCCCGTGAGGGCACCTCCACAGACTGCTCCTCCTGCACCTGTGCAGGGGCAGACTCGGCCACCTGGAGAGGATGGACTATTGCGGGCACTGGTTGAGAGGGGGGCAACGGGTGAGACTTGGGGGCGCCTTGAGTAGCGTCCACACTTCCATTTCCCCGTTCACCATCTTCCCTCTCATGGCCAAGGCCCACATCACCCCTTCCACCCTGCTGGACGGCAGTTTGGATGACGTGGGTGAGACCTTGCAAGGCCACCTCCAATGTATCTGTCAACCTGTTGATGGCGGCAGAATGTTGTTCACCCTGAATCCGAACAGCCGTTGTGAGGGCCTGGATGGACTCATTGGTGAGCTGTGCGTGACGCTCGAGGGAGGCTAGCCTGTCCTCCACCGCAGACGTTCCCACACCTACCCGCGACACTATCTCAGAGATGCCTTCACGTCCCTGCGACACTATCTCGGCGATACCCTCCTGCACCTGTGCCACCATTCCCCTCATGCAGGAGTTGGACTCCTCCATCCTCCGTGCGATTGTGGAGAGTGCGCGTGGCACCTCTCCCAGTACCTCAGCAATGTTCTGGTGCCCCTCGACGACTCTCCTTTTGACAGGTGGCCCCCTGGGTTCAGCATCTGGGTCCGGCTGAGCAAAGCCTGGAGAAGAGTGCTCCCACCGACGCGGACCCTCCGTGGCTGACCCTGCCACCAGGGTCTGCTCATGCTCATGTGTGCGCGGTGACTCACCATGTGCAATCCCAACTAGCTGAGGGGGGGGACCCACCGAGGTGTGTGTATCTGCGCTGGTGGATGCAAGGCTCATGTGTGACGATGCACCCTCAGAGACGGGCATGTCCTCTGAGGAATCGCCCTCAACCGAGACGTCGATCGCAGACGGTCCTGGAAGAGAACAGAGGGAAATATCAGGCATGTGACCAAATGTGGCGGTGCGGCATATGCCATGTGATGCTACGATCATTCACGATCATGAGTGATGAGTGCCAGCTTTCCCTTACCGGCCGTTTCGCCAGAACCAGACTCACCATCCGCCATCGACAGGCAATGCAGCGTGCGGCTGATCTCCAGTGCCTCGACCTCGGCGTCTGTCAGGGCCATCTCGTGTGGCGGGCCCCCTCCGGTGCATGCCCTATCGCGTGCGTTCCTGGCCCTCTTCTCCTGTGAGGGCAAAACACAAAAACGTTATTGAGTGATGATTACAATGTGAGACGCTTCAAGCATTGGTGTGATTGGGTTGAACGTGTGCCAGATGGATGGGAGGATGCGTGTGCCACATGGCCATCCCATTGTATGGGCATTGGGGTGTGTGGTAGTGGTCGAGTGGGGACAGGGACGGTGGGTACGTGCAGGCACTGTGAGGATGATAGTTGGGTGGCTGTGAGGATTGGTGCGGGAGCGCAGTACTGTCAGTGGAGATGGGGTTGTGAGGTGTTTGAGGTGATGTGGAAGACGGAGTGATGCAGAATGCGTTAGTGTACTCACTTTTCCGGACCTGGTGAGGTCATTGAATCTCTTGCGGCACTGAATCCAAGTGCGGGTGGTGTTTCCCCTGCTTGTGACCTCCGCGGCCACCTCCTCCCATGCCCTCTTGGTGGCGCTGGCAGGGCACCTCCTTCCATCCGTGGGGAACAGCGTCTCCCTCCTCATGCGGACCCCGTCCAGCAGCACCTGGAGGGCGTGGTCCGTGAAACGGGGAGCAGCCTTACCCCTGTGCTCCTCCATCCTTGATGGAGTGTAGTTTGTGGCTGGAGGGGCTTTGGTGGACTGCCCCTTTAAATAGAGCGCAACCATCGCTCAGACGTCAATGCGCATGCGCAGGCCGCCGGCACGCAGCTGAGAAGCGCGGAACCCGTAACTGCCGGCTAATCACATCAATCATCCCGCGATCGCGTGCGCAACGCACTCAATTTGGCCGGCGCGTTTTCCTCGAGCCCGCCCGACCACCCGCTGCCAACCCGCACCCCTGGTAAAATCGGGCCCATGGAGTATAATGTGGGGAAATGTGAGGTTATTCACTTTGGTAGGAAGAATAGAAAAACAGAATATTTTTTTAAATGGTGAGAAACTATTAAATATTGGTGTTCAGAGAGACTTGGGTGTCCTTGTACAAGAAACACAAAATGTTAGCAAGCAGGTACAGCAAGCAATTAGGAAAGCAAAAGGCATGTTGGCCTTTATTGCAAGGAGGTTGGAGTACAAGAGTAAGGAAGTCTTACTACAATTGTACATGGCTTTGATGAGACCTCACCTGTAGTACAGCGTACAGTTTTAGTCTCGTTATCCAAGGAAGGGTATACTTGCCTTAGAGGCGGTGCAACGAAGGTTCACTAGATTAATTCCCGGGATGAGACGATTTTCTTATGAGGAGAGGTTGAGTAGAAGGGGCCTATACTCTGTGTAGTTTACAAGAATGAGAGGTGATCTCATTGAAACACATAAGATTCTGAGGGGGTTTGACAGGGTAGATGCTGAGAAGGTGTTTCCCTTGGTTGGAGAGTCTAGAACTGGAGGGCATAGTCTCAGGTTATGGGGTCAGCCATTTAAGACTGAGATGAGGAAGAATTTCTTCACTCAGAGGATTGTGAATCTTTGGAATTCTCTACCCCAGAGGGCTGTGGATGCTGGATCATTGACTATAATCAAGGCTGAGATTGATGGATTTTTGGACTCTAGGGGAATCAAGGGATATGGGGATGGGGCATGAAAGTGGAGTTGAGGTTGAAGATCAGCCATGATCTTATTGAATGGTGGAGCAGGCTCGAGGGGCCGTATGGCCTACACCTGCTCCTATTTCTTATGTTCTTATATCATAACAACTCAATGGGCTCTATTTTAGCACCCGCTATCGGGTGCGTTTCCCGCGGGCGACACCGAAAATCGGAGAATCCCGGCGCGGTACCGGAGCCTGCCCCGAACCCGCACACTTCCGAGTTCCCCGATGACACGCCAGCATGCGCGCGCAGCCCCCGCTGGTGGGAATCCCGCAGGCAATTAAAGCCAGCGGGATGCCACTTGACAGTAGTTAGTTAGGTATTTCAGGTCATTAACTGACCTGATTAAGGGACTATGTGGGATTTTAGAACAAAATGGGACTGTTTCCCACACTGGGGGAAACACTCCCAGGTCG
This sequence comes from Heptranchias perlo, assembly GCF_035084215.1. Classification (NCBI taxonomy): domain Eukaryota; kingdom Metazoa; phylum Chordata; class Chondrichthyes; order Hexanchiformes; family Hexanchidae; genus Heptranchias; species Heptranchias perlo. Next base: position 56,843,588 of record NC_090330.1, read on the forward strand.
AATGGACGTGTTGCAGCTGTCAGCCTGTGGCAGCTGCAAAGGTCCATTTGACAGGTGGGGTGGGGAGACCCTCACCCATTGCAGGAGGCCACTCCGTCAATTGGGACAAAGTTTGGCCTCCACCACCCTCCTCCTGACAGTCAAAGTCACCATCCTGCACGCTTACCCCGGGGTCCGGAGACATGTACCTACCTTGCGGACCCCCTCAGATGTACATCTTGCGGACGGGGGCCGCCGTAGCTGCAGTCATGACCCCCTCGGAGGGCGAAGAGCATCACCAGCCTCACCAGCCTCGCCATCCACGCCATCCACCTCTGACACGTGGAGCTCCACAACAGAGTGCTGCGACACATCCACCTGTACAGCAGGAGGGAAGGCTACCGCAGAGAGAGATGCGTCGCAGAGGGCACTACCCTCGCCAGAGGGTCCACAGACCGAGGCTCAGCCTCCTGGACCTCTCTGAGCAGCAGTGCACACGGAGGCTCAGAGTCACTCGGCATGTAGCCGTGGACATCTGCAGCCTCTTTCATGCCGAGCTGCTCCTGGCTGGCCCGAGCACCATCTTCTTACCTGTCGCTGTCACAGTCACCACTGCCCTCCACAACTCCTCCTCTACATCCTTCCAGGGTGCAACCGGGGACATCGCCGATGTCTCTCAGTCATCTGCGCAGAAGAGCCCTGCAAATACACCTACACCACTCTGCAGTGACACAATGGGTGGCATCAGTGGTGGGTCTTCATAGTGATCCTCAGGAAAGGGCATTATTGCACAAACCAGACAAGATTCGCAAAGACATGGCAGTAGTGGTGCCAATATAATGTAATGTGAGTTGCTCTGAACTTCAATATAAGTAACACCCATGACGAACCCTTAAACACCCTTGTGCATCCCCTTCATGCTCACGACATGTTTGCCTTACGCTTCCTACTGCACATATGTGATGCATGCCCTGTGGCTGCAGCACAGGTAGTGGCAGGTTGAGGGAGGCTGGCCGTGAAAGAGATGCACGAGAGGGTGAGTATGAAATAGAGCCATGAGATTGTATGAGGATTGGGTTGAGTGGTAGTGGCGGGATGAGTACTGGCGAGGTGAGTAAGTGCAGGTAAGATGAGGATGAGGTTTGTGTGGGTGTGAGGGGTGATGTGACAGAGTAGTGTTGGCAGTGCCGAAGGAGATGTGGGGTGGGGGCAGTGCTGTGGCAGATGGAGTGTAGGGGAAAGAGTAAGTGTACTCACTTTGGCTGACCTACTGAGGTCATTGGAGTGCCTCCTGCACTGTATGCAGGTGGGCGATATGTTGGTGGTGCTGGTGACCTCCTCTGCCACCTCGAGCCAGGCCTTCCTGGTGGCAGAGGCGGGCCGCTTCCTCCCCCTCCTCCTCACTCCATGTATTGATACCTGGAGTGAGGCATCATTAAACTGGGAGCAGCCTTCCCCCTGGGCTGCTCCATGCTGTCATTTTTGCTATTTGTTGCAGCATCTGTCAGTGGAGGACTGCCCCTTTAAATAGAGCTCCTCCAGCTGACAGATCTTACTGCGCATGCGCAGCCCGCCCAACGCGCAGATCAGCAGTGGGGAACCCGGAGGAACAGGTAAGTGGATACAATTAGTGGTTTGTCTGCTACGATCGCGCGGGAAACCCACTAATTTCACTGGGCGCGTTACCCACGCGCCCGATAGCCCCCCCGCCGAGAACCCGCAGCCCTGCTAACATCGGGCCCAATGTGTTAAAAAGTTTTTCCTCACATCACCTTTGGTTCTTTTGCCAATCATCTTAAATCTGTGTCCTCTGTTTCTCAAACCTTCTGCCAATGGGAACAGTTTCTCTTTATTTACTTTATCTAAACCCTTCATGATTTTGAACACTTCTATCAAATCTCCTCTTAACCTTCTGTTCTAAGGAGAACAACTCCAGCTTCTCCAGTCTATCCAAGTAACTGAAGTGTCTCAACCCTGAATCATTCTAGTAAATCTTTTCTGCACCCTCTCTAAGGCCCTCACATCACTCCTAAAGTGTGGTGCCCAGAATTAAACACAATACTCCAGTTATGGCCGAACCAGTGTTTTATAAAGGTTCAACATAACTTCCTTGCTTCTGTATTCTATGCCTTGATTTATTAAGCCCAGGATCCCATATGCTTTTTAAACCACTTTGTCAACCTCCAAAGATTTGTGCACATATATCCCAGGCCTCTCTGCTCCTGCACCCCCTTTAGAATTGTACCCTTGAGTTTATATTGCCTCTCCTCGATCTTCCTGCCAAAATGTATCACTTTGCACTTTTCTGCATTAAATTTTATCTGCCATGTGTCCGCCCATTCCACCAGCCAGTCTATGTCCTCTTGAAGTCTATTACTATCCTCCTCACTGTTTACTACACTTCCAAGTTTTGATTCATCTGCAAATTTTGAAATTGTGCCCTGTACACCCAAGTCCAAGTCATTCATATATATCAAAAAAAGCAGTGGTCCCAGCACCAACCCCCGGGGAACACCACTGCATTCCTTCCTCCAGTTCGAAAAACACCTGTTCAACACTACTCTGTTTCCTGTCATTTAGCCAATTTTGTATCCATGCTGCCACTGCCCCTTTTATTCCATGGACTTCAATTTTATGGCAAGCCTATTATGTGGCACTTTATCAAACGCCTTGTGAAAGGATGTCTGAACCAATTTGCCTCTGACAATGAAAGATAGTTAACATTCTAGTGGTCATTCATACTTATTGCTGCTGCTAACGTTACCTCTAGTCTTGATTATTCCAATTCTCTCCTGGCTGGCTTCCCATCTTTCACCCTCTGTAAACTTGAGCTCATCCAAAACTCTGCTGCCTGTATCCTAACTCGCACCAAGTCCTGTTCACCCATCAGGCCTGTGCTCACTAACCTACATTGGCTTTTGGTCCAGGAACGCGTTGATTTTAAAATTATCATCCTCATGTTCAAATTCCTCCATGGCCTCGCCCCTCTCTATCTCTATAACCTCCTCCAGCCCTACAACCCTCCGAGATCTCTGTACTCCTCCAAATTTGGCCTCTTGCTTCACTACTGGTGGCAGTGCCTTCAGCTGCCTAGGCCCTAGGTTCTGGTATTCCCTCCCTAAACCTCTCCGCTCTCTACCTCTCTCTTCTCCTTTAAGGAGCTCCTTAAAACCTACCTCTTTGACCAAGCTTTTGTTCACCTGTCCTATTATCTCCTTATGTGATAATGTTCCTGTGAAGCGCCTCAGGACGTTTTACTATGTTAAAGGCGTTATATAAATGCATGTTTTTGTTGTTGGTGCTACAACTCTATTCATTTGAACTTGGGAGAGGTCATTGCCAAGATAAGCTGGCGGTTTCTGCTTCTGGATGAGGGACTACTCAGTTTAACTGAAAGATGATACGAGAGTCAAGCTGATCTGAGAAAAAATAGCAGATAGTCCTTCCAAAAAAACCCAGTACTCACTCCATCCTACCAAGCATTAGTACAAAAATCAGTAAAACCAGGTGGCATAGGTGGTGAGTTGGAGAGAGAAAAGAGGCTCTGCACTGGGCTGAAGGTCGTAATGAAGGTCATAATTCAGTTTCTTGTACAGAAAGTAAGATAATTCTGAAAATATAAGTAAGCCAGCCTACCAATATGGGATAGCATGGTGAGTTAATTATTTTCGTTATGTATGGGAAGCAAAGTGAAGCTGAGTGTAATAAGTGAGTTTTGATTGCAATTGGTACTCCGTATACTCATGTACTGTGAACAAAAGCAGCATAACAATTTGTGAACATTTGATGAGGGCTGCAGAAAACATTAGAAGATGTCAAAAGAAATTAGAGGAAAAAAGAGGGAAATGGGTATAACTGTAGATGCTAAACGCTCCAGCAAGAAATGATTCCAGTACCATGATAGCAGGAGAATATTCAGGGAGGAAATTAGAATCTTAATGGATTCCAATCGGAATAAAACTGAGAATGAGCAGTGAATAGCTAATATACTCAGTGATTACTTCCTTGAAATGTTCACTAGAGAAGATTACAGGAATATAGCCTACTGTGATGAAAGTAATCCATGCAGATATATGGGGGGTAATTTTAACCCCAAAGAACGGGTGGGTTGGGGGTGGGTGGGAGGTTAAAATAACAGCTTTTGCCAGCGCAACCACAACCCGGCTCCAACGCACCCACTTCCAGGTTTAACGTTGGCGCGTTTGGATGCGTGTGCGCAGCTGAGACCTGAAAGTCCCGTCCCCAATTAATGCCAGTGGGCGGATTGTGAACGGGGCAATTTACCTGCTTGAAATACTTGCGGTAGGTAATTTCTGTTGATTCTGAACCTGAACCTGATTTTATTTTACCTGCACGGGTTTCCCATGGCTTCTGAGTCTCACCATTGAAGCGGAGGTGAGATGCAGCCAACGTTGATTTGGCCCTTTAAATCTGTGATTGACACATCCCAATAACAGCTCAGGTATCGCAGCTGGTCTCTCAATTCTCTCAGGCAAATGTTTGGCTGAGAGTTCTTTGTGTTGGGTCTCTATTCCCTCTTCCAACCGTCACTCAATTAAATTAAATATTCAGAAAATAACCAATTGTTAACACCCTGAATCAATCTTGAGTGTGTGCACCAGCTTATATTTTTAAGAATGATGATAAAATCTGAAATATTGAAATATTCTGCAGTCAAATTACTTGAAAGAATCATCACATTTTATAAGAACTTGGCTCTTTTGCTAACATAAATTATAGCACTCCAAATATGTTTCCAATTCTCATCCGTTCTTTACCTTTGTGTCGTCCATCTCTTCCCTTCTTTTTCTGGCTTTCTTTCTCTCCATCTTTGGTGATGGAGTGGATATGTGGTTGGAAGCTCATCTTGGGTCAAATAGGATGTCAAGGTTGCGAATGGTCTGGTTCAGCCTCAGTGGCCAGGGAGAGGGATGGAGTCGGTGGCTAGGGAATGGAGTTTGCGGAGGGAACCTAAGACAATGGCTATGGTCTTCCCAATATTTAGTTGGAGGAAATTTTTGCTCATCCAGTACTGGATGTCGGACAAGCAGTGTAACAATGAGAGACAGTGGAGGGGCCAAGAAAGGTGGTGGTTAGGTAAAGCTGGGTGTCATCAGCGTACATATGGAATCTGATGTCACGTTTTCTGATGATGTCGCTGAGAGGCAGCATGTAGATGAGAAATAGGAGGGGGCCAAAGATAGACCCTTGGGTGACTTCAGAGGTAACGATGCAGGAGTGGGAAGAGAAGCCATTTCCCATATGCAGCTGAAAATAACTGCCAGGGACATCCGTTATGCTTTTTATCTTTTCGTACTAATGATAGTGATGGTGCTGTTAGGAAGTTCAAAATATGAATGTTACTTACATTGCACTGATCATTAAATTGCTTCTCTCCAGCTCACCCTGGTAAACGTTCCTTATTCCTGGCCTGTATCTGGAGCCAGCTCTTCATGCTCTCTTCCCCGTGCAGCCTCAATGCAGACCAGCATGTACTGCAGTGGGTGCGAGATGCTGGTGACTCCCATTGACTCCCTGCTCAACTTCAGTATGTTGGCTGCAGGTTTTTTCTTGTTTAATATTGGTTTATGTTGTCTGCTGACTTCTCCCCACCAATATACGGTCAGTAATGAAAAACCTAAAGTATTTGTAGACATAAGGAAGTCTAGAGTACTTTAAAAATGCAGCAAGGTGTGTAACTTGCAAAGAGTAAACTGAAGTCCAGGATGGTGGAAACACACAGAATCAACAGTATCATCCTCAGGGCAATAGGCAACCTCAAAGAATGAATCCCAAATAACGTGAAACAATCAAAAATGATTGAAAAAGTTGGTTAACAAATCAATTTGAATTACACTTGTGGCTGGCAGCGGGTGTACGTGTCCTGCAAAAAGCTTGTCAAACTTCCAACCTGCAAAGGAAATTACCAATCGGACTTGTTGATGAGTTCTTGAGGAGCATCAAGACACCCCATCCAGAAATCGGTTAAATCTCAAGCAACTGTCTTGTTACCCCATCACCTGCTTGTCCCTCTCTCCCCCGCACCTGCTTTTCTCCTCCTTCACCTCACCTTCTTCTCTCCCTCTTCCCCTTCTCCCTCTCCCTCTCTATTCCTCCCCTCCTCTTTCATTTTTCTTCTCTCCTCTTCCTTATCATCCTCCTCTCCTGTCAGCTCTCCCTCACCCCACCCCTCCCATGTCCTCACCCTCTTTCCGCCCTCTCTCCCCTCCCCATTACTCCCCCTCACTGTCTCTCCCTTCCCTACCCTTCCTCTCCCCCTCACTCACTTTGCCTTCACTGTTCTCACCCTTTCTCTCAGCCCTCCCTTCCCTGTCTTGGTTCAATTATCTCCTTTGGTTGACTTGAAAAGTTTCACTGGTTTTGACTGCCCATGTGCAATGCCATGGGAGATCAAGTAGCAAAAACTGTAACCAATGAAAATAAATCTCTCCCCTGCAGCATCACCATTGCATCAATTTCTACATCCCCCGGTAGAATAATAAATGTGGGCCCCACTCAGCTGAGCAAATGAATGGAAACCAAGCCAATATATATCCAAGAACAACCCCCAAAAAATCACCATAAGCCCAAATCCATCCCCACAGCAAAGGACCACAGACACATAACAGAAATTCCAGGGTAGGACAAAATACCTTCTCCTCCCCACCACTGAGCAGAAATTCTGGCATAGGAGCACATTCTCGCATTCACTCCCACCAACCCCCATCTCAGAAATCGCTGGTTAGAATTTAAATCAAAATTCACCCCGAGATCACGATGGCTGGGACCCACCCCCCCCCCCCCCCCACCTCCCGATGGCAAGACCCCTCCTGATGGCTGAGACCCACCCAGCGAGGTCTCCGATGCCGTCCCCCGATCTCAGACTTAACTGGCATCCGCTCCCCAGCTACTTTCCCTCCCGACAGGCAACCAGCCTGTCAATCTGGCTAGTTGTCGTGTGGGAAACCTGGAAGCAAAAATAATTGCCTTCAATTGAGTTGCGATCGCAGATTCCAATGCACTCACTTCACTTCCGGGAAAATTTACCCACCCACTGAGTTTCCAGCTCCAAGTAAAAATCATGCCCATGGACTCTAACATCCAACCTAACATCAGTGAGATAGAGGTTCTAAGGAGGCTTATAGGGTACAAAACCAACAAATCTGCAGGGAGGGATGATATCTATCCCAGGGTATTAAAAGAAACTAATGATTAAAATTGTGAATTGCTAACAATCATCGTGAGAGAGTCAAGTGATGTCGTGGAGGTACCACCAGCTTGGAAATAAGCCAATGTAGTACCTTATATTCAACAAGTGAGACAAATGTAGACCCTAGGCAACTACAGACCCACTACTACTACAACTACTACAATAACAATAACAGCAAGACAATGAATTAATACAGCACCTTTAATGTAGAAAAATATCCCAAGGTGCTTCACAGAAGTGTAATGAGTCAAAAATCAATGAAACTATTAGGACGGGTGACTAAAAGTTTGATCAAAGAGGTGGGCTTTTAAGGAAGATCTTACAGGAGGAGAGGAAGATAGTGAGGTGGACAGGTTTAGGGAGGGCATTTCAAAGCATAGGGCCTAGATTGCTGAAGGCATGATTGACAGTGGTGGGGCGAAGGAAGTGGGGGATGCTCAAGAAGCCAGAGTTGGAGGAATGCAAAGTTTCTTGGAGGGCTGTAGGGCTGGAGGAGGTTACAGAGATTATCCTTCTGCATCCATTTCTACAGTACATGGCAGAACCACTGTCCCTGCAGCCCCCTGTCTTTTGCTGCCTGCCTGTGCAGCATCCCACTTCCAAAGGCCTAATTGCCTTCCTTGGTGTCAGTGTTTTGTTCTTAAAAAGCCTCTTGCTCTGTGTTACAAAGCCTTGTCTCTCTCTTATACCATAGAATCATAGAAAATCATAGAAAGGTTACAGCACGGATGAAGGCCATTCGGCCCATTGAATCCGTGCCGACTCTATGCAAGAGTAATTCAGCTCATTCCACTCCCCCGCCCTATCCCCATAGCCCTGCAAATTTTTTCCTTTCAAGTACTTATCCAGTTCCCTTTTGAAGGCTATGATTGAATCTGCCTCCACCACCCCCTCGGGCAGTGCATTCCAGATCCTAACCACTCGCTGTGTACAAAAGTTTTTCCTCATGTCACCTTTGGTTCTTTTGCCAAACACCTCAAATCTATGTCCTCTGGTTCTTGACCCTTCCGCCAATGGGAACAGGTGAATGGGGTCAAATGAAGTCAAATGAAGTGAAATGCGGTCGAAAGCAAAATACTGCGGATGCTGGAAATCTGAAATAGAAACAGAAAATGCTGGAGAAGCTCAGTAAGTCTGGCAGCATCTACATAGAAAGAAACAGAGTTGTCGTTTCAGGTTGAAGGTCTTTCATCAAAACGTGGTCAAATGAATACCAATCAAATGAAATCAGGTCAAATGAAGTCAAATGCGGTCAAATGAATTCAAATGAAATGATATGGAGTCAAATGAACCCGTGGATTCCACCCATGGCTAACTAAAGAAGTTAAGGAAGTATTAAATTGAAAGAAGAGGCCTATAATGTTGCCAAGAAGAGTAATAAGCCTGGGGATTGGGAGAGTTTTAGAAAACAACAAAGGACGACCAAAATATTGATAAAAAGGGAGAAAATAAAGTATGAAAGTAAACTAGCAAGAAAAAAAATGGACTCTAAGAACTTCTATAAATATGTAACCAAAATAGATAAAAAGGTTTTCCAAAACAATGGTGAAGGGTGTCTTTCCGAATACCTAGATAAACTAATGAATCGCATTATTGTTTAGACTCTGAGAGAAACAACTTCCAATTAGCATAGGTGCCTCTTCTTTAAAAATTCATTAGAATGCACATTGCTTTTAAAAATCATTAAAAGTAATTCTTTTTCCAGCTCCTTCCTGTAGAAGAATGGTCAATAAAAACCCGGAAATGTGACAAACATTGGACATTAAAATTCATGATAGGAAAGTTTAAACCAGATTTCGGGACAAAATTCTTCATGCAAAGAGTGATCAACACTTGGAATGGTCTTCTGGGTCGCGTGATGAAGGCAAAATTCTAGATTCATTGAAGAGTCAATTAGACAAGATAAGGTGGGGGGGAGGAATGTAATTGTTTTTATTCTGGATGGAGGAGCTAAAGTAGACTGAATGGCCTCCCTCATCTATACTATCCTGTGATCTGGCACCAGTCATATCTATTTTGTAATTCTCTCTAAATGAGAATTGGAACTAATTTTGTGCAGGTTGGTAATACACATTGTACACCAATTCAGTTTCAATCAGTCATAGCTTTTCTTTGTTTTGACAGCATCAAGTTAGTCAAGTAGGAAGTGAAGTTGAGAACCCCAGGGCACAGAGGTTTTCAGAAAGGGCTACACAGACACATTCCTACTAAAGCCACAGGGTGGACCACTCCAGCTATCTGGGACTTCCTGAGCAGCAGTGCTTGAGCAGAGAGAGGCTGTTGCTGACATATTACTGCAGATCCTGAAGATGCAATTAATAATTAGAATTATTGACAGTAAAGATTATCACAGCTTTCGACCTCTACATTATAAGGTCTTTCCATTGCCCAGCAGGAGATATCTTTGGCATCATCAAATTTCCAATTAAACCATGCCCTCAAGGATGTGACAGATCCCCTATTTACGTTTGCAGACAGCTTTATACTATTCCCAGCAGAGCAGCAGTTGCAACAGAAAAGACAGTAACAGCACTTTCATGGATAGTGGCTTTCCTAGAGCACAAGGGCCTAGAAGTTCAGGCACACCCATTTTGGAACAATCCCTGTGCCTGAATGGTGAGGCCCGAAGTGCAACCGATATTGGGCCTTGAGCCTCATTTCCATCGAGTCATTGAACTGCGGAGAGCAACAGGCAGTTCATCGGTGAAACATGTTTGAAAATTGGACTGCTGCAACGCCAGCAGCAGTCCTCAGGTAAATGAGGAGGTGGGGAGATCGGGAAGGTAGCGACTGGAAAGGGGGCCGATCGGGAAGGGGGGTGATCAGGTTGGGAGGTAGCACTGGCCGGAGGAGATAGCAGTGGTCAGGGTGAGGTAGCGGTGGCCGGCAAGGGAGGTAGTGGCAGTGATCGGGGCTGGGGGTGGAGGCTGCGGCGATTGGGGGGAGGGGATCAGCGGCGATCGGGATAGTGGGAGCAGTGGCAGGCAGCAGCCCATGTTCTTTGAATGTGGGGTCGGGAGGAGCACTCCTGCTCCTCCTGGCTCCACATTCAGGTAAGTATATTTTAAAAACTTACCTTGTTGGTTGTGACCTAAGTAACTTTATTAATTAGCCTGTTCGGCTGCACGTAGGCCTGGTTTTCCTGAGGGCAGCCTATGCCGGTTGCCTCATGGCAAACCAAACTTGCAGTGAGGGCTTCAAAGGCGTTAGGCTGCTTACTTGCATATGGAATTGGCCTAACGCCTGTTTTAGGCAGGCCGATTTTTCAGCCTTTACCAATATGGTGGGTTGCGCACTTCTGGCTTGTAATGAGCATGTGTTTCATGCCTGCCATAATGGAGGTTTGGGAGGCTGTTTGATGCCCAAAGGACGAGTGCTGTGCGGCCAGATTTCTAGGCCAGCATATCACTGAGTACATCCATGTAACACACTGCATCAATGCAACATGCAATGACATACATAAACAAGAAACTGATTCAGCAATTCTGCCAAAAATGAAGGAAGCACATTGAATGGAAAGGCATGGGGAATCATGAGAGCACCAGTCCTTATAGGGCCGCTGGTCCATTTTAACATAGTTGGTGTTTTAGCGGCATTGGACAGTAGCTACGAAAGGTTGGAAAGAGCATGTAGACAGACTGCCCCCATTCATGATGATAGTTTGGATGTTCTGCTGGGAAACAGAGAGTAGCCATGATTGGGACTGAGGGATGTCTCTGCTACGCCCCAATCTTCAGCAAGCATTGTGAGAGGAGAGTGAATACTATCTCATGTCATTAAGTTTTGGGAACAGGTAAGGAAGACATTTTCAAGCCTGAGAAAGAATGCCATGGGTAAAGCTACCCACAGTTTGACAACTTAAATTAAGTCAATACCAATTGGAGTTGAATTTCCATGGCAGTTGTCCCGCCCACCTGCTATGACTTCAGTGGAAGATCAGTGGAAGGAATTTGCTGGTAATGAATTTTTAAAATAATTTTTGCAACATTTTCAGATTATCTTATTTTCCAAAGCGCTGAGCCAGTTCAGAGCTGAGTGAATACTTCGCTCCAATACACGACAGCACTACAGGATATGTAGTAAATTTGCAGTAAATTGCAGAACAATTCCAAATGGGTTGCTGTATTATAAGGTTACATTCTGCAGTTCATTATAACAACTTACATTTATATAGTGCCTTTAATGTAGACAACATCTCAAGGCATTTGACAGAGGATAAGAAAAAAAGATATTGGAAGGAGTGACCAAAAGCTCAGACAAATAGATGGGCTTTAAGGTGGCTTTCAAAAGAGGAGAGGGAGGTGGAGAAATTTAGGGAATGAATTACAGGTTGAATGGTTTAATTTACAAGACTTTTATACTTAATGGAAGTCAATGAGGAGCATCAGCAGCAACAGAAAATTGAAGAGGAGCACAATGCTCATATGATCAACCAGAAGATTACAGGAGAGACCAGTGAGTCAGCAACCCTTTGATGACATTTTCAGTAGAGGCCCATGCAGTGCTCAGTATTACAACCACTGAGATTCTGAAAAAATCTAAACTTCACTCTCTGAAAATGAACAAATGCAGAGAGACATATTTTATGTGCAGACATGGAGAGTGTATAAAACATTGGTTAGGCCAACTGCATACAGTTCTGGTCACCACATTACAGGAAATATGTGATTGCACTAGAGAGAGTACAGAGGAGATTTACGAGGATGTTGCCAGGGCTGGAGAATCTTAGCTATGAGAAACGATTGGATAGGCTGGGGTTGTTTTCTTTGGAACAAAGGAGGCTGAGGGGAGATTTAATTGAGGTATATAAAATTATGACGGGACTAGATAGAGTGGATAGGGAGGACCTATTTCCCTTAGCAGAGAGGTCACTGACCAGGGGGCATAGATTTAAAGTAATTGGTAGAAGGATTAGAGGGGAACTGAGGAGTAATTTTTTCACTCAGAAGGTGCTGGGGGTCTGGAACTCACTGCCTGAAAGGGTGGTAGAGGCAGAAACCCTCAACTCATTTTAAAGGTACTTGGATGTGCACTTGAAGTGCCGTAACCTACAGGGCTACGGACCAAGTGCTGGAAAGTGGGATTAAGCTGGATAGCTCTTTTTCGGCCAGCATGGACAAGATGGGCCAAATGGCCTCCTTCTGTGATTCTATGAATTCAATTATTTCTTTATTAAAAAAAAACTTTTATTTACAGTGACCTACAGAATATAACTTTAAATGAATGAAATCTGCTTGCCTGCTTGAGCAATGCAGCTTGAATCTGTGGGTGTGACTTGTCTTCCTCACAGATTTTGTGGGCATGTCTTTTCCTCTCACAGACTTTTCCAGCCGCACAGCAACTCACGCTGTTCAGAGGCTGGGTTGAGAGCGCACATTTTTTTAAAGTTCAAATTCAAGCAATTCAACGCCACAGAGCCTGCAGGAAGTATTTTCATTAATTCAATTCGCAGGAGCTGCGGTGAACGTTGCCTCACTGCTCTGAGCAATTTTTGGCCCATTGATTTTACAAAGATCAGGTGAAGTCATGAGCTTTTATTGTACTAATATGTCACAGAGGTCTCACCTTCAAATGCCACTACAGGCAGTATTCAGGACAGAAAATTGCTCTGTCAAGGCACCCACCCATGATGTTTGGCATGGCACAGGACTGAGCAGCAGACACTTCCACACAGATCAATTCTCGATGCACGGAGACAAGCAGCTGGTTGGTCTATTGTTCATGCCCCCACAGCATCTGAATTTTTCACACTTCCCCTTCACCGCCCATGCCCAGTGCTTCAACTGGTGACCCCTGTTCTATGTCACTACCTAAGCCTCCAGGGCATATGCCTCAGTATGAATTGCTATCAAATGTGATGTGATTATTGTGATGTGTTGCAGCCTTGCCAGTAGAAGATCCCACCACAGAAATTCTGTGTAAAGAAAAGAAATAGGAGTACTAATGAAAGTCAGGAAGGTGTAGTTAAGAATAATTCATTTATAGTTTTCTCCTGGAGATGGTTGTATCCTTGCCTATACTGAACAGTGAAAAAAATGCAATTGATAGCCTGGCCACTACCCGAGACATCTGGACCATGCAGGGGGAGATATGCAAAGACCTCCAGATACCCCCCCAACCTTTGGATAGAATGGCCTAAAAGTGCAGGAATGGCTCGCATCTGATGTCACGTGTGGCATGATCTTGGGATAGAGCTGTGTGTGCAAATGTGATATGTTGTGCGTGAGCCAACAAGTATGCGGAATGCATGATGAAGATGCACTGAAGAATGGGTCTCAAACATGCTCAGTCACGTTGACAGCACCACTGCATGAAATGGTTAATATGGCTTGGGAGAGTAAGAATTTATACTGTGTCACTACTGATCTGAACTTTTTAAAATCAAAGCACTGACACATATTCCATAGAGAAACTGGCTTTTTAATGATACAATCAGGATAGAGTTAACACACTGGTACCTATCAGAGGGATTGAAAATAAATTAAAGAGGGCAGAGAATTTGGAATTCCAAAATTCAGGGTTGGGTTCCTTTGAGTTAACAATGAAATTGGGACAACAGAAGGGGCTAGGAAGAAATAAAACTTAACCAGAATTATCCACAAGCTGGGCAATGGTAAAAGGAGAGCTGGAAGATCTTTTAAATCCAAGATTTCTTGATAATATGGTAGTATTCAGGGGGGAGCCTAGTTTTTGTAGTTTTCTGTACAATGTTTTATGATTTTCTTTGTAACATGATGTATAATATTAACCAAATTAAACTTTGACTAGAAGAGCAAGGATCTTAGATGAGGCCCCTAGGATCCCACAAAGGAGGGGTCACCAGGGGTTGTTGGAGATTTTTTTTTCATTATTCATTCATGGGACGTGGGCGTCGCTGGCAAGGCCAGCATTTATTGCCCATCCCTAATTGCCCCTGAGGAGGTAGTAATGAGCTGCCTTCTTGAACCGCTGCAGTCTGTGTGGTGAAGGTTCTCCCACAGTGCTGTTAGGTAGGGAATTCCTACTAAGAAGTAATAATGGAAACCATTTTCTTGAATTACTTCTGTAGTTTAAAAATCCCAATATTGAAAGATTGACAGTGCATTTGAAACAACGTAATACTGATATTGAAAAGGAGATATTTACCCTTGGGAATCATTTTTTTTTATATTCGTTCATGAGATGTGGGCGTCGCTGGCGAGGCCAGCATTTATTGCCCATCCCTAATTGCCCTTGCGAAGGTGGTGGTGAGCCGCCTTCTTGAACTGCTGCAGTCCATGTGGTGAAGGTTCTCCCACAGTGCTGTTAGGAAGGGAGTTCCAGGATTTTGACCCAGCGACGATGAAGGAATGGCGATGTATTTCCTAGTCGGGATGGTGTGTGACTTGGAGGGGAACATGCAGGTGGTGTTGTTCCCATGTGCCTGCTGCTCTTTTCCTTCAAGGTGGTAGAAGTCATGTGTTTGGGAGGTGCTGTCGAAGAAGCCTTGGCGAGTTGCTGCAGTGCATCCTGTGGATGGTGCACACTGCAGCCACTGTGCGCCAGTGGTGAAGGGAGTGAATGTTTAGGGTGGTGGATGGGGTGCCAATCAAGCGGGCTGTTTTGTCCTGGATGGTGTCAAGCTTCTTGAGTGTTGTTGGAGCTGCACTCATCCAGGCAAGTGGAGAGTATTCCATCACACTCCTGACTTGTGCCTTTTAGATGGTGGAAAGGCTTTGAGGAGTCAGGAGGTGAGTCACTCGCTGCAGAATACCCAGCCTCTGACCTGCTCTTGTAGCCACAGTATTTATATGGCTGGTCCAGTTAAGTTTCTGGTCAATGGTGACCCCCAGGATGTTGATGGTGGGGGATTCAGCGATGGAAATGCCGTTGAATGTCAAGGGGAGGTGGTTAGATTCTCTCTTGTTGGAGATGGTCATTGCCTGGCACTTGTCTGGCGCGAATGTTACTTGCCACTTATCAGCCCAAGCTTGGATGTTGTCCAGGTCTTGCTGCATGCGGGCTCGGACTACTTCATTATCTGAGGGGTTGCGAATGGAACTGAACACTGTGCAATCATCAGCGAACATCCCCATTTCTGACCTTATGATAGAGGGAAGGTCATTGATGAAGCAGCTGAAGCTGGTTGGGCCTAGGACACTGCCCTGAGGAACTCCTACAGCAATGTCCTGGGGCTGAGATGATTGGCCTCCAACAACCACTACCATCTTCCTTTGTGCTAGGTATGACTCCAGCCACTGGAGAGTTTTCCCCCTGATTCCCATTGACTTCAATTTTACTAGGGCTCCTTGGTGCTACACTCGGTCAAATGCTGCCTTGATGTCAAGGGCAGTCACTCTCACCTCACCTCTGGAATTCAGCTCTTTTTTCCATGTTTGGACCAAGGCTGTAATGAGGTCTGGAGCCGAGTGGTCCTGGCGGAACCCAAACTGAGCATCGGTGAGCAGGTTATTGATGAGTAAGTGCCGCTTGAGAGCACTGTTGACAACACCTTCCATCACTTTGCTGATGATTGAGAGTAGACTGATGGGGCTGTAATTGGCTGGATTGGATTTGTCCTGCTTTTTATGGACAGGACATACCTGGGCAATTTTCCACATTGTCGGGTAGATGCCAGTGTTGTAGCTGTACTGGAACAGCTTGGCTAGAGGCGCAGCTAGTTCTGGAGCGCAAGTCGTCAGCACTACAGCCGGTGGAAGGTAGTGTATAATGTGGGATAGCATCCTTGGATGCAAATCATGTCTATGCTTTTTGTTATTATACAGCTTGTTATGATTGTACACACTTTTCTCTTTCAATTGTAGTATTCAAAAGAACTTTTGCGTAGATGTCACGGTGATTAAGCTTCTTGTAACAACAATGCTTAATCTTAACTGTAGTGAGTGCAATTCAGATTCAAAGAATGATTTAAAGCAATTTTTTTGATCTCACAAACTCACTTGAGGTTGGACTGAAGGATTTTGGACTTTTCAATATCGATTTTTAATGCCAGTT
Organism: Heptranchias perlo; assembly: GCF_035084215.1. Lineage (NCBI taxonomy): Eukaryota > Metazoa > Chordata > Chondrichthyes > Hexanchiformes > Hexanchidae > Heptranchias > Heptranchias perlo. The sequence continues at coordinate 56,859,750 of NC_090330.1, forward strand.
TTAAAGAAAACTATAAGGATAGGCTTGAAACACTGGATTAATAAATTTGACTGTTTAGAAGGCATGCTGAGAAGGTTGACCAAGTTTGAAATGTGTTATTATTGATTCAGACTATTGAAGGCTAACTGATGTGATATACTTTCGCGGAGTTAAAGGGCAGGGTTAAAGGTAAGACCGCTGCCTAGCTAGGCCTTGAATATTTGTGAGAAACTGTCATAAACATCAGATGCTGTTTTTGTAGCAGCAACTTGTTTGAATCATGGGAAAGGGAGAGAATGGAAAGCTGCTAGCAGCAACTTGTTTCGTCAGCGAGAAGGGTATCGAAGCAACCATTTTTAGTAAGCTCGAAGAGACAGTCCATGAGACAGAACAAAAGAACACCAAGGAGGTCATCAATGAAGAATTAGCCCCTCAGTCTCCCGAAGCAGAAGAATTTGACCATTCTGAGTTTCATGTTATACTCCAGGATAAGGTTGTAAGCATCTTTATCTGTCAAACTGTTGTGTTTCAATATCAATAAAACCAATTGTTAGAAAAGTTTAAAGCCTTGGTTGATCTTATCTCTATATCACCCTAAAGAGTAAAGAGGGAGTTAACCAAAAACCTATAAAAAGGTAGATTTATGTAAATGGATGCAGATTAAGCAGTGCTCGCAATCATCACCACTGATTCTCAGCAAGTGTCAGTACCCATTTGCAGATGTATGTCACAATATGCGTACTAGATGGTTCGTGACTTCACTTTTTAATACTAATTTCATGCCTTATCATACTAACTTCATTAATTTACGCTGTTAAAGTCTGCACGTAAAGCATGTCACTTTGCATTAGAACATGTTTACACAGTGAAAATAATTGTATCCAAATCACAGTGGTTTTAATGCTTACCCAGAGGCTGTGCATTTTCCTCCAATTTCTGCCTTCCTCAATGCCAAAAATGTCCATAATCGCCTCAGATCCAGTTGCAACACGCCACCTCCAGTGCTTTGGCACTCTCTTCTCTTAAAATCCATCTTTTCCTGCAAAGGGCAGAAAGTCACGAGTATCTTGAGCCTTGTGCCTATGCCAACATGTCTGGTCCTGTGTACTTACTTTACTCTCATTAGCACCTGAATTTCACTAAATCAATTCTAGGTCAGCTATGTAATACTACACACATCTTGGTACCAAATTTTCCTCCATTCTTCTTCTGTTATTTGGTAAATTAAATCTTGCTTCAAAGCTCCTTTTAGACTTGAATGGATTCTGACAAAGTGGAGACGAGTACAGTGTACAGAAAAGCAATATGCTCATGGGTGGCTCCAGAGGAGTTGGCTCTTGCTGAGTTTTGCAAAGTATCCCTGACACCAGGGAGTAAATTTTAACATACCGGCGGGATCTCAGCAGTGGGGGCAGGGAGGTCATTGCACGCGTGGGAAACCCGGAAAATTTTTTGTGCGTTTTCGCAAGCAATCGTGACTCAATTGAAGTCCCTTAATGTGACTTCCGGGTTTCGCATCTCCAAGCTGCACAGCGGGCGAACTGCGCGCCCGAATGATGTGCTGGGACCTGGATTATTTAAAGGGCCATTGCAAACTTGGGTTTTGAGGGAGAAAGGAGAAATCAGCAAATATGGAGCAGCAGAGGACGAGGCCATCATTCCGGTTCAGTGGTTCTTCACTGGAGTTGCTGTTTGCCGGTGTGAGGAGCAGGAGGAAAACATTGTACTTGGCTGACAAAAGGAAGCCATGCCTCTGCCACCAAGGAGGCCTGGCTCAAAGTGGCAGAGAAGGTGACCAGCAGGACAACCATCTCAAGGACTTGGGTGCAGTGCAGGAAGTGCTTCAATGATCTAACCAGGTCAAGAAAAGTGAGTACAGTAACTGATACACCTGCACTCTGTGGTGCACATTACCCTCCCTCTCACTCTGCCCTGCCAAGCCTACTCCATCACATCACTCCTCACACCCACTTAAGGCTCAGTGTCAACTTACCTTCACTTTCTGTGCACTTCCTCACCTCCCCATTTGTGAACCCACCGCTCTAACTCTCCCCAATCCTGATGTAATGTGATGAATCTGTCCAATATCCATCCTCTGAAGCTTCTGTTTCATTGTCAGCCTGACCCAGAGCAAAGCACCCATCGGGTGACCCTGTCATCCTCATTCACTCACACACGTGGGGTGGCTGGTGTTGGTGGTGGTCGTTCCAGGCGGCCTTAGTACTTCATTATCTTCACTTTGCAGATCTCCTTATGAGAATCTATCAGATATCAGTGACTCCCTGGCATCACAAGGAGCCAGGTGAGATGCTGCTCTGCTGATGAATTACCCATCTTCGTCGTCCTCTTCCTCTTCCTTCTCGTTTTTTTCAATGTTGATGGCAAATGCGGATGTTTCATGAGCGCGTGGAACCTCAACCATCTGGAACCTGCTCTGTTGAGTGATGTTGTGCAGGACGCAACACATGACTATTATTCTACACACCCTCACTGGTGAGTACTGAAGGGCTCCCCCAGATCGATCCAGGCACCTGAAGTGCATCTTGAGCATTCCTCTGGCTTGTTCAATGACAGACCTGGTGGTGATATGACTGTCGTTGTATCTCTGCTGTGCCTCGTTGGTGGGGTTTCTCACAGGTGTCATGAGCCATGACTGCAGGGGGTATCCCTTGTCTCCAAGGAGCCAACCCTTAAGGCAGTCTTGTGCGTGGAAGAGGGCCGGGATGTTGGACTCGAGCAAAATGAAGGAATCATGGCAGCTGTCCGGGAATTTGGCACACACCTGCATAAACCTCTTCCAGTGGTTGCAAACCAGCTGCACATTGATGTAGTGATATCCCTTTCGATTGATGAACAGTTCTGGCTCATGTGCAGGTCCTCGGATTGCTACGTGTGTGCAATCAATTGCCCCCTGCACCCTTAGGAAGTCAGCCAGAGAGCGGAAACCCACTGCCCTCTCAGTCTGGCTGATGTCGCGCAGGGGAAGTTGACGTAGTCGGATGCCCTGGCAAACAAGCCACCCGTGACCTGCCGTATACACTTATGGACAGATTACTGAGAGATCCTGGAGATGTCACTGGTGGCACTCTGGAAGGATCTGGAGGTGAAGAAATTGAGGGCGGTGGTTACTTTAACTGCGACAGGCAATGCGTGGCCACCAGGCCCAGCTGGGAGCAGCTCTGCATGAAGAAACGCGCAGATGTCTGCGACCACCTGGTGACCAATGTGAACCTGCGTAGACTGCTCCTCAGAGAGGTCCAGGAAGCTCAGCCTCTGCCTATAGACTCTCTTCTGCGATCTCGGCCCCTCCGTTGGTCCCCTCTCTGCTGCTCTGCAGGTCTTTGTGGCGCACTTCTGGCTTGTGGACTTGCAACTCCCAGATCTGCACACTGGTGATGTGTCTCTTCCTCAAATGTAATGTAGAATGAGTCCATTGTGCCCCCCTATAGCGATTTGTCAGTTTGAGGAGGTCCAAAATGTAGGTAAATATGTGTAAGCGGAAGAATTCTGAGTGTGAACCAAGGAATCTCAGACTAAACACAAAGAACTCCCAGCTAAAGGTTTGTCTGTGAGAACTGATTGCCCTGCTGCAAAAACTCACCTTTTCTTCAGATGTGTCTATCACTGGTTTCAAGATCCAAATGTGAGCCGGCTGCAACTCGTCTCCGTTTCCATGGCATCTTTCAGAGGCCACGGGAGACACGTTCAGAAGCAGTTAAAATGGCTGGTGTAGTTCAAACCACAAAAATGTAACATCTTTAAGTACCTCAATTGGCCGTTTAAATATCGTCTCGCTGGCTTTAAGTGCCAGCAGGACTTCTGGGTTTCAGAAGCGCGCACCCAGATGCGTCTGGGTCAAACCCAGAAGTCGGCGTGTTGGAGCCAGGATGCAGTCCCGCTCCAAAAACGGAGAATTTTCACTGCCCACCCGCCCCCAACCCAACCGTTCTTCGAGGTTAAAATTTACCCCCAGGAGTTTGTGTTTGATTTGAAAGTCCTGTAAACATCCTGCTGAGTGAGGTGGAATTTGTCAGTTAATTATTGAAAGGGCAATGGGAGAGGGGAGGGGGGGATTTTAACTGTCAGCTGGTTTCAGTTAGATTCCCGTCCGCCTGCGGCAGAATGGAGCCATGGCAATTTTAGCCGCCGGGCTTTGTTAACATGCTGCCGTCCGAATTCCCACCCGGAAAGGGCGGGAAACGGCTGCCGATCTGTGTAAAATCAGGCTGCCATTGGCTGTGCACCGGCACTCAGCTAAGACTGAGGTTCCTGGGAGGGATCTCGCGGTATTGAAGGGGGGGAGAAGTCCGCAACAGCAGAGGCCTAAACTTTCCTTGTGGGATCCGCAGAAGCACTCCTGCTCCTCCTGGCCCCACAAAGAAAAGTAAAAAACTTAACTTACCGCTTCTGCTGACCTTCTTCTCCTCACTTTGACAAAATCGCAATCAGGGTCTGATGGCATCATTGGATCCTAATCTCCATGTTTAAATAAAGACCCCGCTGGCTTCAGGCGGGTGCTTTTGTCGCTTGCTCAAAACAGCAGGTTCAAATTGAAGAAAATGGGGTCCAGGTGGGCCATTGGCGGTTTTGTCACCCGGTTGATTTTAACTGCCTACCAGTTTCTGTCAGGCTGGTAGGGTTAAAATCAACTCCAATGTCTTATCCTTGTGAAGAAGCTAGGCAGGTCTGGTAATGCCCTTCTGTTGACAGACTCTTAATCTACTTGTGGCTAGTGCATCTGGGAGTTCTTTGTTGTTCCAGGTTATTGAGTGGTCTGACCAAGGCAATCTTCAATCAAGTGTAAGCCTTGTTCCAGATCAGTAGTGTTAACAAAACTATAAGGTTCTTCTTTACTCCCTTTGTTCTCCTGCCAGATTGTACAAAGGGCAGATTAGATAGGGGAGCAGGTTAGAAGGTAAGCCTCCATAAGCTAAGGCACAGATTTTGCAGTGAGACAGTATTCCAAGCAACAATCCCTCTGAACTGGGCTGCCCGGTTGTGGTGTATAAGGCCCAGTCCTCCCTTGGGTTAGGGACGTTGTAGATGTCTGAAGTCTATCCATGGGTTTTTGCCTGCCCAAAGCAATCCTGAGTTGCAGAACTGTGGGACTGGGATCCCCACTAAGTAGCTTTTGCAACAGATAGATGAGCCCAGGCAGCACATTCATCTTTGATGTAATTGTGCACGCAAGGAGTCTAGGTTGGCATATGTACTTGTTACAAGTGAAGGACAATTCCTTCTGTATATGGCCGAAAGTGTTGGGATTACTGTTATGCCCAGTATCTAAAGCCTAAGTCTGACCATGCAAAAGGGAATGCATTTGTGCAGAATGCCTTGTGTGAGTGACATGTCCTCTGTTTTGGTACAATTAAGTTTGTAACCTGAAAGCTGACCAGTCTTTGATGACTTGAAAAATTATAGGTTCACAGGAGTGGGCTGATCATATATAATAATCATCATTAATCCCTTCAGGCTACACTTCATCGATGTCTGCATTTGTTCTTATCGATGTTGTCAGTAATTCTATGCCTAGGGCATAAAGGGAGTCCAGGCCTCATTTGTATTGCAAATGGTACCTTGATGAGCCTTGCAAACAGTTGGTACACAGGCTTCTAGTGTCCTCAGCGTTTTGGCCTGCGCTCAGCACATTAGGTGTCTTGAGCCACATTATTGGTTCCTAGTCATTACTGATACACAGCCATGACAAAGAGTTCTGAAAAAAACACTTAGTAATTAATTACATATATTACCTCTGTGAATATAAATTAAAATGTGTGTGGATAATATTAACAACTGAAGATCAATAACGTATGAAATATTCAATGTTTTTGCCTGAAGCACTTGTGATTTATGACAGCTAATATTGACAGTGGATACTTTTATAATCACTAGGCTTCTTTCAACCCTATGACATCAGAAAAGTATGCAAAAGAAGAAACATATTTATCTCAGTTAAAAAATATAACAGGCATAAAGGGCATGATTTTAACTCAGAAAAATGGGTGGGTTGGGGTTGGGGGTGAGGAGGGGCAGTAAAAATTTTAAAACTCTAAAATCTGTCCCCAACTCGCCTCCAACCCGTCCATTTCTGGTTTTAACGGAGGAGGGATAAGGGACGGGCGACCAGCTCGCTCTCAGGAGGTGGGCCATCACTAAAAGCTTTCAAGGAGGCTGTGGACCTCCATTTTAACAGGTTTTTTGTTTTTAACTCCTGGGGGCCAGGATTCAAGGCCTTCTACTTAATGCCACATAAAAGGAGGCTAGAAGGATCGAAACAGCAGATAAGTGCCTTTATTGAACAGCTTGTAGGCCCGGAGGAGCAGGATTGTTTCCTCCAGGCCCAACAAGCCTACCTGCAGTGACCACCCCCACGATCTCTGACCCACCCCCATGATCTCTGACCCCCACCCACAATCTCCGATCCCCCCTACAATCTCCAATCCCCGACCCCAATGACCCCTGACCCCCAATGACCCCGATCCTAATGATTCCTGATCCCGACTCCCCATGAACCCCAACCCCCAGTGACCCCCCAATGACCCCCGACTCCCCAGTGACCCCCAGGCCCCCCCATGATCCCCCATGGCCCCCTAACCCCCTTTTCATGACTGCCCCCTCCCCATCTAAGAATTACTTTCTCGCATGTGCTTCCTTCCTCTTCTCCAAGCCTGTTGGGTGGGAAAGCGTCAAAAATAAATAAAAGATGTCCTTACATCAAAATTGTTAGGATGTCCGGGAAACCCGTACTTCCGGGTTTCCCATCAGGAATTCCCCCCCTCCCCCCCAGCTCCGGATTAAAATTTAGGCCAAAAATCCAATTATTTTGAAATTTTGAATTCAACAAAATAATCCAAAATTTACATCTGAATCCAAAACTGAAATCTGTAAACAAAAGACCAGGAAGTGAATGGAAAGACATTGGAAACCTACCTAGACTGCACCCATCCTCTGTCCAACTTGACTGTCAGAGAGCTCAGAGGGGCTGATTTTTCGCGTCAGGTGTAAATCAATTCTTATTTGGTTTGTTGGACTTTCAGACCCACCTAAACCTTAAGTAGAAATATCATTCAATTTTCTGGTCTAAGCTCTTTTGTATAATTATTCATAATTCCTGATGCAAACTCAGATGGGTTGAGGGGTGATATTAGTGGTAGGTGAGAAAAATTGTGTCTAAGTCAAATTTAAAGGGATGGGAGCAATTAAAGGGAGCCTCACAATGGGGGAAGATTACAAATTCAGAAAGCTTCTGGCGAGCATCTCAACCCATCAGGACCCTTGACCAAGACTGAAGGAGAAACAGATTAAGAAGTGGCAGGCCAAGATGAAGGGAAAGGGCTCCCTAGGTGCAGACATGAGTCTGCCGATAACTAACAGTGTAGTTCAACACCTGACCTCTTTGATGACTGCCGAAGTTGAAGTGGTGCTGCATGAGAAGCTTACGAATTAAGGGTTGCCCTTTGTGCCACTTCACGGTACCATCCCATAGCACTGCAGCATGTGTGCAAGAAGGTGCAGCCAAGTTTCAGACCACAGCCGACCTTTACTGTCCATGAGTACATGCAATACCTCTCCTGTATGGCCTTACAATAGATGGCACAGCTCGATATCTACCCCTCTGCTGATTCACAGGCAAGTTTTCATGGCCATTCCCAGGTAGATTTGCCAGAGCCTGCAGAAATAGTTGGTAGCTTCTTTTCAGATGTAATCAAACTGGCAACCACTGTTTCTTCATCATCCTGGCATGACTTCTTACATGCAGCACCATGTAAAGCATGGGATGCTGTGATTGGTGTGGTTCTGAAGATACAGTGATATAACAATGTGGTTATAATGGGAGATTTTATTTTTCACATAGACTGTCTGAAGCCGAATAGGCCAACTGGTAAAGGCAATGAAGTTCTACAATGTATTCAGGTCATTTTTCTGAAATAATGTTTTGGAAGTGACATGGAATAAGGCCATAGTAGATTTAGAGTAACAAACCAGAACCCTTTAAAGACTGCTAGTTAAGCCGCACGTAGACATGATTACTCTTAATGCAGCAGGCCCAGTGCCGGCTGCGATCAGGGCAGCCCTAATTTCAGGAAGGGCCTCAAACAGGCGTTAAGCCCCTTATTTACATATGCCAAGGGCCTAATACCTGTTTCAGGCATGGGCCATGAATGCCTATACTGCAGACTTTACCAATATGGCGGGCAGCACATTTCTGGTGCAGAATGCGTACATACATTGTCCACCATATTGAGCGCTTAAGTGCATTTTTTACAGCTGTAAGATGGGCACGGCAACAATGAATTTCTCGATTTGCATATCCATTTTCACGGTAGAGGAAGAAGACAAAATGCCAGCAATACAAGGGAACCTGAAAATAAGTCAAAGGGAGAAATTTGTTAGATTTAATATAAGTGAGAAAATTGTAATGGCGAAAATAATGTGACTCAGGATAAACAAATCCATCACCTGATGGTTTCCACCCGAGGGTATTAAAAGAAACAGGTGGGGAAATTGCAGATGCATAAATTTCTAAAGCTCTCTAGATTCGGGAATTGTGCCTTTGAATTGGAAATGACAAATTAAAGATTTTTCAATTATTTAAATCCAAACTTCTTAGGGGCTGCTGGGGGTACTTTAACGTTCTTTCTGGAGGGAAGGGGAACTGGCACGCACACACTCTATCCCAGAGTAGCAAGTTTGCAGCTTCTTCAGCAGATGGGTACCAGCTGTTTCTATGTAAATAGAAGGACCTCCCCCTGACCACTCCCGAACTCTGGCTGGTGCATCCCGATTATTCCACCAAGGTGCGCTTCCCCACACTTTTTGACTCCCAGAGTTACTAAGGCAGGTGAGCGGAATGAGCAGACAGGTGGCCAACCTACGTGAAAAGTGAGGTAACACATTTTGGGAGGAAAAAGAAAAGGAATGGAAGAATACTCTTAATGGAAAGATGCTGAATGGTGGGATGAACAGAGGGACCTAAGGGTTCACATACATAATTCCCTGAAAGTGCAAGTGCAGTGATTAAAAAAAAGGCCAACAACATTTTGGGTTTTATAAATAGGGGCATAGTCTACAATAGTGAGGATATAATGATAAATTTTATGGCAATGGTTAGGCCACAGTTAGAGTACTGTGCAGTTTTGGGCACCCCATTATGAAAAACACATTAAAGCTATTGAAAGCATACAACATAGATTCAGCAGGTTGATGTCAGCGATGAGAAATTGTAATTTGAAGTGAATCTTGATAAACTGGGACTATTTCTGCTGGTGCAAAGAAAGTTTAGAGGAGATTTATTAGAGTTTTCAAAAAATTAGTCAAGAATTTTGATAGGGTGAATAGAGAAAAAACTTTTTCTTTTGGTTGCGGAGTCAGTGATGAGGAGTCATCAATTTAAAATTGTCACTGCAAGAATGAAGAGTGGGGTAAAGAGAAATTTCTTTATGCAGAGAGTTGCTGGAGCACGCAATACTTTGTCACAAGAAATGATTGAGGCAGAGACTATTGCATCTTTTAACGGAAGAATGGCTAAATATTTGAAGTAGAGGAGGATACAGGATTGTGGGGAAAGAGCAGCACAGAGGGATTTATTTTGAGTTGCTGTACGATGGAGCCAACACACGATGAACTGAATGGCTTCTTTCTGTGCTGCAAATCTATTTGGTTCTATGGGTTGATAGGAGTGCAGTCAGAAAATGTCCACTTATTTTACTTTAGTCTTAGTGTTTAACCTTGTCACAGTGTAACATAGAATTATATAGAATTACATTGAATGTACAGCATATACAGACCATTTGGCTCAACAAGTCCACGCCGCTGTTTATACTCCACACAAACCTCCTCCCTCCCTACTTCATCTAACCCTATCAGCATATCCTTCTAATCCTGCCTTCCTTTCTCCCTTATGTGTTTATCTAGCTTCCCCTTAAATGCACCTATGCTAGTCACCTCAACTACTCCTTGTGGTAGTGAGTTCCACATTCTAACCACTCTCTGGCTAATGAAATTTCTCCTGAATTCCGTACTGAATTTATTAATGGCTATCTTATATTTATGGCTCCTAATTCTGGTCACCCACACAAGTGGAAATATCTTCTCTACATCTACCCTATCAAACCCTATCATAATCCTAAAGACCTCTATCAGGTCACCCCTCAGCCTCCTCTTTTCCAGAGAAAAAAGCCCGAGCCTGCTCAATCTTTCCTGATAGGAATAACCTCTCGGTTCTGGTACCATCATAGTAAATCTTCTTTGCATTTTCTCCAGTGACTCGATATCCTTTTTATAATATAGAGACCAGAACCGTTCACAGTACTCCAAGTGTGGTCTAACCTACGTTTTATACAAGTTTAATATAACTTCTCTGCTTTTCAATTCTATCTCTCTAGAAATGAACATCAGTGCTTGGTTTGTTTATTTTATGGCCTTATTAACCTGCGTCAATACTTTTAGTGATTTGCATATCTGTGCACCCAGATCCCTCTGCTCCTCTACCCCAATTAGACTCTTATTATCCAAGCAATATGTAGCCTCCTTATTCTTCCTACCAAAATGTAATACCTCACACTTAGCTATATTGAAATTCATTTGCCAATTACACGCCCATTCTGCAGGTTTATTAATGTCTTCCTATATTTTGTTAGAGTCCTCCTCGGTATTAACTATACCCCCCAATTAGGTGTCTTCTGCAAATTTTGAAATTGTACTTCCGATTCCCGAGTCCAAATTGTTTAGTGAATGGTGAACAACAGTGGTCCCAGCACCGATCCTTGTGGAACACCACTTCCCACCTTTTGCCAGTCTGAGTAACTACCTTTAACACCTACTCTCTCTTTTCTGTTTTGTAGCCAGCTTGCTATCCATTCTGCTACTTGTCCCCTGACTCCACATGCTCTGACCTTAGTCATGAGTCTACTATGCGGCATTTTATCGAAGGCCTTTTGAAAATCCAAATATATTACATCCACTACATTATCCTTGTCTACCCTTTCTGTTACTTCTTCAAAGAATTCAAAAGTTTGGTCAAGCATTACCTTCCCTTTTGAAGTCCGTGCTGACTATTCTTCATTATATTTTCACTTTCTGGATGTTTTTCTATTACATTTTTATGGTGAAGATTCCATTCTTTTTCCTATCACCAAAGTTAAGCTAATATAGTTCCCTGGACTGGTTCTATCTCCCTTTTCAAATATAAGAATCGCATTAGCTGTCTGCCAGTCATCTGGCATTATTCCCTTGAATAATGAATTTTTATATATATGTAATAGTGCCTCTGCTATAAATTCCCTAACTTCTTTTAAGATGCGCGGAAGCAATCTTTTGTTATTTTTTTATTCATTCATGGGATGTGGGCGTCGCTGGCAAGGCCAGCGTTTATTGTCCATCCTTAATTACCTTTGAGAAGGTGGTGATGAGCCGCCTTCTTGAACCGCTGCAGTCCGTGTGGTGAAGGTTCTCCCACAGTGCTGTTAGACAGGGAGTTCCAGGATTTTGACCCAGTGACGATGAAGGAACGGCAATATATTTCCAAGTTGGGATGGTGTGTGACTTGGAGGGGAACATGCAGGTGGTGTTGTTCCTATGTGCCTGCTGCCCTTGTCCTTCTAGGTGGTAGAGGTCACGGGTTTTGGAGGTGCTTTCGAAGAAGCCTTGGCGAGTTGCTGCAGTGCATCCTGTGGATAGTACACACTGCAGCCACAGTGCGCCGGTGGTGAAGGGAGTGAAAGTTTAGGGTGGTGGATGGGGTGACAATCAAGCGCGCTGCTTTGTCCTGGATGGTGTCGAGCTTCTTGAGTGTTGTTGGAGCTGCACTCATCCAGGCAAGTGGAGAGTATTCCATCACACTCCTGATTTGTGCCTTGTGGATGGTGGAAAGGCTTTGGGGAGTCAGGAGGTGAGTCACTCACCGCAGGATACCCATCCTCTGACCTGCTCTTGTAGCCACAGTATTTATGTGGCTGGTCCAGTTAAGTTTCTGGTCAATGGAGACTCCCAGGATATTGATGGTGGGGGATTCGGCGATGGTAATGCCATTGAATATCAAGGGGAGGTGGTTAGACTCTCTCTTGTTGGAGATGGTCATTGCCTGGCACTTGTCTGACGCGAATGTTACTTGCCACTTATCAGCCCAAGCCTGGATGTTGTCCAGCTCTTGCTGCATGCGGGCACGGACTGCTTCATTATCTGAGTGGTTCCGAATGGAACTGAACACTGTGCAATCGTTAGTGAACATCCCCATTTCTGACCTTATGATGGAGGGAAGGTCATTGATGAAGCAACTGAAGATGGTTGGGCCTAGGACACTGCCCTGAGGAACTCCTACAGCAATGGCTGAGATGATTGGCCTCCAACAACCACTACCATCTTCCTTTGTGCTAGGTATGACTCCAGCCACTGGAGAGTTTTCCACATGATTCCTATTGACTTCAAGTTTACTAGGGCTCCTTGGTGCCACACTCGGTCAAATGCTGCCTTGATGTCACCCTCACCTCACCTCTGGAATTCAGCTCTTTTGTCCATGTTTGGACCAAGGCTGTAATGAGGTCTGGAGCCGAGTGGACCTGGCAGAACCCAAATTGAGCATCAGTCAGCAGGTTATTGGTGAGTAAGTGCCGCTTGATAGCACTGTTGACGACATCTTCCATCACTTTGCTGATGATTGAGTAGACTGATTGGGTAGTAATTGGCCGGATTGAATTTGTCCTGTTTTTTGTGGACAGGACATACCTGGGCAATTTTCCACATTGTCGGGTAGATGCCAGTGTTGTGGCTGCACTGGAACAATTTGACTAGAGGCACGGCTATTTCTGGAACACAAGTCTTCAGCACTACAGCCGGGATGTTGTCGGGGCCCATAGCCTTTGCTGTATCCAGTGCACTCAGCCGTTTCTTGATATCATGTGGAGTGAATCGAATTGGCTGAAGACTGGCTTCTGTGATGGTGGGGATATCGGGAGGAGGCCGAAATGGATCATCCACTCGGCACTTCTGGCTGAAGATGGTTGCAAACGCTTCAGCCTTGTCTTTTGCACTCACGTGCTGGACTCCACCATCATTGAGGATGGGGATGTTTACAGAGCCTCCTCCTCCCGTTAGTTGTTTAATTGTCCAACACCATTCACGACTGAATGTGGCAGGACTGCAGAGCTTTGATCTGATCCGTTGGTTGTGGAATCGCTTAGCTCTGTCTATGGCATGTTGCTTCCGCTGTTTAGCATGCATGTAGCTTCACCAGGTTGGCACTCATTTTTAGGTACACCTGGTGCTGTTCCTGGCATGCTCTTCTACACTCCTCATTGAACCAGGGTTGATCCCCTGGCTTGTTGGTAATGGTAGAGTGAGGAATATGCCAGGCCATGAGGTTACAGATTGTGCTGGAATACAATTCTGCTGCTGCTGATGGCCCACAGCGCCTCATGGATGCCCAGTTTTGAGCTGCTAGATCTGTTCTGAATCTATCCCATTTAGCACGGTGATAGTGCCACACAACATGTTGGGTGGTGTCCTCAGTACGAAGATGGGACTTTGTCTCCACGAGGACTGTGCGGTGGTCACTCCTACCAATACTGTCATGGACAGATGCATCTGCAACAGGTAGATTAATGATGACAAGGTCAAGTAGGTTTTTCCCTCATGTTGGTTCGCTCACCACCTGCTGCAGGCCCAGTCTGGCAGCTATATCCTTCAGGACTCGGCCAGCTTGGTCAGTAGAGGTGCTACCGAGCCATTCTTGGAGATGGATATCGAAGTCCCCCACCAAGAGTACATTCTGTGCCCTTGCTACCCTCAGTGCTTCCTCCAAGTGATGCTCAACATGGAGGAGGACTGATTCATCAGCTGAGGGAGGGTGGTAGGTTGTAATCAGCAGGAGGTTTCCTTGCCCATGTTTGACCTGATGCCAAGAGATTTCATGGGGTCCGGATTCAATGTTGAGGACTCCCAGGGCCACTCCCTCCTGACTGTATATCACTGTACTGCCACTTCTGGTGGGTCTGTCCTGCCGGTGGGACAGGACATACCCAGGGATGGTGATGGAAGAGTCTGGGACGTTGGCTGAAAGGTATGATTCTGTGAGTATGGCTATGTCAGGCTGTTGCTTGACTCGTCTGTGGGACAGCTCTCCCAATTTTGGCACAAGTCCCCAGATGTTAGTGAGGAGGACTTTGCAGGGTCGACTGGGCTTGGTTTGCCTTTGTCGTGTCCGGTGCCTTGTGGTCCTATGCCAGGTGGTCCATCCGGTTTTATTCTGATTCTTATTCTTATTCTTATTCTTTTATTCTTATTCTTATCCGGACCAGGGGTTTGATCCTCTCTAAGTTTGATTAGTTTATCAATTATCTCCCCCTTTTCTATCTTAAATGTCTCTATATCTTTTTTGATCTCTTCTTGTAATATCATGCCCACCATGTTAGTCTCCCTGGTAAATACTGAGGCAAAGTAATTGTTTAATATTTCTGCCATTTTTCTGTCATTACCTGTGAGTTTATCGTGTGTATCCCTTCGTGGCCCTATCCCTATCCTGATTTTTCTTTTGTTATTTATGTGTCTGTAGAATACTTTACTACTTCTTTTTATATTCCTTGATAATTTAATTTCAGTTTCTCTTTGCCTTCCTAATTGTTTTTCTTAACTTCTTTCCGAACCTTTTCATATTCCCTTTTGTCATCCTCTCCTACATTGTCTATGCACTTAGTGTATGCCTTTTTCTTTAGTTTCAATTTTGCCCTTATTTCTTTATTCATCCATGGTGTATCATTACTGGCTAGTTTGTTCTTGCTTTTTAATGGTTTATATTTCTCCTGGACTCTATTGATCACCATTTTGAATGTTTCCCACTGCTGTTCTATTTCTTTGTTTATCAGTATGTTTTTCCAGTTTATTTTCCTTGGTTCAATTCTGATCCCCTAAAAATCAGCTTTTTTCCAATATATTACTTTGGTCTTCTCAATCTTTACCTTAAACCTTGTTATTTTGTGATCACTATTGCCTAGATGTTCCCCTATGCTTACTTCTCTTATCTGTTCTGGTTCATTTCCCATTACTAGATCCAGCAGTGCTTCCTCGCTTGTTGGGCTTTTTACAAACTGGGTAAGAAAGGAGGCCTGCACATATTGTAAAAACTCCATTCCCTGTACCTCTTTACCTACCTACCTCTTCTTGCCAGTTTATTTGGGGATAGTTAAAATTTCCCATGATTATTATTCTACATCCTTTACTCATTTCACAGATTTGCTAACATATTTCTTCCTCCACCTCCTTTCCACTATTAGGTGGTCAATTGGTGTGATCAATCTCTTCTTATCTTTTATTTCAATCCATATCGATTCTGTTTCTATCCTTCTGCCATTATAGTATCTCTAATTAGTACAGCTACTCCAATCCCCCTTCTTCCTTCCCTATCCTTTCTGATTAAGTTACAACCTGCAATATTTAGTTGCCAGTCTTGTTCCTTATTTAGCCAGGTTTCCGTTATTCCTATTACATCTGGTTCCTCACTACGGATTATTGCCTCCAATTTCCCCGTTTTAGTTCCCCGCTGTACAGGCAGTTTAATTCGTCTTTAATAGTTGTTCCTTGAACTTTATTTTTAACAGTCCTTTTATACTTCAGTTTTATAACTGTATTTGTTCCTTGACCATTTATATTATCTTTAATCCTTACTCTGGTCTGACCTTTACACTTATCTCCTATTTCTTTTATTTTTAAGCTTTTGTTATTGCCAACGGATCCCTCCCCCCAATCTGGCAAGTTTAAAGCCTTATGCACTGCCCTATTTATCCTTTCCGCTTCGACTCTGGTCCCATTCCTGTTCAGGTGGAGTCCCAGTGGTACAGTTCCTTCCTGTCCCAGTACTGGTGCCAGTGTCCCATGAAATGGAAACCCTCCTTCCCACACCACTCTTTCAGCCATGTATTTACCTTTCTGATCCCTATGCTAATTAGCACGTGGCTCAGGTAGTAAACCTGAGATTACCACCTGTGAGGTCCTGCTTTTTAATTGTGGTACCATAAATGTTGTTAAATAGAGTAATACTGGTTAATGTATCTGTGATACTGACTCAGAGAAGTAGGAGTTATGTTACATTTCACTTAGTGTTGTACTGCAGCCCTGCTGTGATTGGTCTGGTTTGGTTAGCTTTCAATATTACTTAGATTGGGTTGTGCTGGACAGTCCAAAGTTGAGCTCATTTAGATATTTTATAAACCCTAGACATGAATGGTGGGATTCAATCCAATTTTCCAATCTTAGAAAGGGGAGGGGAGAAGATTCGTCAGTTTCTCTTTAACTACTGTGGGTTACATGTTGAAATTTTAGATATATGGAGAGGATTAATGCCTGTTTAGGGACAGATTTGGGGCAGTAAAAAGAGCAGAATGGGTTCTTTAGGGCTACTGCCTCGAATTGCCTCAAAAACTGCACTGGCAATCACCCCTTAAATAGAAACATAGAAACATAGAAAATAGGAGCAGGAGTAGGCCATTCGGCCCTTCGAGCCTGCTCCACCATTCAATATGATCATGGCTGATCCTCTATCTCAATACCATATTCCCCCTCGCTCCCCATACCCTTTGATGCCTTTTGTGTCTAGAAATCTATCTAGCTCCTTCTTAAATATATTTAGTGACTTGGCCTCCATAGCCTTCTGTGGTAGAGAATTCCACAGGTTCACCACCCTCTGAGTGAAGAAATTTCTCCTCATCTCAGTCCTAAGTATCCTACCCCGTATCCTGAGACTGTGACCCCTCGTCCTGGAACCCCCAGCCAGGGGAAACATCCTCCCTGCATCCAGTCTGTCTAGCCCTGTCTGAATTTTATATGTTTCAATGAGATCCCCTCTCATTCTTCTAAACTCGAGTGAATACAGGCCTAGTCAATCCAATCTCTCCTCATACGACAGTCCTGCCATCCCAGTAACCAGTCTGGTGAACCTTCGCTGCACTCCCTCTATGGCAAGTATATCCTTTCTTAGGTAAGGAGACTAAAAATGCACACAATACTCCAGGTGTGGTCTCACCAGGGCCCTGTATAACTGCAGCAAGACATCCTTGCTCCTGCACTCAAATCCTCTTGCAATGAAGGCCAACATAACATTTGCCTTCCTAACTGCTTGCTGCACCTGCATGTTTGCTTTCAGTGACTGGTGTACAAGGACACCCAGGTCCCTTTCTACATCAACATTTCCCAATCTATCACCATTTAAATAATACTCTGCCTTTCTGTTCTTCCTTCCGAAGTGGATAATTTCATATTTATCCACATTATACTGCATCTGCCATGTATTTGCCCACTCACTCAACTTGTTTAAATCGCCTTGAAGCCTCTTTGCATCCTCCTCACAACTCACGATCCCACCTAGTTTTGTGTCATCAGCAAACTTGGAAATATTACATTTGGTTCCCTCATCCAAATCATTGATATATATTGTGAATAGCTGGGGCCCAAGCACTGATCCCTGCGGTACCCCACTAGTCACTGCCTGCCACCCCAAAAAAGACCCATTTATTCCTACACTCTGTTTCCTGTCTGTTAACCAATTTTTAATCCATGCCAGTATATTACCCCCAATCACATGTGCTTTAATTTTGCATACTAACCTCTTATGTGGGACTTTATCAAAGGCCTTATGAAAATCCAAATAAACCACATCAACTGGTTCTCCCTTACCTAATCTACCAGTTAAATCCTCAAAAAACTCCAGTAGGTTTGTCAAACATGATTTCTCTTTCAGAAATCCATGTTGACTTTGTCTAACCCGGTTGATATTTTCTAAATGTCCTGTTATCACATCTTTAAAATAGACTCAAGCATTTTCCCTACTAATGGGGCATCATTTTAGCACCCGCTATCGGGTGCGTTCCTGGCGGGGGGGCTCCGAAAATCGGAGAATCCCGGAGCGGGACCAGAGCCCGGCTCCAACCCGCCCACTTCCGGGTTTCCCACTGAAGCACCGGCGTGCGCGCGCAGCCCCCGCTGGTGGGAATCCCGCAGGCAATTAAATTTGGTTCCCTCATCCAAATCATTGATATGGACATGATGGGCCGAAGGGCCTCTATCCGTGCTGTATAACTCTATGACTCTAAAGCCAGCGGGATGCCACTTGAAAGTATTTATCTTGCTTGTTCAGGTCATTAACTGACCTGATTAAGGGATTATGTGAGGAGGGGTGGGATTTTATAGAAAACTGGGACTGTTTCCCATACTGGGGGAAACACTCCCAGTTCAAATGGACGTGTTGCAGCTATCAGCCTGTGGCAGCTGCAAAGGTCCATTTGACAGGTGGGGGGGGGGGGAGACCCTCACTCATTGCAGGAGGCCACTCTGTCACTTGGGACAAAGTTTGGCCTCCACCACCCTCCTCCTGACAATCAAAGTCACCAACTTGCACACTTACCCCGGGGTCCAGACACATGTACCTACCTTGCGGACCCCCTCAGATGTACATCTTCCGGATGGGGGCCGCCGCAGCTGCAGTCATGACCTCCTCGGAGGGCGAACAGCATCACCAGCCTCGCCGTCCACGCCGTCTACCTCTGACACGTGGAGCTCCACAACACAGTGCTGTGACACATCCACCTGTACAGCAGGAGGGAGGGCTACCGCAGAGAGCGATGCATTGCAGAGGGCACTACCCTCGCCACAGGGTCCACAGACCGAGGCTCAGCTTCCTGGACCTCTCTGAGCAGCAGTGCACACGGAGGCTCAGAGTCACTCGACATGTAGTCGTGGACATCTGCAGCCTCCTTCATGCCGAGCTGCTCCCGGCTGGCCCGAGCACCATCTTCTTACCTGTCGCTGTCAAAGTCACCACTGCCCTCAACAACTTCACCTCCGCATCCTTCCAGGGTGCCACCGGGGACATCGCCGACGTCTCTCAGTCGTCTGCACAAAAAAGCCCTGCAAATACACCCACACCCACTCTGCAGTGACACAATGGGTGGCATCAGTTGTGGGTCTTCATAGTGATCCTCAGGAAAGGGCATTATTGCACAAACCAGACAAGATTCGCAAAGACGTGGCAGTAGTGGTGCCAATATAATATGTAATGTGAGTTGGTCAGAAATTCAATATAAGTAACAACCATGACAAACCCTCAAACACCCTTGTGCATCCCCTTCATGCTCACGACACGTTTGCCTTACGCTGCCTACTGCACATATGTGATGCATGCCCTGTGGCTGCAGCACAGGTAGTGGCAGGTTAAGTGAGGCTGACTGCAAGAGATGCACAAGAGGGTGAGTATGAGATAGAGCCATGAGATTGTATGAGGATTGGGTTGAGTGGTAGTGGCGGGATGAGTACTGGCGAGGTACTTTTTCACCCAGAGGGTGGTTGGAGTCTGGAACTCACTGTCTGAAAGGGTTGTGGAGGCAGGAACCCTCACAACATTCAAGAAGCATTTGGATGAGCACTTGAAATGCCATAGCATACAAGGCTACGGACCAAATGCTGGAATATGGGATTAGAGTAGACAGGGCTGATGGCCGGCGCGGACACGATGGGCCGAAGGGCCTCTATCCGTGCTGTATAACTCTATGACTCTATGAGGTGAGTAAGTGCAGGTAAGATGAGGATGAGGTTTGAGTGGGTATGAGGGGTGATGTGGCAGAGTAGTGTTGGCAGTGCAGAAGGAGGTGTGGGGTGGGGGCGGTGATGTGGCAGATGGAGTGTAGGGGAATGAGTAAGTGTACTCACTTTGGCTGACCTACTGAGGTCATTGGAGCGCCTCCTGCACTGTATACAGGTGCATGATATGTTGGTGGTGCAGGTGACCTCCTCTGCCACCTCGAGCCAGGCCTTCCTGGTGGCAGAGGCAGGCCGCTTCCTCCCGCCCGCCGGGGGGATGATCTCTGTCCTCCCCCTCCTCCTCCTCCTCACCCCATGTATTGATACCTGGAGTGAGGCATCATTAAACTGGGAGCAGCCTTCCCCCTGGGCTGCTCCATGCTGTAATTTTTTCTATTTGTTGCAGCATCTGTCAGTGAAGGACTGCCCCTTTAATAGAGCTCGTCCAGCTGACAGATCTTACTGCGCATGCGCAGCCCGCCCACGCGCAGATCAGCAGTGGGGAACCCGGAAGACCAGGTAAGTGGATCCAATTGGGCTGCGATCGCGCGGGTGGCTGACTAATTTCACCGGGCGCGTTACCCACATGCCCAATAGCCCCCCCGCCGCGAATCTGCAGCCCTGCTAACATCGAGCCCCTGATGTTAGGCTAACTGGTCTGTAGTTCCTTGTTTTCTCTCTCCCTTCTTTTTTAAATATTGGGGTTATATTTGTGACCCTCTAATCTGCAGGAACTGTTCCATAATCTATAACATTTTGGAAGAAGACAACTAATGCATCTACTATTTTCATGGCTACCTCTTTTAGTACTCTGGGATACAGATTACCAGGCCCTGGGGATTTATTGGCTTTCAGTCCCATTAATTTCTCCAACACTATTTTTTTACTGATACTAATTTCCTATAATTCCTCCTTCTCACTAGTTCCTTGGTTCCCTAGCATTTCTGGGAAGTTATTTGTGTCCTCTTCCGTGAAGACAGAACCAAAGTATTTGTTTAATTGCTCTGCCATTTACTCTACAATAACTTAATATGCTTACTGCCACGCGTAAATGGGGTCAAGGAGTGTGATCAGCCTTTCGGACCCATTCCCCCCCATTTCTGCCCTAAGCCCACATCAAATAATTAATGCCAGTATAAAGTGGTGCTAGAGGCTGCAGTAGGTATCCCTGAGGTGGATACAGCTTGCAGGAGGTCAGTTTTTGTGCTCAGACTGAAGGTTGGTGTTTCTTTCCCAGCACAGCATTCTTTTCAGTACTTTAGCAGTTAAGGCAGGACTTTTGCTACTACTTTTACTCAGCTCTGTTCAAAGTACTGCTTTGCACTCTAGCCATGGATTTCCCTATGGGAGTATCTTTATTGTGTTATGACAAGGTGAAAGAGATCACATGCGGGAGGCCAAATTATTGACTGTTAGCACGAGGGATCGTAGAAGGCATCTCTTCCCTTCATATGGGCACTCAGTCACCAGGGTCTACAGACCACCAAAGTATTACTTAGATTTCTCTGAACATCTGGGCCTCAGAAGGCTGTGCTTCCCTTTGGAGGATATTGGGGAAATATATCAACTGAACATCAACTGGCTGAAGACTTGCAGCCCATTTCCACCAGGAGAACAGCATTGTCTACACCAGTCAAGCCACTGTTTAAACTTGTTAGTATTTGGATCCTTCAGGCAACATCAGGAGACATGTGTTACATTAACCATGCAGCAGCTCATGTTAATTGTAAACAATTTTACAACACCAAGTTATAGTCCAGCAATTTTATTTTAAATTCACAAGCTTTCGGAGATTTTCTCCTTCCTCAGGCAAATGTTAGATCAAGAAGGTCACTGAACCTCTCTGGAGGAGTGCTGCACAATTCATTTCCTTCCCCATGAAACCAGAGAAGCTAAGAAAGAAAGCTATCTAGTTCTATAAGCAGGTTGGCTTTCCATAGGTAAAGGGAACAATTAACAAAGCTCATGTGCCACTCTAAGCTCATAAAATGAACAGAAAGGGCTTCCATTCTATCAATGTGCAGCCAGTGTGCAATGCATCACCTAATCCTACATGTCGATGCCAGGACAGACCTCTCCCTTCCTTCTATTCCCAAATCCACATTCTCACTAATGCTCAATGCTTCACCCCATGACAATCCTTCTGGCTTACTAGGTAATTCCTCACAAGTGGGTGCATCTGTGCTGGTGTTTGTTAGATAAGATGTCATGACAGAATTGATGAGGAACTGACAGGAATGGCCGATCTGGGAGTGACGGTGGCTTTTTCTCAGGAAGTGCTCAGATGATCATCAGTGTGGTCGGCCTCTTCCTGCAAGCACCGCTATGTATTGAAAGATAGAGAAACACATTGAGCTGTGCAGACTGTGACATTGCCGCTTGAAGAACTAGTTGCCGAGTCTAAGGGCATATCAATATTTTGAGAAAGCACATGAAACAGAGAGAAGTTCTGATGAGATTTGCCCCACCTTCACAAACCTTCTGCTGCCAGCTCACCTCCAACCTCATCCTTTCCTAAAGGCTTCTCAGTGCATCTTCTCAGAATTTGGACTTTTCCTGCAGAATCAGGGTCTTCCATTCTGATGTTCCTTCCCTGGTGATATTTCTCTGGCACTGGTTGTAGGCCAGCCTTTCCTTTGGAGAGAGAGAAAACAACATTATATTGGCCTGTGTGAGGCATAGAGACTTCATGCATCCCATGATGATGAGAATTGGAGGTGTGTTATCCCTTTAAATGAAGTGTCCTTGAAGATTAGCAGCAGCCCCTGTGGCAAGTAAATTGAGTGAACAGTGTTGCTGATGGGTGTAAATTGTGGTTGAGTTTTTGGGGATGTTGCCCTTTTCATTAGTGAGTTCTCCTGACACCCAGGTGCTGAAAGAAAAAGAGTATGAGAGATCAGGAGGTCAGTGAAGGCTCTATTAGTGGTAGAGGATGTGTGGTGGCACGATTGCCATTCACTTACCCTGGTCACTTCTTGTGGCAGTTCTTAGAAGCTGGAGGTTGCACTGATTGCATCTGCCACCTCCCTCCAGATAACTTGTACCACCCTCTAAATGTGAGGTGGTACATTTTGGTAAAAGAAATAAAAGTAATAATAAGGGTGAAAGCTGAGTGTTGTGATAGAGCAGTGTGATTTGAGGCTTCAGGTTCAAAAGACATTAAAAACAGCACCTCAAGTGGATACGGCCATAAGGAAGCTAATGGAATACTTCTGACAATTACATTTCTTTCCCAATTTAAAAAAAAACTTACAATTAACTTTCTTTTTTAGCCAATATGTCTTTTATGAGGAACCAGGAGAGTAAGGAAATGGGAAGTGCTCCCAGTGAGATTATGGTGAAGCATCTAGTCAGCAAACCTTGCATACTGTTCAGTCAGTGGGACTCAAGAATGTCAATATAAAAGCAAAGATAAAGCTCAGAAGTTAGAAAATATGTAAGAATCAAGACCAAGTTTTTTGTTAAAGAGGCTGTAAAGTATTAGTGTAATATATCGGTCATAACAAAATAACATAAGGACTGGTGTACAGTTCTGGTGCCCTTATTTAAGGAAGGACATACTTGCATTGGAGGCAGTTCAGAGAAGGTTCACTAGGTTGATTCCGGTTATGGAAGGGTTGTCTTATGAGGAAAGATTGAACAGGTTGGGTCTATACTCATTGGAGTTTAGAAGAATGAGAGGAGATCTTATTGAAACATACAAGATTCTGAGGGGACTCGATAGGGTAGATGCTGAGAGGATGTTACCCCTCATGGGGGAATCTAAAACTAGGGGGCATAGTCTCAGAATAAGGGGTCGCCCTTTTAAGATGGAAATGAGGAGGAATTTCTACTCCCAGAGGGTCGTGAATCTTTGGAATTCTTTACCCCAAAAAGCTATGGAGACTGAGTCATTGAATACATTCAAGGCTGAGTTAGACAAATTTTTGATCAGCAAGGGAGTCAAAGGATATGGGGAAAAGGCGGGAAAGTGGAGTTGAGGTAAAAATCAGATCAGCCATGATTTCATTGAATGGCGGAGCAGGCTCGAGGGGCCGAATGGCCTACTCCTGCTCCTATCGCTTATGGTCTTATGGCCATTACCATTTTTGTCCCAGTCCTTATGTTATCTTATTTTCCTTCTCCTCAGGTCTTCTTAGGTCATAAACTACTCTCTGGTCAATGAAGGCAGGCAGTAAACTATTATTTAAAAATTTGTTTTTTGGATATGGGAGCCATTGGTGAGGCTGCATTTATTGCCCATCTCTAGTTGCCTTGAGGTGGTGTTGGCCCTTCTCCCTGAACCTCTGTAGTCCTTGTGGTGAAGGTGCTCCCAAAATCTGCTATTAATAAAAAATACTTGCTACACAGCATATTGATTCAGTCTCCTTCTGAATCTTTTACACCACCCTGCTTGTCCTCCTGACCCCCATGCTAGCTGATATTGATTCAATCTCCTCTGGTACTGTCCCCCTCCCTTTCAAATCTGCCAACATCACCCCCCTCCTCAAGAAACCCACCCTTGACCCTTCTGGCCTTGCAAATTACCACCCCATCTCTAACCTCTCCAAAGTCCTTGAATGTGTTGTCGCCTCCCAAATCTGTGTTCCTCTTTCCCACAACTCCATGTTCGAACCTCTCCAATCAGGTTTCCACCCCCGCCACAGTACTGAAACGGCCCTTATCGAAGTCACAAATTACATCCTATGCGACTGTGACCGTGGTGCACTATCCCCCCTCATCCTTCTCGACTTGTCTGCAGCCTTTGACACGGTTAGCCACACCATCCTCCTCCAACGTCTTTCCTCTGTGGTCCAGCTGGGTGGGACTGCCATTGCCTGGTTCCATTCTCTTATCTATCCAGTCATAGCCCGAGAATGTCCAGCAAGGGCTTCTCTTCCTACTCCTGCAATCTTACCTCTGGAGTTCCCAAAGAATCTATCCTTGTCCCCCTCCTATTTCTCATTTACATGCTGCCATCATCCGAAAACACATCAGATTCCACATGTATGCTGATGACACCCAGCTCTACCTCACCACCACCTCTCTCAACCCCTCCACTACCTCTGATTTGTCACACAGCTTGTCTAGTATTGGATGAGCAGAAATTTCCTCCAATTAAATATCAAGAAGACCAAAGCCATTGTATTTGGCCCCTACCCCACACTCCGTTCCCTAGCCATCAATTCCATCCTCCTCCCTGGCCACTGTCTGAGGCTGAACCAGACTGTTCGAAAACTTGATGTCCTATTTGACCCTGAGCTGAGCTTCTGACCTCATATCCTCTCCATCACCAAGACCGCCTACTTCCACCTCCATATTATTGCCCATCTCCACACTTTTGCCTCAGCCCATCTGCTGCCAAAACCCTTGTCCATGCTTTTGTTACCTACAGACTTGACTATGCCAATGCTCTCCTGGTCATCTTCCACCCTCCGTAAATCTTCAGCACATCCAAAAATGCCCGTATCTTAACTCACACCAAGCCCCGTTCACCTATCACCCCTATGCTCGCTGACCTACTTTGGCTCCAGGACCAGCAATGCCTCTAATTTAAAATTCTCATCCTTGTTTTAAATCTTTCCGTGGCCTCGCCTCTCCCATGGCCTAGCCACCCCCCCTGCCCCCACCATCTCTGTAACCTCCTCCAGCCATACAACCCTTGAGAACTCTGCATTCCTCCAATTCTGGCCTCTTATGCATCGCCGATTTCCTTCGCTCCACCATTGCCAGCCGTGCCATCAGCTGCCTAGGACCTAAGCTCTGGAATTCCCTCCCTAAACCTCTCTGCCTCTCTTTCCTCCTTTAAGATGCTCCTTAAAACCTACTTCTTTGATCAAGTTCTTGGTCACATGACCTAATATCTCCTTATGTGTCTCTTTCAATCATCTTTTTCACGACCCCACCTTTTGCCTGACCTCTTTCTCATTTTATCTTTCTCTGCCATTTCTCTTCTTCTCCTGATTTCTCTGTGTCTCTGCCTTCATCTCCCTATCTGTCTCCCTCATTCAGTTTTTTCTGACGTCTCTCTGTATGTTCTTCTACCCATTGTCTCTTATTTGTTGTTTGCTGGCAGTCCTGATCGACCTGGTTGCCAAACCCACAGGAAATGTTCAATATAACATTGTCGCCTTGCCTGCAGGCTCCCATTTGTACTCCCTCTCTCAGGAGGCACTGGGAAGCACAGTGACTCAGTAGCCAAGTACAGGAGCAGGAGAGCTGGAAGTGGGCTCAGAAAGAGATAGGTGCTAAATGATTTAAAATCGGCAACAATTAAAATATATTTTAAAATAACAAGTTTAAATCTGCAAAAAATTCACATCAGATGGAGCTGTAACCAAAAAGCCTCAGTAAATCAATAGGCTCTGTGGTAGCTTTACAGAAGACTGTTACTGGCAAGTCATAAAATTAACCTTGGAACTCCTATTACAGTGACACCTACTGGCCTTACAGGAAACATAAATGATAACTAACAGGCAAGTGTGAATATTTTAACACGGGGATTCCCATTGGAAATGCTAACACAGCAGTTTTCAATGAAGCTTGTGACCCACACAAGAACTTTAATATAGTACAGATCTGCTGGGACCATAGAAGACTGGTGAGCAAACAGATGTTGAAGGGGCTCATGAAGTTAGAGGACTTATAGCTTACAACAGCCCAGCGGATATAAGATATGAACCTAGACAGTAAAAGATTATAAAACATTCACAAAAGTAAATTAAATATTGGTCTATTATACAAGATTTTTAAAAAATCAGCTTTTATTTTGAATCCCCAATATATAATCTTCTTACCAAGAACACAAGATAATTCAAGTTTTTCATAATGATTGCTTCAAAACATTTTACAACATCAGGACTGTGACCTCCTATAGCATTAATGGAGATTTTGGACATGATGAAGTACATTGGAGGAACTCTAATTGACTTTGCAGTATTCTTATAGGATTGTAATGATTGGAATTAATGTGAATGGTCTAGGGTGTCCTTACCTACTTTTTCATTGGCTTTACGTGTAATGAGAATTATAGATAGAATGGAATAAACAGATTTTTTGCCTCAGCGCTGTTCCAAGAATTATTTTTGAGAATCAAATATAGATCAGTTTTGTTCATAGTAATATTAAAATAATTTTGCATTTTAGACAGCGCAAGAATGTAATAAATAATAATAAGGCACAGCCTAATATCCCCTATAGAGAATTTATAAGACAGATTTTTGAGAATTATGTAGTCTTTGTAATTAAGCCGTTCACAAACAAAAGTCTAAAATACTGACCTTAAGCTTAAGGCTAGGTCTTTTTGGTAAGCACTTTCCCAGTTGAGTCGACTTTTTGTTGGTTTCAGTCAACCATGTGAAGGCTATTGCTGTGTAAATAATAAGGAAATAAATCAAGACTTCGACAGATAATGGTATTTCAGATTATGGACGGATTTTCCTTGGAGCTGTTCCCGCTCCACTACCGTAACTTTGCGGGATCGGTAGGTACATTTTAAATTCACAGCTGGCAGTAACTTTTCATGTGATTTTGACCACCAGACATGTGAAGACGTCTGCTCCGGGCCTTACCTTTAATTAAGTTCTGGTGACGTGCTACTAATTTCTGGTCTGCTCTAGATATTTCCTCAGGTTCAGCATCACTGACCTTTCCCATAAGCTTAACTCAATTTACTCACAATCAGGAGTCTGCCTGTACTGCCCAATATTTGGTTATACAATAGTATGATCCAGAGTACTATAACAATGAGACCCCCTTATTATATGAAGTGGATACTATAAATTTGCACGTGCCCACTTTTGCGTTTTTCCAGTCTTCCAAGAGGTGCATTGATTCACACTTTCGTGAGATGAGGCCAGATACGAATCATCAAGCTGCTTTATTTTACAATTAGTAAGTGAACCTACAGAGTAACCAGCGCAGCAAATCTCATCTTTCTTTAACTTAATTTCAGAGCCTCCTCATAACATAGAAAATAATAAACACTGTCTCACTGTCCCAGTTAGTGGGATAAATAACACAATACTTTTGTTAACCCTTTCACCGACTCAGACCAAGGTTTGCTCTGAACCTGGTCAGTTCTCTTCTTAAGGTAGATTGGCCTAAGCCCTTACATGCCTCTTTCAGCAGATTGTACCATTACCAACTGACCTAGAACATGTGTTTCTCTAACCTTTTGTTCCTTCTCTGAACACAAAGTCAAGGGCATGACTTCTGACCCCATTCCAGCTCTTGGGGCAGACCAATTTTACACAAGGGTCTAATAACAAGGGTGGGACTCTTATTTAAAAATGGTAATGAGGCTTTTTGATACTTCCGTGCGCGCCCTGGACGGCTACGGAGGAGCCCAATCCAATACGGCGGAGAGCGCACCTCGAGGGGGGAATTAGCACGCGGGTGCCATCCATCATATGGACACCTAGGCATTTGTTTTACGCCCAAATTTCTAGGCCAGAATCTCACATTGCTCCCCTCTGAAGTCAGGTTGGGATTTGACTCTGGAGTTACACTGCAACTTCTTTATCACTGGGAAGCAGTAAACAAAATAAAAAGTATGACCAATAATAAACAAAATTAAAAATTAAAGAAAAATAATTTAAAAAACAAGAATAGATGTAAATACAAAAAAAAGCAATGAAAAATGTAATGCAAAAGAAACAAGAATGAAAAAGTAAAATTCTAATAAAAACACAAAGATTTATAATAAACTGGAATATAAATAACAAGAAAGGACAATAACAAGAAAGGGCAATATCTATAGCAACTATACCCAAGAAATATTCTAGTGATTGTTTCAGGTGCTAAGTTCCACAAAAACAGTACTGCAAACACAGTTCCTACAAAACTCTTTAACTCTTGGGGAATCAAAGGATATGGGGATCGGGCAGGAAAGTGGTTGAAGATCAGCCATGAACTTACTGAATGGCGGAGCAGGCTCGAGGGGCCGTATGGCCTACTCCTGCTCCTATTTCTTATAAGGTGCCACATAAAAGGTTGTTACACAAGGTAAGGGCTCATGGGGTTGGGGGTAATATATTAGCATGGATAGAGGATTGGTTAACAGACAGAAAACAGAATAGGGATAAACGGGTCATTCTCAGGTTGACAGGCTGTAACTCGTGGGGTGCCGCAAAGGTTGGTGCTTGGGCCTCAGCTATTTACAATCTATATAATTAATGACTTAGATGAAGGGACCGAGTGTAATGTAACCAAGTTTGCTGACGATAAAAAGCTAGTTAGGAAAGCAAGGACACAAAGGGCTCAATTTTAAACTTTTAAATTGCGGGTGCCTTGGGGTTGGGGGGACTGCGAAAATTGCAGAAATGCAGAGCGGGTTCGGAAGCCGGCTCCATCCCCCCGACTTCTGAGTTTCCCACAGAGGCACCGGTGTGCGTGGGGGAATCCCGAACCCAGAAGTCCTGCCGGCAATTAAAGCTGTCAGGATGATAGTTAAAGAATCAAATGTACTTCATTGAGGTACTCAGGGCACTTTCCTTGTGACATATTAGGTAGTTAGAACGATTTTTAACTTACATGGGTGGCTTTCCCACGGCTTCTGATTCACACCTGGTGAAACCAGACATGAAGGGTCGGATCAAGCAAAAAGAAACAAAATAAATTAAATAACAAACCATTGCACAAAGTTAAAACACAAAATCAACGTACCTTTCCACCCTGCTCCGATGTCCGATGTCTCCCTCTCCAATCTCCCCCTCTTCCCTCACCTCAATGTCCCCCCGATCTCCCCCTCTTCCCCCCCGATGTCCTCCCGATCTCCCCCTTCCCCCACAATGTCCCCCAATCTTCCCTTCTTCCCCCCAATGTCCCCCGATCTTCCCCTCTTCCCCCTGATGTCCCCCTGATCTTCCCCTCTCCCCCCCATGTCCTTCCAATCTTCCCCTCTCCCCCGATCTTCACCTCTCCCCCCCAAGTCCTTCCAATCTTCCCCTCTCCCCCCCATGTCCTCCCAATCTTCCCCTCTCCCCCAATCTTCCTCTCTCCACCCATGTCCCCCTGATCTTCCCCTCTCCTCCGATCTTCCTCTCCCCCCGATCTTCCACTCTCCCCCCATGTCCCCCCGATCTTCACCTCTCCCCCGATCTTCCTCTCTCCCCACCATGTCCCCCCGATCTTCCCCTCTCCCCCGATCTTCCACTCTTCCACCCCATGTCCCCCCGATCTACCCTTCTTCCCCCCGATCTTCCCCTCTCTCCCCCCGCCCAATCTTCCCCTGTCCCCACCCCCCCCCCCCCCGATCTTCCGTTCCAGCGCCGGATGGCGTTTCGCTCTTTCTCTCCCTCCCCCTTGACGTTGCAGCTCTTGTCGGCAGCCAGCCTGTCAATCAGGTCGGCTGCCAGGCACAAAACCGGGAAAGAACTTTAATCTCCATCAATTACATTGCGATCGCGTCGGAAACAGTAAGATTTTTTTATTCGGGTTTGCCATGCGCACCCCCACCACCCCCAGCCCACCCCCCCACCTGCTGCCAACCCACCACTATTTCAAAATTGAGCCCAGAGTATCTGGAAAGGGATATATAGACAGATGGCAGATGAAGTATAATGTGGGGAAAAGTGAGGTTATTCACTTTGGGAGGAAGAATAGAAAAACAGAATGTATTTTAAATGGTGAGAAACTATTATATGTTGATGTTCAGAGAGACTTAAGTGTCCTCATACAAGAAACACAAAAAGTTAACATGCAGATACAGCAGGCAATTAGGAAAGCAAATGGCATGTTGGCCTTTATTGCAAGGGGGTCGGAGTACAAGAGTAAGGAAGTCTCACTACACTTGTAAAGGGCTTTAGTGAGACCTCACATGGAATACTGCGTACAGTTTTGGTCTCCTTATCTGAGGAAGGATATACTTGCCTTGGAGGCAGTGCAACGAAGGTTCACTAGATTAATTCCTGGGATGAGAGGTTGAGTAGAATGGGCCTATATTCTCTATAGAAGAATGAGAGGTGATCTCATTGAAACATGTAAGATTATGAGGGGGCTTGACAGGGTAGATGCTGAGAGATTGTTTCCCCTGGCTAGAAAGTCTAGAACTAAGGGGCATAGTCGCAGGTTAAGGGGTCAGCCAATGAGGATTGAGATGAGGAGGAATTTCTTCACTCAGAGGATTGTGAATCTTTGGAATTCTCTACCCCAGAGGGCTGTGGACACTGAGTCATTGAATATATTCAAGACTGAGATAGTTAGATTTTTTGACTCTAGGGGAATCAAGGGATATGGAGATCGGGCGGGTAAGTGGAGTTGAGGTCGAAGATCAGCCATGATCTGATTGAATGGAGGAGCAGGTTCAAGGGGCTGTATGGCCTACTCTTGCTCCTATTTCTTACGTTCTTATGTTAATGGGAACAGACCAGAAAGATAAGCCATTTTAACCATACAGAAGTCCATCACAAATTGCCATGGGTCAATGTTCTACAGATGACCTGAATTAAATTTTGTTATGTGCAAAGCAGAAAATTGTGCACGATTCAATCACACTGATAATGATTAAGGAAATAGCAAAGAGTAACAAGGATCATTGAATTGGAGTAAAATTAATTTGTAATCATTCTTCTGCTCTAAATAAAAATCCGTAACAGCTAATGTTTCAGATATTTCTATAGTGTGGAATGATTTTTACTTTTTTGAAAACTATTGCAATTATGTGCTTCGGCTGAAAATAATATTTATGGTCTTTATAATGCATGGACCAAAATCCCAGCAGTCATGCCAGGACCGCGCCTATTGGTGCTTGCCAGCGCTGAGCCCTCTGGAATATGTGGCATCAGCGGGAGGACAGTTCATTTGCAGGGGACTGATGGCTGCCCGCACCACACCGCACGTGTGCCAGGTGCCCACTTGCCCCATGTTGCCAGAAGCTCTGGCACTTGACTTCCATCTTGGGGGACAGGTGCGCAGCCACCCACCCCCGCCCCCTGCTCCCCCAAAGATACTGTGCATGTATCCTCCTCGGCCCCCTGCGTAACAAGCCAATCCATTACATTCCTTTAAAAAATAATTACCAATTGTTCGGTGGTCCAGGCTGATTCCTAAGTCTGGAACTCTCCTCCAGTGGGGCCTAATTGCACCCTCTGGAGCCGTACATCTCATCTTCCTGGGCGCACCAGCCTCCAGTGTTACATCAGGTCCCTTATGGCCCAGGAGAGCGTGAAGTCCCAGCACAGAGATTTCCGCTGCCTACCCAGCCCCTCTCGGCAAGTAGGCTTTAAAGAAGCGGGCAAATACTTCATCCCTTGTAAGGCTGAGTGGGAATTCTGAAGAAGAGGGTCAATTTTAACACCTCCCCACGGCCCCCTCGCCTGGCTGGAACGATGTGGGCAGTGGTGGGGAAAAGATGATGGGGGGGGGGGGGGTGTGGAGGCTCTTGCCACAATCCCGCCATGTTCCCGGCCCGCACCATTTTTGCTTACATGATACGAAAGCTGGCGGCATCCGGGATCCCGGTCACAGAAGGCCCAGGTAACTGATTTTTAAAAACTTTTTAACAGGTTCCTTGTGGACCACGAGGAACCGAGTGATTGTTTCAGGTGCACACAAATTCCCTGCCCTAGGCTTCTTCCCTTTCCCAAACCCGGACTTGCTGCCTCCCCCCGCCCCAATAATAGTACTTACCTTGACATGCACTGGCCACCAATTTTGACTTTTGCCCGCTGTTCAAGACGTCATCTCTGTCAGTTTCGGGGCATGTAAATGAGGCCTGGGAGTTAAAATCTCCTGGGTCTCACGATCTGGGGGACCCGGACAATTTGGCACCCGCTTTGGCCCCCGCATCCTCGATTCCCATGTGAATTAAAAGTTGTGGCCTGGTGCCTCTGGGTTCCAACCTTTTACCAAGCTGTTCCATCAAACTCCCACCAAAGTTATGGTGAGAATCCGGCAAATGTGCAAGGGAATGTCACCAAGCATGGAATCACTAAATGTCAGGAGGACTTTGGTCACAAAAAGTCACATCATTAATACAATCAGTAGAAGATTGAACCTCCCTACTGTTCCAGTTTGTTACTCTGAGTGCTGGACAGTAAGGGATGTATAGTAAATGTGTAAAAAGGTGGATTTTGTCCTTTTGCAGGCTGCAAAGTTACTATGTGAGATGAGTTGGGCAATTTCCAATGTTTTGAGTAGGCATGGCTCATGAAACAAAATTGCCTCTAATTTGGCATTAAAATTGATGTTTTCTGCTGTTGTTTAATAGCAATAACAGCAAAGACATGCATTAGTATTGGCAAAAATTCCAGTTTTTCTGTTTTTCCATCCAAAACAAGAGGAATGAATGTGGTAACAATTTTTTTTTATTTTTGAAACTTCTGCTGTTACTTCTGAAGGTCTGTTAAAGACCTCTAATGAGTTTTTAGAGAAAATTGTGGCAGTTTTCACACGAATCCCTCCCCACCCCCGAGTGATGTTAAAATTACCAGATAGGAATTAGTTCACCTGCTGAACTGAAGTTAATTCAACAAAGGAGCAGCTAAACTGTTTGACAATTTGACTATCTGTTCAACATGGAATTTGCTGAAAGTGTTATACTAACTAGTTTTTTCTTGTTGTTGATGAGTGGGAACACATCCCTCACCATAGACGAAGCAACAATGACAACAACAACTTGCATTTGTATAACGTCTTCAA
The DNA here is from genome assembly GCF_035084215.1 of Heptranchias perlo. NCBI lineage: Eukaryota > Metazoa > Chordata > Chondrichthyes > Hexanchiformes > Hexanchidae > Heptranchias > Heptranchias perlo. Next base: position 56,892,909 of record NC_090330.1, read on the forward strand.
TGTAGTAAAACGTCCCAAGGTGTTTCACAGGAGCGTAATCAGACAAATAAAAAACTCACCGAGCCAAAGAAGAAAATATTTGAAGAGGTGACTGAAGTGGTGGTCAGGGGAATGTCTATGGATGTTGTTTATATGGACTTCCAGAAGGCATTCGATTGAGTCCCTCATAAGAGACTGTTAGCTACAGTTGAAGCTCATGGAATTGAGGGCAAGTTATTGATCTGGTTAGGAAATTGGCTGAGCGGCAGGAGGCAGAGAGTAAGGATAATGGGCAGGTACTCAAATTGGTAGGATGTGACTAGTGGTGTCCCACGGGGATCTGTGTTGGGGCCTCAATTATTCACTGTATTTATTAACGACTTAGATGATGGGAAAGAGAGCCATGTATCCAAGTTTGCCAATGCCACAAAGATAGGCAGCATTGTAAGCAGTGTAGATGGAAGCATAAAATTATAGAGAGATATTAATAGATTAAGTGAATGGGCAAAACTGTGGCAAATGGATTTCAATGTAGGCAAGTGTGAGGTCATCCACTTCTGGACCTAAGAAGGATAGATCAGAGTACTTTCTAAATGGTGAAAAGCTCGAAACAGTGGAGGTCCAAAGAGACTTAGGGGTCCATGTACATAGACCATTAAAATGTCATGGACAGGTACAGAAAATAATCAAAAAGGCTAATCGAATGCTGGCTTTTATATCTAGAGGACTAGAAAACAAAGGGGTAGAAGTTCTGTTAGTTATACAAAGTCCTGCTTAGACCATATCTGGAGTACTGTGTTCAGTTCTGGGCACTGCATCTTAGGAAGGATATATTAGCCTTGGAGGAAGTGCAGCGTTGATTTACTAGAATGATACCTGGACTCCAAGGGTTAAATTACGAGGAGAGATTACACAAACTGGTGTTGAATTCCCTGAAATTTAGAAGATTAAGCGGTGATTTGATTGATTTTCAAGATATTAAGGGATACTGATAGAGTAGATAGAGAGAAACTATTTCCACTGGTTGGGCAGTCTAGGACTAGGGATATAGCCTAAAAAATTAGAGCCCGGACTTTCAGGAGTGATGTTAGGAAACGCTTCTACACGCAAAGGGTGGTAGAAGTTTGGAACTCTCTTCCGCTAACTGCAGTTGATACTTGCTCAATTGTTCATTTTAAATCTGAGATTGGTAGATTTTTGTTAACCAAAGGTATTAAGGAATATGAGGCTAAGGCGGGTATATGGAGTTAGGTCACAGATCAGCCATGATCTCACTGAATGGCAGAACAGTCTCAAGGAGCTAAATGGCACGTTCCTGTTCCTATGTTCCTATGTTCCTATATTAGGACAGGTGACCAAAAGCTTGATCAAAGAGTTAAGTTTTAAGGAGTGTCTTATAGGAGTAGAGAGAGGTGGAGTGGCAGAGAGGTTTAGGGAGGGAATTCCATAGCTTTGGACCTACACAACTGAAGGCATGCTCGCCAATAGTGGGGCGAATGCAGTTGGGGATGCACAAGAGGCCAGAATTAGAGGAATACAGAGTTCTTGGAGGGTTGTAGGGCTGGAGGAGGCTCCAGAGCTAGGGAGGGGCGAGGCCATGGAGCGATTTGAAAACAAGGATGAGAATTTTAAATTTGAGGCATTGGTGGACTGGGAGCTAATGTAGGTCAGCGAACACGGGGGTGATGGGGCACCATTTAAACCATCTATCGTAGGGCATTTAAACAGCCTACTCTCCTGTGCTCACCTGCAGTTTAACAGTAGAGCGGCATTTGGCACAGGGGCACTTTAAACAGATGAGCAGTAAAGTGTTCAAAATCACCAATGCGCTGCTCATCTCTATATTTAATTCTCCCTCATAGAGAATCGAAAATCTCAAGGTTTGGATGTTGAAATGAATCACTAAAAGCAAAGGGAGTGCTAAAACTTTGCAAGAAATTAATTATAATTTTCCATACAAACTGTACAAACAGAAATGCAAACAATTTTAAAACTTGAATTAAAGTTTATTTTTTGTTTCTCATTTCAAGTCTCAGAGATTAATTTTGAACATAAAAGCAAATACTTTGGGGGAGGTTTTGAGACCTTCTGCCCAGTGAAGATGGGGCAGTAGCACCTCAAAATGCGTGGGGAAGAACTCACCGCTTCATTCCCGTCATCGTGTGGCTGTTGCCATTTTGCCAGGGTCCTCGGAATAGGTGGCCCCAGTGGCTGCCTGAATCAAGTGCACAGCTATTTTAGGTATTTAAATTGGGATCTTATGCTGTCAATAGGATCCCGATGCTATTTTTGGACTCAACTGGGTGGATCATTTGCCATGCACTCTCTGCCCAGAATCAGCTGGTGGACCAGCCAAAGGGGAGCCCAAAGGTAAGTTTATATTTATTTTTGTGGGGGAAGGAGGAGCAGAAGTGTGCTGCCTCTGCATCAGGTTTCCCCCCCACACCAAGAACAGATTTCCCCCCCCCCCCTCAAACCTACATTTCTCCAGGCCAGAAGGCCAGTGAGCAGCCTGATATTGCACAACCCGTCGGCCTTATGTTTATGAGGCTCCACTCTCTAAATGGTCAGACCTCATGTGTGCACTATTGGGCGCATTCCACCAGTCGACCACCCGAAAATCACACAGAGGGGAAGTCTACCCCTTTGGTTCTAATGCCTAGAATTTGTGAATCAGTTTCTGAATCAAGGTATACAAATTTGCTGCTCCACTTACTTTCCTACTCCTCATGCTCTCTAGAGTGTGATTAATGTCCCTGGTTATTACTTGACTAGTTAACTGACTGTTAAATCACTTGAGAGGCACAAAATAAGTACGACTGTAGGCAAGTCCTGATTGGCCTATAAAGCCAATGAAATCCAATAAAGTGATCTCACCCAGCAGTAAATGGAACTAATTCAGCATTTTAATACACTGCCGTTAAAAAAAATTGAAATTTACTCCTTGTTTCTAAAAGCAGACAACATTCCTCTAAATTAGTAATTTCACTCTCGATGGGTGGTATTGGAAATGTAAAAGTGAGACAGGCACAGTGAGAGTTCTCTTCTGAAATTGGAACAAAATAATAAGAACATGCTCTGCATTGAACCATACTATAACTGACTAAGGAGTACTTGATTCTGACACTGAGGGGGAAATCTTGAGGCTTCCCACCCAGCGGAAACAGGGAGGTAAATGCCCCGAAAATGGTGGGGCATGATGCCACAGTACTACCCAAGCTTACCGCTCAGTGGCCAGAGAGCCCGCCTGAATCAGATGTACATAGGACCCTGTTTGCCATTTTAGGACAGTACTGGGTGGAGCATGCGCAGTGCACGTTCTGCCCAGAATGCTCCTCCAGGCTCCACAAAACTAGCCTTGGCCATCTGCCGATCTGGGTCTCCCCCCCACCCCACCCCACCCCAGACCTGCCTTCTTCCAGCCCACAGGCCGGCCGGGCTGTTGATATTGCAGTGGTTCAGAGCCATTGGGCTGCACTGGGGTGCATATTTTCTGCCTGGTGCCCGCCGGCCAAATGTTAACGAGGCTTGGTCCTCAAAATGGTCCAGGCCTCCCGCTGGGGCTGGTGGGCACTCTCTGCTGGCTGGCCCCCTGAAGTCTGCACCGGGGGAAATCTACCCAGGTTCCAAACACGAAATTCACAAGGAGAAAAGCTTTTTTTTAAATGTGAAATTGTATTAATTTATTTTATATTATGAAACAACATTAAAAGGAGTTCCCAAAATGTTTAGACTTCGGGATCTGTTATAAGAACATAAGAACATAAGAAATAGGAGCAGGAGTAGGCCAATCGGCCCCTCGAGCCTGCTCCGCCATTCAATAAGATCATGGCTGATCTGATCCTAACCTCAAATCTAAATTCATGTCCAATTTCCTGCCCGCTCCCCGTAACCCCTAATTCCCTTTACTTCTAGGAAACTGTCGATTTCCGTTTTAAATTTATTTAATGAAAGTTCTATTAGTGTTCATTTTTGCAAAGTGATGTAGGTGAAGATCAGGGAGACTCAGTTGTTAAAATGGAGCAGTCAGCAATTATTTCTCACATGAATGTTTTTATCATCACTGCGGTGGAATGTTGAGAATATTAACTAAAGGTAACAGATGCAAAAGTGCTTTATTTTATAAAATCTTTAGATGTAGTATGGTTTACTATACCGACGGAGAGTGCTTTAACACTCCCCACAGTGTAGGTAACGATTTTCGCGTCTCTTCAGAGGTTATTGATTAGTCGCAGATTGAAAATTCTTTCAGTGGAGAATTATGTTAAAAAATTTAGGTTGCTGCAGATCCAAAATAAAATAGGTTTATTATTAATCATGAAGCAGAACAAAACTTTTAGCTTCATAAGAGAAATGTATTTCAAGAATATGAAAGTTTTTATTAAAATTGATTTCATAAGACCATAAGAGATAGCAGCAGGAGTAGGCCATTCGGCCCCTCGAGCCTGCTCCGCCATTTAATGAGATCATGGCTGATCTGATTTTTATCTCAACTCCACTTTCCTGCCCTTTCCCCATATCCTGTGATTCCCTTGCTGATCAAAAATTTGTCTAACTCAGCCTTGAATGTGTTCAATGACTCAGCCTCCACAGCTTTTTGGGGTAAAGATTTCAATACTTGTCAGTTCTGTGAATGCACCTTAAATGTAAATAGATGCAGTATCAACATTTTGTCCTGAAATGTGTTTTTGAAAGAACAGTATTGAAGTACTATTCAGCTAAACGTTTCTATTTCATTTCTATAACAAAAGTTTTATTTTTATGACTGTATTAGATCAAATTCTTTAATACAAATCCCGGCTTAGGTTGTCAAGGAGCTGCCAACAAATGTCTAACCGTCACAGAATAACATTTTTAATCAAGCGGGTCAAAAGCTGCACAACTGAAATATTGGGCCCGATATTAGGAGGGCAGCGGGTTCGCAGCGAGGGGTCGACTGGGCGCATGGGTAACGTGCCCAATGAAATCGGGGTGCTCCCCACGCAATTGCAGCTTGATTGAAGCCACTTACCTTTGCTTCCGGGTTTCGCGCTGGAAAGCTGCGCAGCGGGCGAACTGCGCACGCGCAGCGTAGACTGTCAGCTTGAGGAGCCCTATTTAAAGGGGCAGTCCTCCACTGACTGATGCTGCAGAAAATAGGAAAAATTACAGCATGGAGCGGCCCAGGGGGAAGGCTGCTCCCAGGTTTCATGATGTCTCACTCCAGGTATTATTGGATGGGGTGAGGAGGAGGGGGAGGACAGAGATCTTCCCCCCGGCGGGCGGGAGGAAGTGGCCTGCCTCTGCCACCAAGAAAGCCTGGCTCGAGGTGGCAGAGGAGGTCACCAGCACCACCAACATATTGCACAGCTGCATACAGTGCAGGAGGCGCTTCAATGACCTAAGTAGGTCAGCCGAAGTGAGTACACTTACTCATTCCCCTACACTCCGTCTGCCACATCAACACCCCCACCCCACATCTCCTTCTGCACTGCCAACACTACTCTGTCACATCACTCCTCACACCCACTCAAAGCTCATCCTCATCTTACCTGCACCTACTCACCTCGCCAGTACTCATCCCGCCACTACCACTCAACCCAATCCTCATACAATCTCATGGCTCTATCTCATACTCACCCTCTCGTGCATCTCTTTCACAGTCAGCCTCACTCACCCTGCCACTACCTGTGCTGCAGCCACAGGGCATGCATCACATATGTGCAGTAGGAAGCGTAAGGCAAACGTGTCATGAGCATGAAGGGGATGCACAAGGGTGTTTGAGGGTTTGTCATGTTTTTTACTTATATTTAATTTCTGATCAACGCACATAACATATTATATTGTCACCACTACTGCCACGTCTTTGCGAACCTTGTCTGGTTTGTGCAATAATGCCCTTTCCTTGGAATCACTATTAAGACCCACAACTAATGCCACCCATTGTGTCATTGCAGAGTGGGTGTAGGTGTATTTGCAGGGCTCTTTTGTGCAGACGACTGAGAGACATCGGCGATGTCCCCGGTGGCACCCTGGAAGGATGGAGAGGAGAAGTTGTTGAGGGCAGTGGTGACTTTGACAGCGACAGGTAAGAAGATGGTGCTCGGGCCAGCCAGGAGCAGCTCGGCATGAAGGAGGCTGCAGATGTCCACGACGACATGTTGAGTGACTCTGAGCCTCTGTTTGCACTGCTGCTCAGAGAGGTCCAGGAAGCTGAGCCTCGGTCTGTAGACCCTGTGCCGAGGGTAGTGCCTTCTGCAACGCATCTCTCTCTGCCGTTGCCCTCCCTCCTGCTGTGCAGGTGGATGTGTCACAGCACTGTGTTGTGGGGCTCCATGTTTCAGAGGTGGACGGCGTGGCCGGCGTGGCTGGTGATGCTGTTCGTCCTCCAAGGAGGTCATGACTGCAGCTACGGCGGCCCCCATCTGGAAGATGTACATCTGAGGGGGTCCGCAAGGTAGGTACATGTCTCTGGACCCCGGGGTAAGTGTGCAAGTTGGTGAATTTTATTGTTAGGAGGAGGGTGGTGGAGGCCAAACTTTGTCCAAAGTGACAGAGTGGCCTCCTGCAATGAGTGAGGATCTCCACCCCCCCCCCACCTGTCAAATGGACCTTTGCAGCTGCCACAGGATGATGGCTGCAACAGGTCCATTTGAACTGGGAGTGTTTCCCCCAGTACGGGAAGCAGTCCCAGTTGTTTGTAAAATCCCACCCCTCCTAAAATATCATGTTAATCAGGTCTGTAAACGACCTGAAATACCTTAATGATTATTTCAAGTGGCACCCCCCCCCAGCCTTTAATTGCTGGTGGGAGTCCCACATGCGGGGGATGCGTGCACATGTCAGCGCATCACTGGGGAACCCAGAAGTGGGCGGGTTGGAGCCGGGCTCCGGACCCGCCCCGGAAATCCCCGATTTTCGCAGCCCCCTCGTCACGAACGCACCCACACGGGGGTGCGAAAATCGAGCCCAATAAGTCTATAAATGCTCGATATATCGGATATATTCCTGAAATAAAGTTTCATGTGGTAATAAAGAGCTAGGTGAAATTGAGCAAGGAGAAAAGTATCTAAAAATAATTATGAGAATCTTAAATTTCAGGCTAAGGCTGACTGCAACTGTCAAAAGAAAAAAGGCAGCTTACATGGCAGAACAAAGATCACATGGTACTTATGGATGAGGAAGCTGTTCAGCCCTTATCAATTCATCCATCCAGAACAACCCTACACTCCCCCTCCCGCCCTCCCCCCACCTCCCCACCATCCTCCATCTCCTGCATTTGTTGTTCCTTAAATTACCCCTGGGTTTTTGTCTCCACCACTCAGCCTGGAAACCCAATCCAAGTGAAAACAAACTTTCTGGGGGGAATTTTAACCCCCCAGGACGGGTGGGAGAGGGGCGGTGGGAGGGGCTTTAAATTCTTAAAAATGTGAAACCCGACCCCGACCCTCTGTGAATGGGCCTACTTCCAGGGCGGGTTGGTGGGCGGGTGAGTAACCCGTTCTCGAGAGGCGGGTCAGACATTTTAATATGTTAATGAGGCTCCATGTCTCAGATTTTAGCAGCTATTTGGACTTAAAGGCTGTGGGCCATTTTTCCCAGGGCTCGGGAAACCCGGCAGCTAAAGGGAGGCAAGAACTGCTTGAACCAGCAGATAAGTGCTTTTACAGCACTGCTTGTGGGCCAGGAGGAGCAGGAGTGCTTCACCCCGGCCCCCCAAGCTAACCTGTCTTCAGATCCGACCCCCACGGTCTCTCTCCTCCCTACAATATTCAAACCCCCTTCCCAGCTATGTCTTTCACCAGCGATCTCCACACCCTCCATGATTTCTCCCCCCCGATCTCTCCCCTCCACCCCGATCTCCTCCCCCCCACCCCCGCCTTGGCAGTCTTCTCGACCCCAGGACCTCCGCATTTCCTGTATTTCTGGGTTTCCCAGCCGCTGGCAGTCGCCCCTGCTCTCTCCCCTCCTCCCCGTAAACATCGGGACCTCTGTTTTCAGACCTAAAGTTACCTTTTACTAGCTTGAACCTCTATCCCTTGTCTGACCCCAACTGTTTGCTTTGACATAGTATTCTGGATTAACCTTTTCCATACTATTTACGATCTTATATACCTCCATAACATCACCTCTCAGATGCCTCCTTTCAGGCTGAAAAGCCCAAAACTCTCCAGCCTTTCCTTATAACTCAGACCCCTGACACTAAGCATCAGTCCAGTGGCTGTTCTCTGCACTGCCTCCGGCTTGAACGCCTCCCTTGTTTCTCAACTGCCAAAATTGGACACAGTCCTCCAGTACTCAGGGTTTGGCCTGACCAGAGCACTGTACAGTTTGATCATGACTTCCTCTGACTTGAATTCTACTGATGTGGAGATGCCGGTGATGGACTGGGGTGGACAAATGTAAGGAATCTTACAACACCAGGTTGTTCAGACAGGTTAGCCATGGAAAACATTACATCCCAGTATACTGAATACACAATGGGTCAGATTACACAGGCAGAGAGAGAAAGAGACCCGAAAGGCAGAGAGAGAGAGAGAATGTCCAGTTGTATTAAAAACAGATAACTTTTTTTCCCGCTGGTGGGGTTACGTGTAGCGTGACATGAACCCATGATCCCAGTTGAGGCCGTCCTCATTGTGTATTCAGTATACTGGGATGTAATGTTTTCCGTGGCTAATCTGTCTGAACACCAACGACGCCTTTGATTGCTGTGATTGTCTCCCAGCCTAATATATGCTATGCGATTTTAGAACCCTTCACTCACTCACCTGACGAAGGAGGTAAGCTCCGAAAGCTTGTGATTTTCAAATAAAACTGTTGGACTATAACCTGGTGTTGTAAGATTCCTTACATTTGAATTCTACTGTTTTGGCTCTGTAGTTCAACATTACATTGGTTTTGTTGATTGTTGCTCTGTATTGGCTGGACATGTTGAGCATTGACTCTACTAAGACTCCTGGGTCTCTTTTAACCTCATCCTCAGCTTTTTCAACACCATTCATTCGGCCATTTTTCCTTCCTCTGTGCAATACTTTACATTTGTCTGCATTAAATTTCATCTGTTATTGTTCGGCCCACTCACATATTTTGTTTAGTTCTTCTATAGTTTCTAGGCTATCTGCTTTGAATCCATAGCCCCTTCGAGTTTGGTATCATCAGCAAATTTAACCAATTTGCATTGAGTTTTGGAATGTAAATGAGAAACAGTAGCATTTCCAACACCAAGCCCTTTGCCACACATTCAGTACTTCCCCCACCCTGACATTACCTCCTAACTAGCAGCTGTTGCTTTTAACCATTCATCCAATTTATTAATCCATATCCGAGTTTTTGCCCTGAATCAATCCCCATAGCTTCGTGCTTAATTAGTAATCTTTCATGTAGAACTTTATCAAATGCCTTTTCGAAGTCTAATTACACAATGTTGTAGAGTTTACCACAGTCGATCTGGGTTGTCAATTCCTCAAAGAAATCATGGAGGTTGGTCAGACAGGATCTTCCCCATCTAGGGGCGTGTTTACTGCTGTTTACCAATTATTGTTGTGCAGATAATCCTCAAGTTTACTCCTGATAATCTATTCCATTATTTCACATGGAAATTAAGTAAGACTAATGGGTCTGTAGTTACCTGAGTCTATTTTGTCAACTTTTTTTGAATATAGGCACCACATTAACCTATTTCCAATCTGCCGGTACCTCCCTAGTGTCCACTAACTCCCATATAATGATTGTCGGTGCCTCGCAAATCTCCTCACCAGTCTCTCTAAACACTCTGGATAAATACCATCTCACCCTGGGGATTTATTTGTTTTTAGCCCTTTCAGCTGTTCAAAGGCTTCCATTTCAATTATACTGAAGTCTTGAATTGTGCTTTGGGACTCTATTTTGGGGAGATCACATTGTTCATGTCTTCCCTTCTGAATATTTGAGGAAGTAATCATTCAGAGTATTTACTATTTTGTGCCCACCCTCAGTTTCAACCATTTGCATCTCAGCCCTTCTGTGACAGTCCTCTTGCTATTGTGGTACTGAAATAATTCTTTACTGTTATATTTTGCCTCAGCAGCTTTTATCTTGGTCTCATTAGTCCCTTTGATCATCCTTTTAACTTGTTTCTGCATGATTCCATATCAACCTTAATTCACACAAACTTAATTCAAAGTTTTAAAAGTGGAGTATTTTGCAGATCATGCATGCATAATTGTGGAAGAGATTGCACCAAACACAGTTATTTATGGCTTATTAAAGATTTAGAGTTGCTTTAGGAAGATTAGTTAAAATTTTGAAAATGGTAACTATTGCATTGGTAGAACCTATTTATGGTCTCATGTGGTCAGGTTAATATCAAACAAGCTCGTTTGAAGCTTGTTTTAAAATTACTTTGATCTCAAAATCTAATCATCGGCTCTCAAGGTTTAAAAAGGCAAATTGTTGAATGTGTGCATTGAAAGAGTGCACAGAAAATACACTGGAGACTGCAACATTTACTCATATAATTCATGTAGCACTAAAGAGAATGAAAGACCCTCCAGCTGATTACATCATCCAAGTTCTGTTTCAGAGCCCAATTTAATCATTTTTGATCAAATGCACAGTGCTTTTTGTTTAAATGCATAATTTGAGGTTGGAAATTTCTGTAACTTTTATCATTTTTACTGAAATCTATTTTTTCAGTAAAATTAGCAGCAGAAATGTTGGGGGTGATTTTAAACCCCAAGAACGGGTGGGTTGGGGGCAGGTGGGAGTTGAAAATAGTTGTTTTTTGGTTCGCGGCCGCAACCCGGCTTGATTTCCGGGTTTAACGTCAGCGCGTAAAAGTACAGGCTTCCCACTGGGAATGCAAAGTCCGAAAATTTTGCGGTTGCAACCCAAAAAAACAATTATTTTCAACTCCCACCCCCCCACCCCAACCCACCCATTCTTGGGGTTTAAAATCATCCCCGTTGTCTCCTATATGGCTAATTGAATTAAACAATGAGAATAAAAATAAATGGAAAAATATTTCCAAAGCTTTGCCTGTTCAGAAATCATTCCAGCATTAATATTGTCATGTATAATGGCAGCTATTTACATTAACTCAATAAATGGTCATCAGTTGTTCCACCTTCATGTTTTATGCCATTTTTCCAGGGTTTCTGCAACGGCTCTTCCGACAAAGTTACGGTGGATGAACGAGAGAACTAGGGTGGCCAACTCCGGTTGTACGTATTCCAAGAGGTTTCATCACATGACGTCCTGCCTCCAACCGCCTCGCCCCCACGCTTCCCCCATTGGTCACCCAACATGTCCATCATCTCGGCACTCTGCTTTCCCACATCAATTGGAAAGCTAACAGACTCTTCCTTACCCGATTGGATGATTCTTGACTGTCAGTTAAACAGCATTTTTCCCATCTCCAATATTTTTACAATAATAGATAAAAGTGTTCAAAGAAAATGAAAAAAACCCACAATTTTTTTAATGCTCCTCTTCTTTTCTCCCAGATTGCTTACAGAAGAGTTGAGGAGATTAATTTTTAATTCCTGGAGATTCCAGGACAATCCAGGATGGTTGGCAACCCTAGGGAGAACCACTATGGAAATTCTTTACAAGTGCACGCACAAACCGTGAGGCCTGAGAATCGATGGAAATTGGTCCTCGAGTCTCATCAGCATACTCGGCGCGAGCTGCCAGTGCATGTCGTGCCTCCACAACCAGTTCGACTGAATGAAGAGATCAATGTCAGGCTGGCAGCGGCCCTCAGGTAAGTTCTGGGAGGAAGAATTGGAGTGGGTGGGATGAGGGGGGAGGGGGAGAGATGATCAGGAACCTTTGCTAACAAAAAATGTAAACTTTTTTTTTTATTCGTTCATGGAATGTGGGCGTAACTGGCTAGGCAAGCATTTATTGCCCATCCCTAATTGTCCTTGAGAAGGTGGTGGTGAGCCGCCTTCTTGAACCGCTGCAGTCCGTGTGGTGAAGGTTCTCCCTCAGTGCTGTTAAGAAGGGAGTTCCAGGATTTTGACCCAGCGCCGATATATTTCCAAGTCGGGATGGTGTGTGACTTGGAAGGGAACGTGCAGGTGGTGTTGTTCCCATGTGCCTGCTGCCCTCGTCCTTCTAGGTGGTAGAGGTCGTGGGTTTGGGAGGTGCTGTTGAAGAAGCCTTGGCGAGTTGCTGTAATGCATCCTGTGGATGGTACACACTGCAGCCACAGTGCGCCGGTGGTGAAGGGAGTGAATGTTTAAATGGTGGATGGTGTGCCAATCAAGTGGGCTGCTTTGTCCTGGATGGTGTCGCTTGATAGCACTGTCGATGACACATTCCATCACTTTGCTGATGATTGAGAGTAGACTGATGGGGCGGTAATTGGCCGGATTGGGTTTGTTCTGCTTTTTGTGGACACTACATACCTGGGCAATTTTCCACATTGTCGGGTAGATGCCAGTGTTGTAGCTGTACTGGAACAGTTTGGCTAGAGGTGCAGCTAGTTCTGGAGCACAAGTCTTCAGCACCACAGCCGGGATGTTGTCGGGGCCCATAGCCTTTGCTGTATCCAGTGCACTCAGCCGTTTCTTGATATCACGTGGAGTGAATCAAATTGGCTGAAGACTGGCTTCTGTGATGGTGGGGATATCGGGAGGAGGCCGAGATGGATCATTCACTTGGCACTTCTGGCTCAAGGTGGTTGCCATCGCTTCAGCCTTGTCTTTTGCACTCACTTGCTGGACTCCGCCATCATTGAGAATGGGGATGTCTGCAGAGCCTCCTCCTCCCGTTAGTTGTTTAATTGTCCACCACAATTCACGACTGGATGTGGCAGGACTGCAGAGCTTTGATCTGATCCGTTGGTTGTGGAATCGCTTAGCTCTGTCTCTAGCATGTTGCTTCCGCTGTTTAGCATGCACATAGTCCTGAGTTGTAGCTTCACCAGGTTGGTACCTCATTTTTAGGTACACCTGGTGCTGCTCCTGGCATGCTCTTCTACACTCCTCATTGAACCAGGGTTGATCCCCTGGCTTGTTGGTATAAGCCGGGCCATGAGGTTACAGATTGTGCTGGAATACAATTCTGCTGCTGCTAATGGTCCAAAGTGCCTCATGGATGCCCAGTTTTGAGCTGCTAGATCTGTTCTGAATCAATCCCATTTAGCACGGTGGTAGTGCCACATAACATGTTGGATAGTGTCCTCAGTGCGAAGACGGGACTTTGTCTCCATGAGGACCGTGCGGTGGTCACTTCTACCAATACTGTCATGGACAGATGCATCTACGACAGGTAGATTGGTGAGGATGAGGTCAAGTAGGTTTTTCCCTTGTGTTGTTTCGCTCACCACCTGCCGCAGGCCCAGTCTGGTAGCTATGTCCTTCAGGACTCAGCCAGCTCAGTCAGTAGTGGTTCTAACCAAGCCACTCTTGGTGATGGACATTGAAGTCCCCCACCCAGAGTACATTCTGTGCCCTTGCTACCTTCAGTGCTTCCTCCAAGTGGTGCACAACATGGAGGAGGACTGATTCATCAGCTGAGGGAGGACGGTAGGTGGTAATCAGTAAGAGGTTTCCTTGTCCATGTCTGACCTGATGCCACTCCTTCCTGACTGTATATCACTGTACTGCCACCTCTGGTCAGTCTGTCCTACCGGTGGGACAGGACATACCCTGGGATGGAAGAGTCTGGGACGTTGGCTGAAAGATATGATTCTGTGAGTATGACTGTCAGGCTGTTGCTTGACTAGTCTGTGGGACAGCACTCCCAATTTTGGCACAAGTCCCCAGATGTTAGTGAGGAGGACTTTGCAGGGTCGACTGGGCTTGGTTTGCCTTTGTCGTGTCCGGTGCCTAGTGGTCCGTCCGGTTTTATTCTTATTATGACTTTTTGTAGCAAGATTGTACAACTGAGTGGCTTGCTAGGCCATTTCAGAGGGCAATTAAGAATCAACCACATTGCTGTGGGTCTGGAGTCACATATAGGCCAGACCGGGAAAGGACAGCAGGTTTCCTTCCCTAAAGGACATTAGTGAACCAGATGGGTTTTTACAACAATCCAATAGTTTCATGGCCAACATTACTGATACTAGTTTTTTTAATTCCAGATTTTATTTAATTGAATTTAAATTCCCCAGCTGCCTTGGCAGGATTTGAACTCATGACTCCGGACTACTAGTCCAGTAACATAACCACTATGCTACTGTACCCGACTTACCTTTCATTGGTGGTCTGCCCTGCTCATCGGAGACTAATTTCACAAAGAGGTCCTTCAACAGGCATTAGGCCTCTAATTTACACATTTAAGAAGCCTAACAACTGTTTCAGGTGTCCGCCCAGGAGGCTTAACAAAAGGCCCCCAAGAATTTACCAATGGGGCTAACGCCTGTGAGGATTTGGCGCAGGCAGTGCCACTGGTAACTTGATATGCTTTATGTCTGTTTTACATCCAAAAAACAGGCATAATGCATAGCAATTTCTACTCTACAGAGCCCAAAGTGCAAACTCAACTGAGCACCTCAAAGCGCCTGTCCAGGTACATCCACTCCTGGAGGGCGGTTAGTGAGTTGAAGGAGACAGCACTTGTTAAAGCACAGAACACAAGTGAGAAGGAACAAGTGCAGGTGGAATTAGAGCAGCTGTAACTTGCTGGTGGGAGGACCAGCTACCAGAGCTCTTTCCGTTGCTGAGTTTAGTGATTCCAATCTCACCGGGCCTGCCTACAAATGCAGTTTGATAGCTCAGTATTAGCAATTCATAGTCAGTTGAAAGTGTGCCAGTACAAGGGCATCAATGGAGAAGTCCACAGTCACATCTGTGCAGTGCTGCTTGATGGCCCGACTGAGCAGCAGACCATCATGGAGAGTCTGGCTACTCCAGGGGCTTTCTCAGTGGAGCCCTCCATGTTAAAGATCCTTAGCTTATGCTCTGAAAGGGGTTTTTAAGGCTTTGAGCACCATTCTACTGTAGGCTGTCTTGTCTGTCTTCACCATGTTGGAAAATTGGATTGAGACCGCCATCACATGGGCGTCAGCGGCCTCATTGCTGCCCAGTGATCTGCTCCCAATCAGATCTCTGGTCAAATTGAGGTGGTGCCTAACCCCTGGAGAATGGCAGGAGCGGACAAGGATGATGCAGATGTCTCTCAGGGTGAAGCCACATCTGTGACCCAGCCACCCCACTCAAATAGCTGCATATAGGCTCAGTCAGCCATCACATCAATCCTTTTGGTGCCTGTAGTTGCGGGCCTATCTACTGACCCAAACAAGAAGGTACTGGGCTGTCTCCATTATTACAGGCAAATATGACACCCAGTAGTCATCCACCTCACATTCACCTGCCACTGGGGAAATTCTTAGAAGGACCATATGGTTAGGAAGTAGAAGACACACATCAGACATTTTTTATTAAGAGAAGGCAACTGGGTATAACACACTGAACACATCTTCACAGTACACTGTAAGGGTGAATAACATTTGGGATTATTGCAATTGGTATGAGGCAGATAAAGGTGGTTGGGAGGAAATGCAGTTGTAATCCTGATGTTTGGTTGTGGACAATAACAATGATGGTTTATTTGATCTGATGAATGTTATTGCATTGGAAGTTTCAGGAACTTAAGTGAAGGGGTTATCGATTAGAGCTTTGCTGAGTGACCTTGTGCAGGATTATATTCTATTAGTTGATGCCAATGACTAAAGTGTCATAACATCCACAAATCAGCAAATCACCCCCTAAATCACTAACATGTCAGTGATTTTGATTATTCCATACAGATTGAGGAAATAAATAGTTCTCTCTGTTAACTGCTTGTTAGAGCTCTGTCTCTTGGTATTGAGTCTATCACAACAGGGGAGTGTTGCTGATTTTTTTTGAGGATCAGAATACCAAGTATCACCTTGCTTAAAGGTCACTACTATGAAATCCTCCAATATATTATATCAGAGAATGCTGAAACATAGATCTGTGCCCGTTACTCCCCACACTCTGATCTCAATCACGCTGCAGTGAGAAGATGCTGAGTGGATGCCAGGCAATTGTCCATCGGGAGAAAAAAAACAAAAATCTGATGAACAGTCACCGGAGTCACGCTCACCTCCTACCAGCTGGCTATATGACTGTATTAACAACAGTCTGGGGACAGGTGAACCGCCCACCCCTTTGGATCAAGAAGATGCTTGGTAGAAGAGAGAACCAAGCAAGGCAAAGTATAAATTAGTGGGGGAGGGGAGGAAAATTCTGCCTTTACTCACACTGCAAAGACATATTTCATATTCGCGTACTAATAACATCAGCATTAACAAAATCAAGAAGTATTGCATATAACCGGAACCATTACAGCTCCATGTAAATGATAACTGTCAGTGTTTTGGGGATCCAGTAGGCATGTTAGTGTTTGCTCACAAAAATCAGTGTGTATTGAGAGATTCTGTGTGCCACTTCTACAAGAATTCTGGCTCTCTGCATACTGTAGGTGGGAATTTTACAAGAACCGTTGTTCACCAACAGGGTGCAGCAACCAAAGTCCTTTCCATGAGATACAGCACTCCGACAGCAGCAGTGCTGAGGGAGAAGGAAGGGAGGAAATGGATGGCAATGAAAGGTAAAGGAAAAGGGTGGAATGAAAAACAGAGAGAAGGAGAAAGAGAAATGGAAATGGATGGTAATGAAGGGGAGAGAGAAGGGGGCACAACTTCTTGTAATTCTTTGGGAGAACTTAGGCAGGAACATAGGAAGAGGAGTAGGCCATTCAGCTCCTCGAGCCTGTTCAATTAGATCCTGGCTGATCTGTATCTTAACTCCATCTACCCGCCTTGGTTCCGAGAGAAAGGGGGGAGAAGCTTGAAGCAGTGCTTGGGGTCAGGGAGGAAGGAGAATATGAGCATTAACTAAGAAGGAATGGGGATGGAAAATGTCAGCATGAACTGAGGGCAGTGGAAAGAGGGTCAGCTTGAACTGGGGGAAAGTGAAGTGCCAGATATAATTGGGGCAGGTGAAAGAGGAGTTTTTTAAAAATTCATTCATGGGATGTGGGTGTCACTGGCAAGGCCAGTATTTATTGCTCATCCCTAATTGCCCTTGAGAAGGTGTTGGTGAGCCACCTTCTTGAACCACTGCAGTCTGTGTGGTGAAGGTTCTCCCACAGTGCTGTTAGGTAGGGAGTTTCAGGATTTTGACCCAGCGACGATGAAGGAACGGTGATATATTTCCAAGTCGGGATGGTGTGTGACTTGGAGGGGAACGTGCAGGTGGTGTTGTTCCCATGTGCCTGCTGCCCTTGTCCTTCAAGATAGTGCCAGTTTGAATGGGGGTGGTGGGGAGAAGAATGATGCCATTTGAATGTGGGGTGGAAAAAGAGTGCTGGCTTGAACTGGGATAGAGAGGGGAAGAGTTCCCAGTTCGAATGGTGAGAGTAGAGCGAGAAGACTGTCAAGTTGGATTGGTGGGGAGAGGAAGAAAGGTGCCAGTAGAAACTGAGAGAATTGGAATAGGGGTAGATCTCACCACCACTCCCCCCTCCGACCCCCCGAGCGGATTTGGGGCGGCCGGCCTATGGGCCAGAAGGAGGTAGGTCCAGAGGGTGGATCCGATCTCGGAATGGGTGGGGTGAACCCGGAACAGCAGCAACCCAGGTTGGTTTTGTGGAGCATTCCTGTTCCTTCCAGCCTCACAGAAATAAACATAAGTGTATCTGTCAGCTCCTCTTTGCTGGATCTCCAACTGATCCTGGACAGAGTGTGTGCAGCGCAAGCTCCACCCAGCACTCTCCTAAAATGGCAAACAGAGTCCTATCTACGTATTGGACCCCGATTTGCATTTTAAAATGGCCTATTGCCTGACTCAGCTGCCCAACGATAGGCCAGGGTGGGGGGGAAAGATTGCAGCTGCCTTAGCAACGACGGCAACGGGACAGTAAGTCATTCCCCATCACTTCCGGGGCATTAGCACCCCATTTCCACTGGGCGGAGAACTCAAAAATCTACCCCTGTGTGTCTGCAAAAAGTTGGAGGGGGGGGAATTCAAATAGGGTGCAGTATCTGTGGACGGGAGAGGGAGTGTGGTTGGATTTGGAGAGTGCTGGTTGTGGTCACTTTTGGAGTGGTCTGCTGGTCTGTTGAAAATCCAAATATTATTTTCTTTATTTTTTTTAGATTACAAATCTATCATTTGTGAAGTGTGAAAGTGTGTAAAATGAACCAGAATGTATCATTTTTAATGTATAAAAATTAAGCATTTTTCAGAGGAGTACACCCTGGAATCCTCCCAGAAAGGCATGATCAATATTGTCCCTTCAACATTTGCATTAACATAGCTCTGCCCACCACCCCCCCCAATGCAGCTCAAGCGAATTTTCTGAGTTTATGCCAGTTCTGAAAGCCCTGTACATTTACACCTAAAATTTAAGGCACAACAAGACCCAAAGTCATATTTCTGGTGTTTTATGGCATTTGTTTAAAGCAATTTTTTAAAAAATTCTCCTCACAGACCTACAATGTATTTTCTGTACATTTGAATGCATCTTTATGGCATTAAAATGATTTGCATTAAAAATGTGAAAACTTTCACAATTGCATTTTATAAAACATTTTGGGCTAGAAATTCGACCGTGTAGCGCCCGTTGTATAGGCGCTACGCGGCCTCCCAAAGTTCCAAAATGGTGCCTGGAATGCGCGCACACGCTTCTAGCGTGACGTGCACCGGACGCCATCTTGGTAAAGGGGTTTGCTCAGACGTGGATAACGAACGCCGGCAGCATGTAAAGTAAGGAGAATATGCGTTAGATCAGTGTGTAACGCTGATTTAAAGGGACAGATACAATTTTGGCACTCAATGCTCCAGCCAATGCATCGTCCTATCCACGACCAGCTGAACATGTCTTAGACGCCCCGGAGGACCCACCATCAGCGCTATTTAAAGGGACCCTGCAGAATTTACAGGTTAGTTGATGGATTCTTGCTTTTCACTGCTGATGCATTTGTATCTATTTTTGGAGGTCTCCTATACTTGAATACTAGGACAAGGGGACATAGCCTAACATTCAGAGCCAGGACTTACAGGAGTGAAGTTAGGAAACGCTTCTACACGCAAAGGGTGGTAGAAGTTTGGAACGCTCTTCTGCAAACGGCAGTTGATGCTAGCTCAATTGTTAATTTTAATTCTGAGATTGATAGATTTCTGTGAACCAAAGGTATTAAGGGATATGGGGATAAGGCGGGTATATGGAGTTTGGTCACAGATCAACCATGATCTCATTGAATGGCAGAACAGGCTCGAGGGTACGGTAGCATAGTGGTTATGTTACTGGGCTAGTAATCCAGAGGCCTGGACTAAAATCCAGAGTCATGAGTTCAAATGCCGCCACGGCAGCTGGCGAATTTAAATTCAATTAATTAATTAAATTCAATTAATTAAATAAAAATCTGGAATTAAAATACTAGTATCAGTAATGATGACCATGAAACTACCGGATTGTCGTAAAAACCCATCTGGTTCACTAATGTCCTTTAGGGAAGGAAGCCTGCCGCCCTTACCCGGTCTGGCCGATATGTGACTCCAGACCCACAGCAATGTGGTTGATTCTTAATTGCCCTCTGAAATGGCCCAGCAAGCCACTCAGTTGTAAAATCTCGCTACGAAAAGTCATAATAAGAATAAAACCGGACGGACCACCCGGCATTGGACCACGAGGCACCGGACACGACAACGGCAAAACACCAAGCCCAGTCGACCCTGCAAGGTCCTCCTCACTAACATCTGGGGACTTGTGCCAAAATTGGGAGAGCTGTCCCACAGACGAGTCAAGCAACAGCCTGACATAGCCATACTCACAGAATCATATCTTTCAGCCAACGTCCCAGACTCTTCCATCACCATCCCTGGGTATGTCCTGTCCCACCGGCAGGACAGACCCACCAGAGGTGGCGGTACAGTGATATACAGTCAGGAGGGAGTGGCCCTGGGAGTCCTCAACATTGACTCTGGACCCCATGAAATCTCATGGCATCAGGTCAAACATGGGCAAGGAAACCTCCTGCTGATTACCACCGACCGTCCTCCCTCAGCTGATGAATCAGTCCTCCTCCATGTTGGGAAGCACTGAGGGTAGCAAGGGCACAAAATGTACTCTGGGTGGGGGACTTCAATGTCCATCACCAAGAATGGCTCGGTAGCACCACCACTGACCGAGCTGGCCGAGTCCTGAAGGATATAGCTGCCAGACTGGGCCTGCGGCAGGTGGTGAGCGAACCAACACAAGGGAAAAACCGACTTGACCTCGTCCTCACCAATCTACCTGTCGCAAATGCATCTGTCCATGACAGTATTGGTAGGAGTGACCACCGCACAGTCCTCGTGGAGATGAAATCCCGTCTTTGCACTGAGGACACCATCCAACGTGTTGTGTGGCACTACCGCCGTGCTAAATGGGATAGATTCAGAACAGATCCAGCAGCTCAAAACAGGGCATCCAAGAGACGCTGTGGGCCATCAGCAGCAGAATTGTATTCCAGCACAATCTGTAACCTCATGGCCCGGCATATTCCTCACTCTACCATTACCAACAAGCCAGGGGATCAACCCTGGTTCAATGAGGAGTGTAAAAGAGCATGCCAGGAGCAGCACCAGGCGTACCTAAAAATGAGGTGCCAACCTGGTGAAGCTACAACTCAGGACTATGTGCATGCTAAACAGCGGAAGCAACATGCTAGAGACAGAGCTAAGCGATTCCACAACCAACGGATCAGATCAAAGCTCTGCAGTCCTGCCACATCCAGTCGTGAATGGTGGTGGACAATTAAACAACTAACGGGAGGAGGAGGCTCTGCAAACATCCCCATTCTCAATGATGGCGGAGTCCAGCACGTGAGTGCAAAAGACAAGGCTGAAGCGTTTGCAACCATCTTCAGCCAGAAGTGCCGAGTGGATAATCCATCTCAGCCTCCTCCCGATATCCCCACCATCATGGAAGCCAGTCTTCGGCCAATTCGATTCACTCCACGTGATATCAAGAAACGGCTGAGTGCACTGGATACAGCAAAGGCTATGGGCCCTGACAACATCCCAGCTGTAGTGCTGAAGACTTGTGCTCCAGAACTAGCTGCGCCTCTAGCCAAGCTGTTCCAGTACAGCTACAACACTGGCATCCACCCGACAATGTGGAAAATTGCCCAGGTATGTCCTGTCCACAAAAAGCAGGACAAATCCAATCCGGCCAATTACCGCCCCATCAGTCTACTCTCAATCATCAGCAAAGTGATGGAAGGTGTCGTCGACAGTGCTATCAAGCGGCACTTACTCACCAATAACCTGCTCACCGATGCTCAGTTTCGGTTCCGCCAGGACCACTCGGCTCCAGACCTCATTACAGCCTTGGTCCAAACATGGACAAAAGAGCTGAATTCCAGAGGTGAGGTGAGAGTGACTGCCCTTGACATCAAGGCAGCATTTGACCGAGTGTGGCACCAAGGAGCCCTAGTAAAATTGAAGTCAATGGGAATCAGGGGGAAAACTCTCCAGTGGCTGGAGTCATACCTAGCACAAAGGAAGATGGTAGCGGTTGTTGGAGGCCAATCATCTCAGCCCCAGGACATTGCTGCAGGAGTTCCTCAGGGCAGTGTCCTCGGCCCAACCATCTTCAGCTGCTTCATCAATGACCTTCCCTCCATCATAAGGTCAGAAATGGGGATGTTCGCTGATGACTGCACAGTGTTCAGTTCCATTCGCAACCCCTCAGATAATGAAGCAGTCCGAGCCTGCATGCAGCAAGACCTGGACAACATCCAGGCTTGGGCTCATAAGTGGCAAGTAACATTCGCGCCAGATAAGTGCCAGGCAATGACCATCTCCAACAAGAGGAAGTCTAACCACCTCCCCTTGACATTCAACGGCATTACCATCGCCGAATCCCCCACCATCAACATCCTGGGGGTCACCATTGACCAGAAACTTAACTGGACCAGCCATATAAATACTGTGGCTACGAGAGCAGGTCAGAGGCTGGGTATTCTGCGGCGAGTGACTCACCTCCTGACTCCCCAAAGCCTTTCCACCATCTACAAGGCACAAGTCAGGAGTGTGATGGAATACTCTCCACTTGCCTGGATGAGTGCAGCTCCAACAACACTCAAGAAGCTCGACACCATCCAAGATAAAGCAGCCCACTTGATTGGCACCCCATCCACCACCCTAAACATTCACTCCCTTCACCACCGGCGCACTGTGGCTGCAGTGTGCACCATCCACAGGATGCACTGCAGCAACTCGCCAAGGCTTCTTCGACAGCACCTCCCAAACCCGCGACCTCTACCACCTATAAGGACAAGGGCAGCAGGCGCATGGGAACAACACCACCTGCACGTTCCCCTCCAAGTCACACACCATCCCGACTTGGAAATATATCGCCGTTCCTTCATTGTCGCTGGGTCAAAATCCTGGAACTCCCTTCCTAACAGCACTGTGGGAGAACCGTCACCACACGGACTGCAGCGGTTCAAGAAGGCGGCTCACCACCACCTTCTCGAGGGCAATTAGGGATGGGCAATAAATGCCGGCCTTGCCAGCGACGCCCACATCCCGTGAACGAATAAAAAAAATAAAAAATGCCAATGCCACTTGCTGCCTCCTGATATGCGACACCTTCTCCCGCAAGAAAGTGAGACATGTGCCAGTGTGTGTCCTGCAGGATGTCTTGATGATGTGCCTGTCACGGTTGAATAGCTGCCAATGTGTGTTTCCTGCACTGCATCCATGTTCATGGTGCTATGTGCCTGGCATAGACTTCATCCCCTACTGCCTCCCACTGCCTTTTGAGTATATGTCTGAAGGACCTCTTGCCCCCCCTCCCCCCACCTGCGGATATAAGATGCCCCTCCTTCTGTCTACCTCTTGCACCAAGGTCTCCAGTGCATCAGCAGAGAACCTTGGTGCACCCACTCTCGCAGGCCTGGTACAAACTTAGATCGGCAGATTGGTGAGGTCTGGCATGCAGATTGGAGGATGTGGGATTTAGTGGTGCGCAACCTTTATTCAATGTTTTAACATAACTCAACAGTTTGTAAACATAGGAACGGGGCCTGAATCTGTGTTTTATGTGTGCATGTCTGATCTCTGTTCAGACTCCGTGTGGACCCGTATTTTTTTTTTGCAAATAAGAGGTGCAGGCTGCCTTTAAGAGGTGCAGGCTGCTTTTAAGAGGTGTGAACAAATCACATGATATTTGGCCCCCCACCCTTGCTGGTGAAAAGTGCGAACCTGGTGCATCGCAGCTAGGCCTGACCGCTGCGCTTCTATCCGGTAAGTCCTGCTACCTGCATCGGAACCACCGGCCCCGAATTAATCGCGCACTGTGATGCCCGCATCCATATTCGGGGGTTAACCAATTTAACCCCTGTCATGCCTAATATGCATAAATGATGGTTTGAAAACTTCAAACATCAATTTTAAGCATAAAGAGGGACTGAAAGAAGAAATATGGTGTTAATCCAGCGCTTTCCTCAGACCCTAATTGTTTAGCTGATTTCCTTTTGTTTTATGCCAGTTTTTTACATTCTGGTGTACGCACTGAGTTTCTCAGGAAATTTTGGCTTAACTTGCCAAACAAAAGATCGGTGTAAATTTTGGCATAAATTTCAGTGTAACTTGCCAATTACGCTGTTATGGGAAATTCCAGGCTATTAATCCAGAATGTGGGCTCTGGAGTCAAGTTGAGTTCCCTTAGAAAGAAAACTGATTCTTTACAATCTGTAATCATTACCTGTTTGTCTGCGATTAAACATCTCTTAATTGGTTGGCTAATAAATTCATTGCTGAGCTCTAGACAATGACCTGCATCTCCTTCAGTCTAATCTAACCAGAGTTGGCAATCTGTATGGAAATAAATCCTGGGAGTATAAAATGTACCTGTGTGAGAAATCACTGCTTAACCTCTGTTCAGTTTCTAAGTACAAGTTGAAAAACAATCTCCTGTTCTTACCCTCAGTTATTAAAGCTGGCATGAAACCTTTACTCAGCAATGCTGCCAGTCAACAAGACACTGGTCTCATGAGAATAGCTACTTATAATCATACTCAAGGGTCGAGAGCACAATCTGGTTGAGGATTACCTCGTAAATGTGCATTCAACCCATTAATTGAGAATAGGATGGTAATGCAACACTTGAATTTGGCCTAATTCATCTTATCATTGAGAGCACTCCAATATTCACCATGACCAAAATTCACGCTAGGTTATGGTAGTCTTATTATGACCACAACACCATTGCCCTACATCACACCTGCTATAATTCTTAATTATCTGTCCAACACTAGTTTGAACGGAATAATCAAATCAAGTAAATCACTCTATTCCAGACCTTGATACACCCATAAACTGAAGGAGATCAGTTTCAATAATGTCCAGAATGCCACCTCAGGCCAAAGTTCCACGACTCTCAGTTGCATCTTACCTTTCACCACAACAGGATGGAAGTAATAGGTTACGTTAATTGGTTATTTTGGGAATTTAGTTTAAATCTTAATTTTTTGTTACTAAAAATGTTTGTGTAAAACTCATTCCAGTGCTTCATTTTTTAAAATTTATATTCACAAAAAATAAATGGTATGCTTTAACTCTGATAACCCTGAGCTGATGTGCTCAGATTTTTTTTATATGACCTAGTGGAGCATTTCTTGTGCAATCCCATTAATCTGTAGTAAGAGGATAAGTGCAGACAATAAAATGCCTGGTGCAGACAATTTTAAAACATTAAAGTCAAATTAAATATTAGCACGAAGCAAACCTCCCCTGTACAGTATGAAGAAAGTATACGTTTCTCCTAACATTAGTTGTAGCTGAAAATAGGAAACTTTATAGGTGATAAACAGGTACCAGAGATTCAGTGACAGAAGAAAACCAAAAGGGGTCGGAGTCAGGTATTGTGGTGGTCAGTGTCGGGGATCGGGGCCAGGAGTGGCGGCGATGGGGAGGGGGTCACGTTGGGAGTGGCAGCGATGGGGGAGAGTGGCGGTGATCTGGTCCTTTAATGTGAGGTCGGAAGGAGGAGGAGTGTGCCTCCCAGTTCCACATTCAGGTAAGTTACTTTGTCGCAAAAGATCCCTAGGGGTGGTTTCTCTGAGTGCAGCCGACGATGGTGCAGGCTGCCTCAGGGCAAACCAGTCTCAGAAAGGGCCAAACACCTCGTGGGTAAAGGACGCCTTTTGTTTGTTCTTACCCAATATGGCAGACAGTACACTTCCGGCCAGAAATATGTGCATGCTTCCTGCCCACCACATTGGGGCCTTATTAGCCCGAGTAATGCCCGAGAAACAGGTGCTGCGTGGACCAAATTCTAGACCTATGAGCTTACACTTGCAATCTTCTACAGTGATCTCAGTTGTCCAATTATGAGCAGATGCCTAATGGAGTCAAATAGTTGTCCCAAGGAATAAAGCAAAGTCATAGGGACAGTCATCATCGCAACCCTGACTCATTTCCCCTCAACAAAGGATAACCTTAAATCTAAGGATTTCCCTAGATAACCAAGAAATTGATAAAGAGGGAGAAAATTGAATATGAGAGTAAACTAGCAAGAAATATAAAAACAGATTGTAAGGGCTTCTACAAGTGGGTAAAAAGGAAGAGAATAGCGAAAGTTAATGTGGATCCCTTAAAGGCAGAGACAGGAGAAATTATAATGGGGAATAAGGAAATGGCAGCGACTTTAAACAAATATTCTATATCGGTCTTATCACTATAAGACACAAAAAACATACCAGAAATAGTGGGGAACTAAGGGTCTAATGAGAGTGAGGAACTTAAAGTAATTAAGATCGGTAAAGAAAAAGTTTTAGAAAAAATAATGGGGCTAAAAGTCAACAAATCCCCTGGATCTGATGGCCTACATCCTAGGGTTCTAAAAGAGGTGGCTGCAGAGATAATGGATGCAATGGTTTCGATCTTCCAGAATTCCCTAGATTCTAGAACAGTCCCCGTGGATTGGAAGGCAGCAAATGTAACCCTGCTGTTCAAGAAAGGAGGGAGAGAGAAAACAGGAAACTACAGACCAGTTAGCCTGACATCAGTAGTAGGGAAAATGCTAGAATCTATTATTAAGGACATAGTAACAGGGCACTTAGAAAGTCATAATATTATTAGTCAGAGTCAGCACGGTTTTATGAAAGGGAAATCATGTTTGACAAATCTATTAGAATTTTTTGAGGATGTAACTAGCAGGGTAGATAAGTGCGACCAGTGGATGTAGTATATTTGGATTTTCAAAAGGCATTCGATAAGGTGCCACATAAGAGGTTGTTACACAACACAAGGTCTTATGGGATTGGGGTTAATATATTAGCACAGATTGAGGATTGGTTAGCAGACAGTAAACAGAGAGTAGGAATAAACGGGTCATTTTTGGGTTGGCAGATTGTAACTAATGGGGTGCCGCATGGATCAGTGCTTGGGCTAGAAAAATATTCTGTTTTTCTATTCTTTCTACCAAAGTGAACAACTTCACATTTCCCAACATTATACTCCATCTGCCACCTTCTTGCCCACTCATTAAACCTGTCTATATCCCTTTGCAGCCTCTTTGTGTCCTCCTCACAGCTTGCTTTGCCACCTAGCTTTGTATCGTCAGCAAACTTGGATACATTACACTCGGTCCCTTCATCTAAGTCATTAATATAGATTGTAAATAGCTGAAACCCAAGCACTGATCCTTGCAGCACCCCACTAGTTACAGACTGCCAACCCATTTATCTCTACTCTCTGTTTTCTGTCCTTTAGCCAATCCTCTATCCATGGTACTATATTACCCCCAACCCCATGAGCCCTTACCTTGTGTAACAATCTTTCATGTGGCATCTTATTGAATGCCTTTTGAAAATCCAAATATATTACATCCACTGGTTCCCTTTTATCTACCCTGCTGGTTACATCCTTAAAATCTCTAATAAATTTGTCAAACATGATTTCCCTTTGATAAAACCATGTTGATTCTGCCTAATCATATTATGATTTTCTAAGTGCCCTGTTACCACTTCGTTAATAATGGATTCCAGCATTTTCCCGATGACCATGTCAGGCTAACTGGCCTGTAGTTCCCTATTTTCCCTCTCCCTCCCTTCTTGAATAGCGGGGTTACATTTGCTACCTTCCAGTCCACTGGGACCATTCTAGAATCTAGAGAATTTAGGAAGATCACAACCAATGCATCCATTATCTCTGCAGCCACCTCTTTTAGAACCCTAGGATGTAGGCCATTAGGTGCAGGGGACTTGTTGGCTTTTAGTCTCATTAGTTTCTCCAGTACTTTTTCTCTAGTGATATTAATTGTTTTAAGTTCCTCATTCTCATTCACCCCTTGGTTCCCTACTATTTTTGATATGCGTTTTGTGTCTTCTACTGTAAAGACAGATACAAAATATTTGTTTAACACATCTGCCATTTCCTGATTCCCCATTATAATTTCTCCTATCTCAGCCTCTAAGGGACCAACATTTACTTTTGCTACTCCCTTCCTTTTTACATACTTGTAGAAGCTCTTACAATCCATTTTTATATTTCTTGCTAGTTTACTTTCATAGTCTATTTTCTCTCTTATCATCAATTCTTTGGTCGTCCTTTGTTAGTTTCTAAATCTCTCCCAACCCCCAGGCTTAGTACTCTTCTTGGCAACATTATAGGCCTATTCTTTCAATCTAATACTCTCCTTAACTTCTTTAGTTAGCCACGGGTGGATCACTTTTCCCGTGGAGTTTTTATTTCTCAATGGAATGTATATTTGTTGAGAATATTGAAATATTTCTTTAGATGTTTGCCATTGATATTCAACTGTCAAACCCTTTAATTTAGTTTCCCAATCTACCTTAGCCAACTCGCCCCTCTTACCTATGTAATTGGCTTTATTTAAATTTAAGACTCTGGTTTCTGACTTAAGTTTGTTACTTTCAAACTCAATGTCAAATTCTATTATATTATGATCACTCTTCCCCAGAGATTCTTTTACTTTGAAATTACTAATTAACGCTATCTCATTACAAAATACAAGATCTAAAATAGCCTGTTGCCTGGTTGGTTCCATGATGTATTTGCTCTAGGAGACCGTCTTGCATACATTCCATGAACTCGTCTTCCAAACTACCTTTGCCAATTTGATTTGCCGAGTCTATAAGCAGATTAAAGTCCTCTATGATGACTGCATTTCCTTTGTTACAAGCTCCCAATATTTCATGATTAATACTCTGTCCAACTTTATTGCTACTATTAGGGGGCCTATAAACTACTCCCACCAGTGTTTTCTGCCCCTTGTTATTTCTAATTTCCACCCATATTGATTCTACTTCCTGATCTTCTGAGCCAAGATCCTTTCTCACCACTGTCCTTATTTCATCCTTTATTATTAGGGCTAAACACCCTCATTTCCATTCTGCCTGTCTTTTCTAAATGTCATGTACCCTGGAATATTTAGTTCCCAACCTTGGCCATTTTGGAACCACATCTCTGTAATGGCTATTAGGTCAAACCCATTTATCTCTACTTGTGCAATTAATTCATCTGTCTTGTTACGAATGCTCCGTGCATTCAGATAAAGAGCCTTTAATTTTGACTTTTTACATTTTTTTCCTGCTTTGACCTTACTTGTTGTTTCACCATTATTGGTAAACTCTCCATCCATTCTTGCCACACTCTGCTTATCTTTACCCAAGTCACTACACTGTTCTATTGTCTTAACTGTTCTCAAGTGCAAATAACAAATGCAAGAATGAGTGATTTAGGATAGATGATATTATGGTAGGTGATTATCCTTTCTGGGCAGAGTTCTGGCAGGAAGGGACTTCCGCCCACCCTTTCATATTCACCCAATTCCGACCCCTAGGTCGGGCGTCATTATGTGTGCACGATGAGCTCCTGGTGGGATTCCCGCCATCAAGAGGAAGCCCACCAGTGAGAGGACAAAGAGTTCTGGTGGAGCTGCACCAGGAGATCCAGGGGTGGCTTTAAATGGGCAAAAGTGCCCCAAAGACTGGGCTAGCTTTCCACCACCTCCTTCATGGTGGCCCTGGGAAGCAGCAATGAAACTGACGGAAAGAAGGAAACTCTGCTGAAGGCCCTGACACTCTTACCGCTATTAGCAAGCGGCAGCACGAAAATAGTGGACAGCAGGCGACAATAGGCATCACTGCCCCATTTAGCTGCTACTTTAACTGCAATGCCTACCAATGGGTGGGATCACAGAGGAAAATCCATTCCACCTGTCCTAAATCCTGTCCTTTATATCTCTAAGTCCACCCTCCTAAGAAGTGCCAATATAAAGCAGGGTGTGCCTGCCAGGACCAAATGACAGAGCAGCTAGTGTAGTCTTAAAGGGATACTGCAGCTGCTTTGTGGTAGGAAAGAACTTTTGCCTATAACTTTGTTTTATTTGCATCTTTCTATAAAATTATTTTTGCCTTTTTCATCTGGAGCCTTCAGCTTCAAATCCAGGTCCTGCTGGACCAGATTGTAAGCCTGGATAATTTGGCCTATAATCTGTGAAGGCAGCAAAATGGCGTTCCGATGGGGTTCCATTATTTCTAATATATATGATGGAGGTGGAAAAAGGAGGGAGAGCAGCAGGAACAGCTTATCAAATAAGGCAGCATCAGCAAAGATCCAGATGCTTTCACAGATACCCTGCCAACACAGTTTACAGATCAAGAAGAGCCTTTCTGGATCTCTCTCCGGTGTCATGCCATAGGAGGCTATATTTCAGCCTTGAAGCCCCGGAAAAGTTACGCTCATTGTTGCAGTTAGAACTTCAGACTTTATCCACAGCTGGAACTGCACTTGCTGTAGCAGAGAAGGTGACGACTGCATTAATGTTTTACCCCATTAGTTTATTCCAAACTGACTGATATGGCAGACAGGTGCTGCCTGCCATATCAGTCAGTTTGCAAAGCATACCAACATTAGGCAAGTCACAAATGTTCTGTTTGCTAGAACTGGTAACTTCTTCAAGGTTGATATTGGTCAGAGGCAAATGAACAAATTCGATGTGCAATTCTACAGAATAGCAGGATTTCCCAGGGCGTTGGTGCCATAAACTATACTCATGTGGCTCTAAGTGCCCCACATAAGAATTCTCATCATTATATTAACAGAAAGGGTTTTCACTCCAGCAACGTGCAACTATTCTGTGATTATAAATTCTAGTTTCTTCATGTCAATGCCAAGCTCGCAGCGTGGCCGCCATGATGCAGTCATACTCCGGCATTCCTGACATGTTTCTGAATGAAGTCTCATTTCCACTTCCACTTCGCCATGGTGCCAGGAAGTCAGCTGGGCAAGTTGCAGCAATCTGCAGCTGGGCCCTTACAGGCTTGAGCACTCAGAAGACACCGATAATGAGTATCTCAAGAGTACCAGAAGAGAATGGTGTTAGTATGTGGGGTGAAGAGAGGAAAGGAAGAGGTGAATGTGCTTGGAATTAGAAAGAGAGGTGTTGCAGTGTGCCCTTGAGATTGTATGCTGAAGGATGTGATAGAGGGGAGGCAATTGTTGAGAGTGGTGGGGGAGGGGGTGCCAAAAGTGTTTTCTGCTGCTCTTGCGAGGTCATCAGAGCTCTTTCTATAATGAACCCAGGTTCTGGGGGTGATGCTGGTGACACTGACCCTTTCAGCCACCTTTATCCAGGCCTGTTACATTGTGGTCTTGGCGATGCTCCTGTGGCTTCTGGGTAACAGTTACTCCCTCATTTCATCCACAAGGAGCTCCAGGGAGGCATCCGAAAAGAAAAGGGCAGCCCTTCGAGTCATCCCTTTTGGAAAAAGGTCTTCCAGAGTTGTACAATGAATAATTCAAGCAGTCGATGCAACCTCACTTTAAGAGGTGCACCCTTGCTTTAAGTAGGCCTTGTGAATCATGCTGGAATTTGCACATGTCATGTGGGCGGGTGCCCAATTCATGAAGCTATCGGGAGGGCAACCCGTCAATCGATTTACAATGAGGCCCGGGAGTTAAAACTACCCAGGCTTCACGTCAATGACGTCAGGCAGGATTCCAGACCGACGAGACCCCTCCACCCGCCTGACTTGCGCCCCCAGTTAAAATTGAGGCTTTAGTTTCAATCATTCAAGTTTTAAATGGAAATGTATCATTTTTTCTCCACGAGTTTTGTATAATGTATAGGTGGAGCAACAATCTGAGAAGCTGCAGATTGACACCAATGCTGATGTCGAGAAAATTGGCAATTGAATAATTATTTAAATAATATTTTAACAGTTAAAATGTTAAAATAAACGGGGCATAAATAAAAAGTGATTTTGAAAAAAAAACTAAATTCCTGTCGAGGTTGAGGGAAGGGGGTGGTGGGGGTGGGGGGAGAGTACCTGTTAACTATATAAATGGTTTCAGCTCTTTTGATCTGCTTTTGTAACAGATAAAAATGTGCCACATCACTGAATTAATGTTTGTGATTTC
Organism: Heptranchias perlo; assembly: GCF_035084215.1. Classification (NCBI taxonomy): domain Eukaryota; kingdom Metazoa; phylum Chordata; class Chondrichthyes; order Hexanchiformes; family Hexanchidae; genus Heptranchias; species Heptranchias perlo. The sequence goes on from NC_090330.1 coordinate 56,924,270, forward strand.
ATTACTGTAAGTTAATCAAAAATAATTTACAGCAAATTCTAAGGAACGTTTAATATTAAACAATAAGATATAGGTAGTTATAATAATAGGAAGGGAGCCACTTAAAGCAGAGAGAATAAACACTAAAGGAAATAAATGAAACAATATTTTCGTATCAAGGAAAAATTCTCCTGTGGAGTGCACACATGTCTGAAGGGGTTTACATGGAAACTTCATACATAGATATATACCTACATATATGACCAGCAAAACTGAAAGATCATTCAAGAGTGAGATGTAGGTCAATTTTTCTGATCTGTGTACATATTCAGGTGTTGCTATTTAAATCTAGGACACTAAATTTTACAACTACTTTACTTCGATAACCCTTTCCATGAGTTTTTCCACTATTTATTAAACTAGCTTACTGTTGGTTTTTGCAGCCAGAACCGAATAGACTGAAGCTGCTGCAAATGTGTATTTGGTCCCCCCAAAAGCAAGTTCTGAAAATACTGTGGACAAGAGACAATGGCATTTCTGTTGTTAATTTGTTTTAATAAAGCAAATTATTTCACTCTAAAAGGCAGATACATTGCTATTGAACCACAGCAAGTGTGCAGAAGACAGTATTTAAACAACTCACCCTTAAAGTAACTTCAAGTAAATGGCACAAAGATTTGTTAGAGCTCATTAGGGATAGAATTCAAACTTTGTTTCAGAAGGAAAAATATAAATTCTGTTGGCACACTGACAGATTGATTCAGACCTGAGTCCCAGCCTGTATAATTTACAGTTGTTGAACAAGTATTCTGAACAATTCTAATTGAATAACTTTGAGTCTTGCACTGGAGACATGGTATTAATACTTCAATATTTAACACCTCTTGTATCTCGGTGTAAAACTCCATACTTTTTTCAGCATTTTGTTGTTTATTAATTGTTACACTTTAATCAATGATTAAAGCTTTGATGGATATTTGATAAATTATTTTTCCCAATAAAAATTTAGAAGGTGTTGAATTAGCCAAGAATCCTCCTGACAAAAGCTTCAGTGATGCTTTATGCTACATATTTGTAAGAAATCAGATTAGCGAGGCTGGAAGTTTGCTTTAAGTTGGTGAAAGAATCAGAAATTGCTCTCAGAAAATTGATCTGAATTGATATTGGTAACTACAGTCACCCACTCACTGTCCTTCAAAAGTTGTTCTATATTTGGTAGTAATCATTGAGTAAACAGTTGGGATGTTGAAGCAGCACTTCAGGTGACAGGATAGATTGTGCTGCATCCTGCAATACAATCAGCTAAGGTTTCAAGGACTGTTATATGCTGAACGCTGGAGAACTTCAACTTGCAAAGAGACATAATTACAGAAGGCCAGGAAAAGGAAGCCCCCGAGGTGCAGCAAAGGGATTTGCCGGAAGCGCAGGAGAAACCTCATTTGCATGCGAAACTAGGGCCCCGATATTAGCGGGGAGGCGGGACGGCAGCGGGGCGGCGATTGGGCGCATGGCAAACCCGCATGAACCAAACTTATTGTTTCCGACACAATTGCACGTTGATTGATAGTAGTTAACGTCCTCTCCGGGTTTCGTGCCCGGCAGCTAGCCTGATTGACAGGCTGGCTGCCATTAAGAGCTGCAACGCGAGGGGGCGGGGGAGAGAAGCTACAACTCAGGACTACATGCATGCTAAACAGTGGAAGCAAAATGCTAGAGACAGAGCTAAGCGATTCCACAACCAACGGATCAGATCAAAGCTCTGCAATCCTGCCACATCCGGTCATGAATGGTGGTGGACAATTAAACAACTAACGGGAGGAGGAGGCTCTGCAAACATCCCCATCCTCAATGATAGCGGAGTCCAGCACGTGAATGCAAAAGACAAGGCTGAAGCGTTTGCAACCATCTTCAGCCAGAAGTGCCGAGTGAATGATCCATCTCGGCCTCCTCCCGATATCTCCACCATCACAGTAGCCAGTCTTCAGCCAATTCGATTCACTCCATGTGATATCAAGAAACGGCTGAGTGCACTGGATACAGCAAAGGCTATGAGCCCCGACAACATCCCAGCTGTAGTGCTGAAGTCTTGTGCTCCAGAACTAGCTGCGCCTCCAGCCAGTTCCAGTACAGCTACAACACTGGCATCTACCCGATAATGTGGAAAATTGCCGAGGTATGTCCTGTCCACAAAAAGCAGGACAAATCCAATCCGGCCAATTACCGCCCCATCAGTCTACTCTCAATCATCAGCAAAGTGATGGAAGGTGTCGTCGACAGTGCTATCAAGCGGCACTTACTCACCAATAACCTGCTCACTGATGCTCAGTTTCGGTTCCGCCAGGACCACTCGGCTCCAGACCTCATTACAGCCTTGGTCCAAACATGGACAAAAGAGCTGAATTCCAGAGGTGAGGTGAGAGTGACTGCCCTTGACATCAAGGCAGCATTTGACCGAGTGTGGCACCAAGGAGCCCTCGTAAAATTAAAGTCAAATGGGAATCAGGGGAAAAACTCTCCAGTGGCTGGAGTCATACCTAGCACAAAGGAAGATGGTAGTGGTTGTTGGAGGCCAATCATCTCAGCCCCAGGACATTGCTGCAGGAGTTCCTCAGGGCAGTGTCCTAGGCCCAACCATCTTCAGCTGCTTCATCAATGACCTTCCCTCCATCATAAGGTCAGAAATGGGGATGTTCGCTGACGATTGCACGGTGTTCAGCTCCATTCGCAACCCCTCAAATAATGAAGCAGTCCGAGCCCGCATGCAGCAAGACCTGGACAACATCCAGGCTTGGGCTCATAAGTGGCAAGTAACATTCGCACCAGACAAGTGCCAGGCAAAGACCATCTCCAACAAGAGAAAGTCTAACCACCTCCCCTTGACATTCAACAGCATTACCATTGCCGAATCCCCCACCATCAACATCCCGGGGTTCACCATTGACCAGAAACTTAACTGGATCAGCCATATAAATACTGTGGCTACAAGAGCAGGTCAGAGGCTGGGTATTCTGCGGCGAGTGACTCACCTCCTGACTCCCCAAAGCCTTTCCACCATCTACAAGGCACAAGTCAGGAGTGTGATGGAATACTCTCCACTTGCCTGGATGAGTGCAGCTCCAACAACACTCAAGAAACTCGACACCATCCAGGACAAAGCAGCGCGCTTGATTGGCATCCCATCCACCAACCTAAACATTCAATCCCTTCACCACCGGCGCACAGTGGCTGCAGTGTGTACCATCCACAGGATGCACTGCAGCAACTCGCCAAGACTTCTTCGACAGCACCTCCCAAACCCGCGACCTCTACCACCTAGAAGGACAAGAGCAGCAGGTACATGGGAACAACACCACCTGCACGTTCCCCTCCAAGTCACACACCATCCCGACTTGGAAATATATGGCCGTTCCTTCGTCGTCGCTGGGTCAAAATCCTGGAACTCCCTTCCTAACAGCACTGTGGGAGAACCATCACCACACGGACTGCAGCAGTTTAAGAAGGCAGCTCACCACCACCTTCTCAAGGGCAATTAGGGATGGGCAATAAATGCTGGCCTCGCCAGCGACGCCCACATCCCATGAACAAATTTTTAAAAAGAGAGAGCGAGCCAGACGTCATCCGGCGCTGGAATGGAAGACCGATGGTGGGGTGGGGGGGGGGGGGGGAGAGGGGAAGATCGAGGGGAGACGGGAAGATCGGGGGCGGGAGAGGGGAAGATCAGCGGTGAAGGAGCAGATCGGATAAAGGGGAAGACCGGGGTGGGGGAGAGGGGATAATTTGGGGGGGGGGGAGAGAGGAAGATCGGGGGAGTAGAGGGGAATATCGGGGGGAGAGGGGAAGATCGGTGGGGAAGGGGAAGATCGGGACAGAGGGGTAGATTGGGGGGAGAGAGGGGAAGATTGGGGGGGAGAGGGGAAGATTGGGGGGGAGGGGGGAAGATTGGGGGGGGAGAGGGGAAGATCGGGGGTGAAGAGGGGAAGATTGGGGGGAGAGGGGAAGATCGGAGTGGAGGAGAAGATCGGGTGGGAGAGGGGAAGATCGGCGGGGAAGGAGCAGATCGGGGGAGAGGGGAAGACCGGGGTGGGGGACAGGGGAAGATTTGGGAGGGGAGAGGGGAAGATCGGGGAGTAGAGGGGAAAATCTGGGGGAGAGGGGAAGATCCGTGGGGAAGGGGAAGATCGGGGGAGAGAGGAAGATCAGGGGGAGAGAGGGGAAGATTGGGGGGGAGGGGAAGATCGGGGGGGAGGGGGGAAGATCGGGGAAGATCGGGGGAGAGGGGAAGATCAGGGGGACATTGGGAGGGTGAAGAGGGGGATATCGGGAGGGTGAAGAGGGAGACATTGGAACGGGAGACATCGGACATCGGAGCAGGTTTCAAAGGTAAGTTCATTTAGTGTTTTCACTTCCTTGCCTGGTTTTTTATTTAATTTATTTAGTTTCTTTTTCCCTGATCCGGCCCTTCATACCTGGTTTCACCAGGCGTGAATCAGAATCGATGGGCAAGCTGCCCAGGTAAGTAAAAAATCGTTCTAAGTACTTAATCTGTCACAGGTAAAGTGCCTTAAGTACCTCAATGAGGTACATTTGGCTCTTTAACTGTCATTCCGCCGGCTTTAATTGCCGGCGGGACTTCCGTTTTCGGGTCGCCCGTGCACACACAGGTGGGTCCCTGGGAAACTCAAAAGTCGGCTGGTTGGAGCCGGCTTCCAAACCTGAACGGGATTTCTGCGATTTTCGGAGCCCCCCCACCCCCAATGCACCCGCAATTGCCTCCTAAAATCACCCCCTAGGTTTCCGCTGCAGTTACGATGGCAGAGTGGCAGCAGCTCCGAGGAAATTCCCTGTCTATGAAAGGGAGCTGCTCCAAAGGAATTCCCAGCCTATAAAGAGGAGTCTAAAGAAGCTGCAGAGCAGAACCGGTGCGGCCTGTGAAACAGGGCAGATGCCTAGTTTTTCCAATTTTAGATGGTCACTTTTACCATATACTGTTTTTCCAAATTTTTCCTTTCCATTTCAATTCCTCATGGCTTTAAAATAATCTTTCCTAAAATCTAATCTATTCATTTTATTATCTCCAGTTCCAAATCAATGTAAAATATAATGGCTTCATGTTTGTGATATTCTGTATCTAAATTTTTCACCATCTCAACTCACTAGGAAATCCTAGATCAGTGGCCTCTTTCCTTGCTTCTACTGGGGTAAATTTCCAGATTCATCGTATTGGTGATAATCTGGTAGAGTGTACTGCCCACCTGTTATAGAGCCTGCCCAATTTTCATTTCATTGATTTCAAAAGAATGAAAATCGGATGGGTTCCATAACAGGCAGGAGATCCACTCTGCTAGAATACCACCATGAAAATTTACCCCACAGTGTCAGAAAGCAGCCATGCATTGGCTCCATAAATATGTTTTTCGGAAAATTATCTTGGACAAATCCATTTAAATGTAGGATAATTATATTTACCCATAATTATCACTTCTTTTTCCTGATTCATATGTTTTTCAGATAATTTCAAAATAAATTTCTCCTCTTTTCCTGATGATCTATAGCAATTTTCAGTTCTTCATTCCACTTCCCATATAGCATAGATTTTCATCCCAACCAACTGATCTCCTATCATCCAAAGCTTTGGGGCTGCTTTTCATGTCCAATGCACCTGGGGAATGTTCAGTTCCCAAGTGCAAAGGAGAAGAAAAGGAGGCAGAGATCCATGACGCCCTCTTTACTTTGCCCCAGAATTTTCAGGACTTCCCCCCCACAACAGGTGCAGGTGTTCTTTGCCCTCCTACTCATTATCCTCTAGGTTCACCAGAAGGATGCCCAAATGCAGGGTCATCAGAAGTTGGTGGTAAGCCTTATGCCTGGTCACCCTTAAGATCTGAGGAGACGGGTAACAAGGCGTGGAATACCTAAAACGGTAAGTTGAACCTTATTTTCAGCCTCTTCATGAATCTCCAGTTTTTGGACAACAGCCAGAAGGCTTGAAGCAGGTGGCCATTCCTGCTGCTAATTGCCTCTCAGACCTATAGCAATGGTTCCAGTTCTACCCCATTCTCAGGAGCTAGGCCTGCCCCGGGGCATCCTGGCGGCAGGATAATGACCTGAACCCAGAGATGCAGGTGGATTCGGATCATTGCAGGTGGAGTTCACTTTGGATGCGCTCCTCCTTATAAAGACCAGAAGGAGATGGCACAAGAAAATCAGCCCCTATATCTCCTCTTTCAAAAGCTCTAAACCCTTTCTTAATCATTGTTAGCCCTCTCATCTGTTTATTTCTTCAAAATATTCAAACCTGAACTATTACTTTAGTAATACCTGAAAATAAGAAGAATAGTATTGGCCATAAAAATGTGTGCCCTTTGCATTTATTGAAATGTTCAGATATTTCTGATCTGCAATATGTAGCTTGTTCCATCTTTTGCTCTTCGTGCAAGGATTGGTGCAAAGAATAGAAAAGAAAAGAAAAAAACGTGCATTTATATGGTACCTTTCATGATCTCAAGACATTCCAAAGCACTGCCAATGATTTGTTTTAAATGTAGTCACTGTTGTTTTGTAGGCAAACACAAAATTTGCACAGAACAAGGTCCCACAAATAGCAATGAGACAAATAATCTGTGTTGGTTGAGGAATAAATATTGGCCAGGACACCTTCCCTACTCATTTTCAATAATGGGATCTTTTATGTCCTAAACAAGCAGATAGACCCTCAGTTTAATGTTTCATCTGAAAGATGGCACTTCTGACAATGTAGAGATCCCTCAGTACTACATTGAAGTGTCAGCCTAGAATGATGTGTTGAAGTGGACTTTGTACCCACAATCTTCCTACCACTGAACCAAGCTGACGTACATTAGGCAGCCTTCCATTGCAACGTTCACCATTTCCATAATGTTACCATTAACTGAATTTAAATAGTATCCGAGCTAAGTTTTTCTTGTCCACATTGATTAGAAAGAAGAGCCACAAACTGGAGAGATCTACACTTCCGCTTCATGAGATCTAGAGTAAGAGCTGCTGATGGAAAGGACTATGCACACACTGATCACTACAAAAAAAATGTGATACATTTACATCGTCATTTCTCGTAGAAACCCACAGAGTACTTGGATCAAGGAACTTTATGAATATGAAGGTAATTTGTTGACAGGGTCAATTTGTCAATTAACCAGAGAAAATCTAAATGACTTTAACAATGATAATGATTGTAAGTTCAGTTTTTGGAAGATATTTCCAAATCTATTAAAAATGTATTACAGTTAGATTTATAAAGATTAACATAGACACCTCCAACTGTACTATTGATATCAATAGGATTAGTGCTAAAATTACCTAATATATTTGAAGTAATTGAGTTTAAATTCTTATTCTTATATATCTGATACTGTAGGTGGCAGTCAAATGGTCTTACCTCATCTTCAAAATTTAAAGCCTTAATCATGCTTGTATTTTTTTTTTATTCGTTCATGGGATGTGGGCGTCGCTGGCGAGGCCAGCATTTATTGCCCATCCCTAATTGCCCTCGAGAAGGTGGTGGTGAGCCGCCCTCTTGAACCGCTGCAGTCCGTGTGGTGACGGTTCTCCCACAGTGCTGTTAGGAAGGGAGTTCCAGGATTTCAAAGCTACTGTTACAGTGATCTCCAAATCTTGTTTTGATGTTTTAAATAATATTGTCAATATACATAGATAAGAAGAACTATAAGTACACATAAATCTTAAATAAAATCAGAATCAGAAAATGTTGGTAGTACAGTTCGTTCGGAAGCATTTGAATGTGAAAAGATGGATTAACATTTACCAACAAATTTACCAATTATTTGAATTAAGAGGTTTGAATTAGGCCACAACATTTCAGTGGAAAGTGTTTTGGCATGATTTGAATTCAAATTAACATAATTCAAATTAAGAGTATACTGTACAGTTAATAAAGTCTGATTAAAGTCTCATAGGAATATTTTCTACTTTCCATGCAGATGGGATAACACTGACTGACAGAGAACGTTGAAAGAGATAAGCGAAGAAGCAGTTAACATCTTGGGTTAGATGTTAATATTCCAAACACCTGTCATTGGTCCAGTAACTTTTCAGCAATAACATTTTTGAAGGAGATGTTTAACTTTCTTGCGCTTGATTTTGACCCAGCTGAGTTCGTGGCCTGGTCCCTCAAAGAAAAGGGCAAATGTTTTGAAAACAATTTTAAACTGCCCCCCTACAAGGTGCAGGAGGGGACACCAAGTTATTCTTTCCGGGGAAGGAGGAACCCCAACACTCTACCAGTTCAGCAGTATTCAGCCAGGCTTTCCAGTGAGAAGAGGCTTTAGGTGTACCCCTCGTGGAGCAGGCACCCACCATTGGCAGCCAAAGTAAGGACTTCTCCCTGACCCTAAAAACTTCATCAGGATTAGCGGTGGAGGTTTCTGATGGGGGCATCTCAGTACTCACTCTAGAATTCTCCCAAATGGGGAGTTTTGGGGCCAGGGTCTTTTCATGTTGGGACTCAGTATAATGATGGGCCCCCTGTCATTTTGGTTACCCAATATCCCCTATCCACTGAAGCATTCCTGCCTTTTCAGTAATGGTGCATCACATCTTTGATAAGTCACACTGCAAGTCAATATTAGTGTTGGCTATTTACTTAGGGTATGATCTCCTTAGTCTGAATGTAAACAAAGTCTGAATTTTAACAGCACTCTTACTTTATTTCTAACAAGTATAAACATTCTAAATATTCTATGACTTTTGTTTTAAAGTTTAAATACTTCCCTGTCTTTCTCACTCCCCAATGTCCCACCATATATCTGGAGGTGACACCCATATTATAAAATTTGGCTTCTGGATAATTTTGCCCCTAAAAGCGAATTTTGTCAGCTAATCAGGGCCTCTTGAAAAGGCAACTTGACCACGCACCAGTGCGATAATTCAGTGGTGGTGCTCCATGGGTTAATGTTATTGGCGTGTTAAGGCTAGTCCACTCCTCACTAGAGTCCACCTGCTACAACATCAAAGACATGTTATCGGTCTTCCACAAGATCATAATTACAACACCACAAGAGTTGTTGCTGCTTATATAATATCCCTATGTTCATGCCAGGGACACTAGTGGGTAGATTTTCACCTTCACTGCCTGAGCAATAACCTGGCAGAGTGGATTACCTGCCCATTGTAGAATCTGCCCAATTTTCATCCCAAAATGTAATGAAAATTGAGCAGTTTTACAACAGGATTACTGTCCAGCTGATGAAGTTGAAAATGTTTTTTTGGCACAGCATGTCTGGGGAGTTTCTGTGCTATCTCTGGAATTCCAACCTTTACACCCATAAAAGGCCTCAATGGAAGTCTCAGCAGCTGATAGCTGCTCTGGGTCCCATTGAGACTTTTTGAAAGGCCCCAAACCCTACCCAAACTAAGTTGATCAATCCCTAGGACCGTTTGGTCTGTCTCCACCACTTTCCAGAAAGTGTACTCCGCACCACTCCCTGCATGACTAGCTTGGGCAAGCATTTCCAGCCTCTTCAGTGGGAAAATGTGGGAAATGTCCCAGGTGCACCTCCAAACTGCGAAAGGCCATCACTCGTGGATCTTTACCATGACCCCATGAACTTCAGCAGGGTCAGCGGCAGTGGCCACGGGCAAGTGAATCCAGCATTTACACTGGAGTATGCCTTCCTCCACAGATTTTTTGGGCAGATTACCCACAACTGTGTTTGTTAGAAAACTCTTTTAATGAAATTCATAGTCAGTTTTCGTTTCCTTTTGGAAATCATGTTATTGTACTCCTAGTGGCATATTATCACTTCATTACTGACTGTTTCTCTTTTGTGAACTGTAAAGTATATGCTAGATTTCTACTTAAGATGCACTTCATTCTGAATAAAAACATGGCTAACCAGGGCATTTAAATTCCACAGATTATTATAAGTGTGGTTTACTGTGGGAGGTACAAGCATGAGTACAGGATTGATTGAGCAAAAGTATAACATGGCTGAAGTTTTAAAAGAGACAATGGTATTTAAATACCACCTTTCCTTAAAGCAGTGGAGCTTGTGAGTCTATGGGCTTGATACTACCAGGGCGGCGGGTTCACGGTGGGGGGGGGGGGTCTATTGGGCGCGTGGGTAACGCGCCCGGTGAAATCAGTCTGCCCCGCGCGCAATCGCAGCCTAATTGGAGCCACTTACCTGGTCTTCCAGGTTCCCCGCTGCTAAGCTGCGCATCGGGCAGACTGCGCATGCGCAGTAAGGTCTGTCAGCTGGAGGAGCTCTATTTAAAGGGGCAGTCCTCCACTGACTGATGCTGCAAGAAATAGGAAAAATTACAGCATGGAGCAGCCCAGGGGGAAGGCTGCTCCCAGGTTTAATGATGCCTCACTCCAGGTATCATTGGATGGGGTGAGGAGGAGGGGGAGGACAGAGATCTTCCCCCCGGCGGGCGGGAGGAAGCGGCCTGCCTCTGCCACCAAGAAGGCCTGGCTCAAGGTGGCAGAGGAGGTCACCTGCACCACCAACATATCGCCCACCTACATACAGTGCAGGAGGCACTGCAATGACCTCAGTAGGTCAGCCAAAGTGAGTACACTTACTCATTACCCTACACTCCGTCTGCCACATCACCGCCCCCACCCCACATCTCCTTCTGCACTGCCAACACTACGCTGTCACATCACCCCTCACGCCCACTCAAACCTCATCCTCATCTTACCTGCACTTACTCACCTCGCCAGTACTCATCCCGCCACTACCACTCAACCCAATCCTCATACAATCTCATGGCTCTATCTCACACTCACCTTCTCATGCATCTCTTTCATAGTCAGCCTCACTCAACCTGCCACTACCTGTGCTGCAGCCACAGGGCATGCATCACATATGTGCAGTAGGCAGTGTAAGGCAAATGTGTCGTGAGCATGAAGGAGATGCACAAGGGAGTTTGAGGGTTTGTCATGGTTTTTACTTATATTTAATTTCTGAGCAACTCACATCACATATTATATTGGTACCACTACTGCCACGTCTTTGCGAATCTTGTCTGGTTTGTGCAATAGTGTCCTTTCCTGAGGATCACAATGAAGACCCACAACTGATGCCAGCCATTGTGTCACTGCAGAGTGGGTGTAGGTGTATTTGCAGGGCTCTTTTGTGCAGACGACTGAGGGACGTCAGCGATGTCCCCAGTGGCACCCTGGAAGGATGCGGAGGCGAAGTTGTTGAGGGCAGTGGTGACTTTGACAGCGACAGGTAAGAAGATGGTGCTTGGGCCAGCCGGGAGCAGTTCGGCATGAAGGAGGCTGCAGATGTCCACGACGACATGTCGAGTGACTCTGAGCCTCCGTGTGCACTGCTGCTCAGAGAGGTCCAGGAAGCTGAGCCTTGGTCTGTGGACCCTGTGGCAAGGGTAGTGCCCTCTGTGACGCATCTCTCTCTGCGGTTGCCCTCCCTCCTGCTGTGCAGATGGATGTGTCACAGCACTGTGTTGTGGAGCTCCACGTGTCAGAGGTAGACGGCGTGGCCGGCGAGGCTGGTGATGCTGTTCGCCCTCCGGGGAGGTCATGACTGCAGCTACAGCAACCCCCATCCGGGAGATGTACATCTGAGGGGGTCCGCAAGGTAGGTACATGTGTCTGGACCCCGGGTTAACTGTGCAAGTTGGTGAATTTTGTTGTTAGGAGGAGGGTGGTGGAGGCCAAACTTTGTCCAAAGTGACAGAGTGGCCACCTGCAATGAGTGAGAGTCTTCCCCCCCACCCCCGAACCTGTCAAATGGACCTTTGCAGCTGCCACAGGCTGATAGCTGCAACACGTCCATTTGAACTGGGAGTGTTTCCCCCAGTACGGGAAACAGTCCCAGTTGTTTGCAAAATTCCACCCCATGTCAAATATCTCCTTAATCAGGTCTTTAAACGACATGAAATACCTAAATAAATAGTTTAAGTGACACCCCGCCGGCTTTAATTGCCTGCGGGAGTCCCACATGCGGGGGCTGCGCGTGCACGTCAGCGCATCTGTGGGAAACCCGGAAGTGGGCGGGTTGGAGCCGGGCTCCCGACCCACCCCGGGAATCCCCGATTTTCGTGGCCCCCCCGCCAGGAACGCACCCGATAGTGGATGCTAAAATCGACCCCTAGTTCTCTGGGTCCTCCTTGGATGCGCTCTCTCTCTCTTTCTCTTTTTCCTCTCTCATTCCCTCACTCTCTCAGTGATGAGACAATTAGTTTAGATAATCTCATTTTATTTCTTCCTTCATCTCCCTCTACTTGCATTGCACTTTCTTAGAATTTCTCTTTTGCTGCTAGAGTTAATTGACACATTTAAAAGGAGCTGAATTGATATATATAGAGAAGCAGGATAGTAGGTGATACAACAACAACTTGCATTTATAAAGATAGCGGAACGTCCCAAGGCACCTCACAGGAGTGTTATCAAACACAATTTGACACCGTGCCATAGGTGACCAAAAGCTTGGTCAAAGAGGTAGGTTTTAAGGAACATCTTAAAGGAGGAGAGAGAGTGGAGAGGTTTAGGGAGGGAATTCCAGGCTTAGGGCTGAGGCACCTGAAGGCACAGCTGCCAGTAGTGGAGCGATTAAAATCGGGGATGAGCATGAGGCCAGAATTGGAGGAGCGCAGAAATCTTGGAGGCTTGTAGGGCTGGAGGAAGTTACAGAGATAGGGAGAGGCGAGGCCATGGAGGGATTTGAAAACAAGGATTAGCATTTTAAAATCGAGGTGCTGCCGGACCGGGAGCTAATGTAGGTCAGCGAGCACAGGGGTGATGGGACTTGGTGCGAGTTAGGATACGGACAGCAGAATTTTGGATTAGCTCAAGTTTATGGAGGGTGGAAGATGGGAGGCCAGCCAGGAGAGCAATGGAATAGTCCAGTGTAGAGGCAACAAAGGCATGGATGAGGGTTCCAGCAGCAGATGAGCTGAGGCAGGGGCGTAGACAAGTGATGTTGAGAAAGTGGAAGTAGGTGGTCTTGGGGATGGAGCAGATATGGGGTCGGAAGCTGATCTCAGGGCTATTTAACAATAGATATTTATGGAGATATTTAACAATAGATATTTATGGAGATTTTTAACAATAGATATTTCCTTTCCGGGGGCATGGGGGGTAAGGATATTAGTGGTACCTAAAGCAGGAGATCAATAAGTGGTGTGGGGTGTGTGAGAGAAGTAAATGACAAAATAATCATCAATGGATACTGGATGGGGCAGGCTTGATGGGCTGAATGGTTTTTCACTCTATTTTTCAAAATGTTTTTAACTGCTTACTCTTACAATTTTTATCTTTTTTCTGTTTAGTTTTTCTTTCAGGATAAATAGGGCGGTGCATAAGGCTTTAACCTAGCAAGATGGGGTGGGGGGAGTGATCTTGTAGCAAAAGCTTAAAGATAAAAGAAACAGAAGATGAGTGTAAAGGTCAGTTCGGGATAAGGAATAAAGATAACATAAATGGTCAAGGAACAAATACAGTTATAAAACTGAAGTATAAAAGGACTGTTAAAAATAAAGTAAAAGGAACAACCATTAAAGATGAATTAAACTGCCTGTACAGCAACGTACACAGCATCCAAACTAAAACACGGGAATTGGAGGCAATAATCCATAGTGAGGAACCAGATGTAGTAGGAATAACGGAAACCTGGCTAAATAAGGAACAGGACTGGCAACTAAATACTGCAGGTTATAACTTAATCAGAAAGGATAGGGAAGGAAGAAGGTGGGGGTGGAATAGCTGTACTAATTAGAGATACTATAATGGCAGCAGAAAAAAAGGGACATAACTAACAGAAGGATAGAAACAGAATCCATATGGGTTGAAATAAAAGACTAGAAGGGACCGATCACATTAATAGAGGTATACCACAAACCACCTAATAGTGGAAAGGAGGTGGAGGAAGACATATGTAAGCAAATATGTGAAATGAGAATAATAATCATGGGAGATTTTACCTATCCCCAAATAAACTGGCAAGAAGAGGTAGGTAAAGGGGTACAGGGAGTGGAGTTTTTACAATGTGTGAAGGACTCCTTTCTTACCCAGTATGTAAAAAGCCCAACAATGGAAGAAGCACTGCTGGGTCTAGTAATGGGAAATGAACCAGAATGGAAAAGAGAAGTAAGCGTAGGGAAACATTTAGGCAATAGCGATCACAACATAATAAGGTTTAAGGTAAAGATCGAGAAGGAAATAAGTAAGACAAAAACCAAAATAATACATTGGAAAAAAGTTGATTTTCAGGGGATGAGAATGGAACTAGGGAAAATAAACTGGATAAATTTACTGATAATGAAGAAATAGAACAGCAGTGGGAAACATTTAAAACAGTGATCAATAGAGTCCAGGAGAAATATATCTCACTAAAAAGCAAGAACAAACTAGCCAGTAATGATACACCATGGATGAATAAAGAAATAAGAGCAAAATTTAAACTAAAGAAAAAGGCATACATCAAGTACATAGACAATAAAGGAGATGATGACAAAAGGGAATACAAAAAGGTTAGGAAAGAAGTTAAAAAAAAACAATTAGGAAGGCAAAGAGAAACTACAAAATTAAATTATCAAGGAATATAAAAAGAAACAGTAAAGTATTCTACAGACACATAAACAACAAAAGAAACATCAGGAAAGGGATAGGGCCACACGATAAACTCACAGGTAATGACAGAGAAATGGCAGAAATATTAAATAATTACTTTGCCTCAGTATTTAAAAGGGAGACTAACATGGTGGGCATGATATTAGAAGAGATCAAAAAAGATATAAAGACGTTTAAGATAGAAAAGGGGGGAGATAATTGATAAACTAATCAAACTTAGAGAGGATAAAACCCCTGGTAAGATGAATTGAATCCATGCATATTAGCAGAAGTTAGGGGAGAGACAGCAGAGGCACTATTACATACAAATAAAAATTCATTATAAAAGGGAATAGTGCCAGAGGGCTGGCGAATAGCTAATGTGATTCCTATATTTAAAAAGAGAAATAGAACAAGTCCAGGGAACTATAGACCAATTAGCTTAACGTCAGTGGTAGGAAAGATAATGGAATCCTTACTCAAAGATGTAACAGAAAAACATCTAGAAACCAAAAATATAATAAAGAATAGTCAGCACGGATTTCAAAAGGGAAGGTCGCACTTGACCAACCTTATTGAATTCTTTGAAGAAGTAATAGAAAGTGTAGACAAGGGTAATGCAGTTGATGTAATATATTTGGATTTTCAAAAGGCCTTCAATAAGGTACCGCATGGTAGATTCATGACTATGGTCAGAGCATGTGGAGTCAGAGGACAAGTAGCAGAATGGATAGCAAGCTGGCTACAAAACAGAAAACAGATAGTAGGGGTTAATGGTAGTTATTCAGACTGACAAAAGGTGGGAAGTGGTGTTCCACAAGGATCGGTGCTGGGATCACTGTTGTTCACTATTTACATAAACAAGTTGGACTTGGGAATCGGAAGTACAATTTCAAAATTTGGGGATGCCACCAAATTGGGGGGTATAGTTAATACCAAGGAGAACCATGTGGTATACATTAACGATTTGGACTTAAACGTAGGGGGCATGATTAAGAAATTTGCGGATGACACAAAGATAAGCCGTGCGGTTGATAGTGAGGAGGAAAGCTGTAGACTGCAGGAAGATATCAATGGACTGGTCAGATGGGCAGAAAAGTGGCAAATGGAGTTCAATCCGGAGAAGTGTGAGGTAATGCATTTGGGGAGAGCAAACAAGGCAAGGGATTACACAATAAATGGGAGGATACTGAAGGGTGTGGAGGAAGTGAGGGACCTTGGAGTGCATGTCCACAGATCCCTGAAGGTAGCAGGACAGGTAGATAAGGTGGTTAAGAAGGCATATGGAATGCTTTCCTTTATTAGCCAAGGCATAGACTATAAAAGCAGGGATGTTATGCTGGTACTGTATAAAACACTAGTTAGGCCACAGCTTGAGTACTGCGCACAGTTCTGATCACCACATTACAGGAAGGATGAAATTGCACTAGAGAGACTGCAGAGGAGATTTACGAGGATGTTGCCAGGACTGGAGAATTTCAGCTATGCTGACAGATTGGATAGGCTGGGGTTGTTTTCCCTGGAACAGAGGAGGCTGAGGGGTGATTTGATTGCGGTGTACAAAATTATGAGGGGCCTAGATAGAGTGAATAGGAAAGTTCTATTTCCCTTAGTTGGGGGGGGGTCTATAACCAGGGGGCATAGATTTAAAGTGATTGGTAGAAGGATTAGAGCAGAAATGAGGAAAACATTTTTCACCCAGAGGGTGGTCGGGGTCTGGAACTCACTGCCTGTGAAGGTGGTAGAGGCAGAAACCCTCAACTCATTTAAAAAAATACCTGGATGTGCACCTGCGGGAAAGTGGGATTAGGCTGGGTGGCTCGTTTCTCAGCCGGCGCAGACACGATGGGCTGAATGGCCTCCTTCTGTGCCGTAAATTTTCTACGATTCTATTTCTATGACTGTGACAAAATACAGGAAAACATTAATAATCTTGCAGAATGGGCATGTAATTGGCAAATGAATTTCAATATAGATAAGTGTGAGGCATTAATTTTGGAAGGAAGAATAAGGAGGCCACATACTGCTTGGATAATAAGAATCTAAATGGGGCACAGGAGCAGAGGGACCATGGGTACAGATACACAAATCACTAAAGTATCAACGCAGGTTAATAAGGCCATAAAAAAAAGCAAACCAATTACTGGGGCTCATTTCTGGAGCGATAGAATTGAAAAGCAGAGAATTTATGTTAAGCTTGTATAGAACCTTGGTTAGACCACATTTGGAGTACTGTTGCACAGTTCTGGTCTCCATATTATGAAAAGAATATAAAGGCACTGGAGAAGGTGCAAAATAGATTTACTAGGATGATACCAGAACTGAGAGGTTAAACCTATCAGGAAAAATTCAGTAGGTTACGGTTCTTTTCTCTAGAAAAAAGACCTGATTGAGGTCTTTAAGATTATGAAAGAATTTGATAGGGTAGACGCAGAGAAGATGTGACCAGAACGAGGGGGCATGAATATAAGATAGTCATTAATAAATCCAAAAGGGAATTTAGGAGAAACTTCTTTACCCAAAGAATGGTTAAAATGTGGAACTCGCTACCACAAGGAGTAGTTGAGGCGACTAACATAGATATATTTACGGGTAAGCTAGATAAATACATGAGGAGAAAAGGAATAGAAGGAAACGCTGATAGGTTTAGATGAAGTAAGGAAGGAGGAGGTTCGAGTGGAGCATAAACACCAGCATGGGCCTGTTGGGCTGAATGGCCTGTTTCTGTGCTGTACATTCTATGTAATTCACTGGTTCACTTTTTTCTTTCACCATTTCTGCTTCTCTGATGTTTTAATTTCTGTCTTCAACTTTTTTTCTTTCTTTAGATTCCTATCATTGCTCTTTGTCTCCTTGCCAGCTTGCCTCACTGGTTGTACTCTTCCCTCTAGGTCAGAAGGTTCTGAGTTCAAGCTTCACTCAATGACTTGAGCACATAATCTAGATTGATACTTCAGTGCAGTACTGAGGGGCCATCTTATAGATAAGATGATAAACTGAGGCCCCATTTGAGATTTTGAGGCACATTTTGCAGAGCAGGGAAGTTTTCCCAATATCCTGGCCAGCATCATCCCTCAATCGGCATCTCAAAAACAGATTAATTGGTCATTTATTTCATTACCCTTTGAGGGACCATGCTGTGCATAAATTAGTTGCTGTGTTTCCTACATTACAACAGTGAATACATTTCAAATGTAATTCATTGGCTGTAAAGCACTTTGGGAAATCCTGAGGGCATGAAAGGTGCTATATAAATGCAAGTTCTTTTTTTTCTTATCTGTCCTTTCCATTTCACTATCCATGCCCACTTATAGACCAGCTCTTATAGGCCCGTGATCTCTGATTTCTGTCCTACTCTCATACCTCTTTCTTATTTTGCACAGATATGTTTTCTTTTGTGTTATCTACATCGGATATACTTGCCTTAGATGCGGTGCAATGAAGGTTCACTAAATTAATTCCTGGGAGAGAGGGTTATCCTATGAGGACAGGTTGAATAGAATGGGCCTATATTCTCTGGAGGTTAGAAGAATGAGAGCTGATCTCATTGAAACATATAAGATTCTGAGGGGGCTTGACAGAGTAGAGGCTGAGAGGTTGTTTCCCCTGGCTGGAGAATCTAGAACTAGAGGGCATAGTCGCAGAATAAGGGGTCAGCCATTTAAGATTGAGATGAGGAGGAATTTCTTCACTCAGAGGGTTGTGGATCTTTGGAATTCTCTACCCAGAGGGCTGTGGATGCTGAATCATTTATTATATTCAAGGCTGAGATGGATAAATTTTTGGACTCTAGGGGAATCAAAGGCTATGGGGATCGGGCAGGAAAGTGGAGTTGAGGTTGAAGATCAACCATGATCTGATTGAATGGCGCAGCAGGCTCGACTGTCCGTATGGCCGACCCCTGCTCCTATTTCTTATGTTCTTATGGAGATGAGTTTTCAAACCAGTGCTTTACTTAGAGATACAATGATATGCAGACACCAAATGAAAAGCAAAATACTGCGGATGCTGGAAATCGGAAATAAAAACAGAAAATGCTGAAAAGCTCAGCAAGTCAGGCAGCATCTGTGGAGAAAGAAACAAGACCTTTTGTCAGAACTAGAAAATGTTAAAGAGTTAACAGTTTTTAAGCAAGTACAGAGCCAGGGAGAGGGAGGGAGGGAGGGGAGGAAAGAACAAAGGGGAAGGTTTGTGATAGGGTAGAGGGCAAGAGTGATTAAATGACAAAAAGGATGATGGTCAAGGCAGGGATGGTGGTAATGGGACAAGTAAAGAAACAAAAAATGGTTGTAGAGGAACTGTAAATGGCAACAGCAGATTCATTAGCAATAGCTGCCATCCCACAAAAAAAATGGGAGCAGTGGTTATGATCTGAAGTTATTGAAATCAATGTTGAGTTTGGAAGGTTGTAAAGTGCCTAAACGAAAGATGAGGTGCTGTTCCTCGAGCTTCCGTTGAGCTTCATTGGAACAGTGTAAGAGGCCGAGGACAGAGAGGTCAGAGTGGGAGTGGGATGGAGAATTAAAATGGCAGTGACTGGCAGGTCAGGGTCACGCTTGTGAACTGAGTGGAGGTGTTCAGCAAAGCGATCACCCAATCTGCGTTTGGTCTCCCCAATGTAGAGGAGACCGCATTGTGAGCAGTGATTACAGTAAACTAAATTGAAAGAAGTACAAGTAAACCGCTATTTCATCTGGAAGGAGCATTTGGGGCCCTGGATGGTGGGAAGGGAGGAGGTGAAAGGGCAGGTGTTGAGTCTCCTGCGCTCACATGGGAAGGTGCCATGGGGAGGAGAGCGGGTGTTGGGGGTGATGGAAGAGTGGACCAGGGTGTCGGTGAGAGAGCAGTCCCCTCAGAATGCTGAAAGGGGAGGGGAGAGGAAGATTTGTTTGATGGTGGGATCACGCTGGAGGTGGCAGAAATGGGAAAGGATGATACATTGAATGTGGAGGTTGGTGGGATGGAAGGTGAGGACAAGGGGGACCCTATCGTGGTTCTGGGTGGGAGGGGAAGAGGTGAGGGCAGAAGTGGGGGAAATAGGACGGACACGGTCGAGGGTCCTGTCAACTACGGTGGAGGGGAATCCTTGGTTGAGGAAAAAGGAGGACATATCGGAAGCACTGGTGTGGAAGGTGGCATCGTCAGAACAGATGCGACGGAGACGGAGAAACTGGGAGAAGAGAATAGAGTCCTTGAGCCTGATACTGAATTGATAGCATTCAGAAAGTATTGTTGCACTTCTAAATCTCCTTCCTTCAGTATTCCCTGGAAGCAGGTTCTGTATAACTGATATTTCATTCTTGAAAGCATTCAAGCAGGTCCTTTCTTAATTAAATTATGAATGGTATGAATGGCCCAATAACATCTCATCACATCATTGTCACAACATACAAGGATTTTGGAAATGTGGAATAATGTGCAGACAGATGGTCAAGGCAGCTTAGTGATAATCCTTTTGGGCCTCACAAAAAAAAATGCTAAAACTTTTGCAATTCAAAGCACTACATGTTAAATTCCGATCTCATTTGAATGTTGCTTTAGTGCTGCCCTACACTTGCGCTGTACAAGAAAATATTGAGCCTGATACTGAATAGATAGCATTCAGGAAGTGTTGTTGCACTTCTAAATCTCCTTCCTTCAGTGTTCCCTGCAAACAGATTCTGCAAAATTGATATTTCTTGAAAGCATTCAAGCAGGTCTTTTTTCAATCAAATTATGAATGGTATGAATGACCCAGTAACATCTCATCACATCATTGTCACAATATACACGGATTTTGGAAATTTGGAAGATGCAATTTGCTGAGAGAGAGGAAGAACAGCCTTTGAACAGGCAATTGGATTGTTTTTCTGAAGAAAGCCAAGCAGTGGCAGGTGGACTGTCAAATTTCTAATGTTTGAAAACAGTTTGTATATGGTGGATATTCTCTTGTATAGTTTCAGTTTACTGTTGTGTATGTGCAATGTTGTCAACTATGAGCTTCAGGTCTAAACATTATCTATGAAAAGGTGTGGAAAACTATAAAGACCACAAAGTTTCTTAATAAATTCTTACTTGTCTAAATTAAGTGTTTGAAGTTAATGCATTGTGTATAATAGGTAATTAAGTTTTCGACAAAGGAAAGTGCATAGATGTTTTTTATTTGTTTCTCTCAGATTCCCCTCCCTTGCTGGCTGTTTCCATAATTCTCTTTTATTCAAGATGACAGATCAGCCTAGCTTACATCTCTATGTCAGTTATGCTCAGTGATAGACAAGTGGAATGCTTAATTTGAGCAGAATGATTTAAATTATGCCCTCTTTTTATTCATTAAGACAGAACAATTGCTTCTATGGGAAGCTCTATTTAACAGTCCACTGGGTGATCTGGTAATGATGATCATGTTGAATTGTTAGGTGGAATTTACACAGTTGTCATCATCTTTCATTATTAACAGTGTTCCATGGATGAGTGGATTCAATTCAATAATTTAACTGATAGGAGAGATGCCTGTCAAAGTGCCTATTCATATGACATTCCTTAGCAGTAATGTATCTGACTTGGATGAACATGCCATAGAACCTTTCAACATTCTCTGAAATGTTACCAAAATGTTTAAAAATCCTTATATAGTGGGCCGGATATTCCTCTTTGGTGCCTTCAGCAGAGAAATGAGGAAGAACAGGACTTCTGCCTGCCTGAATGACCTGGCGCTGTCCCCAGTGATTTTGCATGGTCAGCTTCATTTGAATAGCTTAGGTGAGCTCCTGTCAATATTGCCCTCTCCAAGTGGGAGCTTGTCCTTCAGGGGAGGGGGACAGGAAATGATGTGCTGCTGCAGGATTTAACCAGCAACAGCAGAAGTGGATTTTGGTTGCTACAACCACACTTTCCATTAAAAAAATGTCTGAAGTATTATCTGCAGGGCATAGTGACCCGATATTCTTGTAGGCTTGCATTGAAGTACTCGACTCTCTGGAAGGCTGCTCAGTCAAGAAGTTTAATGACCTTACACACAGAGTAAGGCAGAGTTAGCCACACCATCTCGTCTAACCACCTTCACCTGATTGTGCTGAAGGAATTCACACACTTACCATTAACGTTCAGTAGGATACACGGAGCCTTTTACACCCTCAACTGTTGATTGCAGGTTTACCTTTGCTCACATGCACATAGCCCATTAGAAGCCTCACCATACATGTAATTGCTTGTTTCATACATCTGTCATCAACCCTATTATGGTCTGTCTGTCGAAACCTGGCTTTGACTGCATCTCAAGGCAACCAGAGGGCATGCTCACTTTTTTCATTCTTCCTAAAGAAGAAGATAGCCCATAACATGAGAGAGAGATTTGGCTCACATGATGTTGCTGTCTCTCACGATAGCAGCATTTGTGGGCTCTCTTGCTAGCCCACTCAGATCCTGCACATGTGGCACAAAGAGGTCAGTGCCAGGCTGCCCATGAAGCAGCACAAGAGGTGCAGCCTGCATCTCTTCTATTTCAAGACTTAGAGACAAAGGCCACCTCAGTCCCAAGGCTATTATCGAGACACTGCAGCCAGTTAGCTTGCACTCTCCTGCCACTCAGAAAGCACCTAAGAGGTGTGCTAATTAAGGTTTAAACGTTCATAGGTCATGCACTCGCACCAACGGGAAGCACGATGGTTGGAATAAGAAGGTAGGCACACACACTAAGGGTTGTAAAGAAAGATTATGGTGCAGTAAAGTTGGAGTACATGCATAGGTTGTTTTCATGCATTCATTACGTTATAATTCCACTTGTTTTATTTACACACTATATATACATTACATCAAAATTCTGCTTCAGTTCATAATTTTCTGCACATTTACTTTAATGGAAGGAAAATCATAGGCTGGCGAGCACAGAAGTGGAATTTCTAACCTGACATATGTAAATACACTTACTGTACATATATATATATTTAATATTTAATATATTTTACTTCAATTTTCTTTTTTCAAAACCTCTACAATTATACAAAAACCTTCACATATACAATTTTGTTCCAATTTCTTACGTTCATTTTATTATAATTTCTGTATGGTTCTAAAATGACACATTCGTCATTATACTATCTAATCTTCCTGTCCTTATCAAAGGATCTACCATCTAAGGTAACTATGGTGATGGTTATCAAAGGTTTTATTAAGAACAAAGACAACGTGCAATTTTGGACCGCTATATGAGTAGCTGCAGCAAAGGAATGTGAGGTGACTTTGTGAATTATTTATGGTGCAACAATTTATGAATCAAAAGCTTGGCTTTGAGTGCTCAGATTAAATTGAATTCCTTTAAGAAAAATGCTACTGATTCTTCTGAACATAGAAAAGCTATCATCTACATGCCATAGACAAGTGATTCATCCAGTGTTCCAAAATAGCTTGCAACATTAAGCTCTCTGGTATTATCTTGGCCCAGCTGCTAGCCTCTGATTCAGAAAGACTGTGATTTCAAACTAGACTTAAACTAATCTAACAATTCAATGCGGTACTGAGGGAATTTTGCATTATTGGAGGTGCAGCCCAGAAAATGCGCAGGCCAGAAATCCTAGCAATTATGATGACCTCCAGTGCTAACCCCCCCGGAGGTTGCGGGGTAAGTTGGCAGTCACTTCATTTAAATAGAACCGACACTAGATACACTATGGGTGCATCTAGGTTGTCCACCTTGCCTCACAGGCCGCCGCTGCCATTCCTGGGGAGGTGCTGAATTCCTTTCCCTCACCCCTGGAAAACTTTACCCTGTGGCACATTTTGTAAGGGGACTTTGTAAAGGTTAGTTAGATAAATAAAAAAACAAATACATAAATAAAGTGTATCTGTAATCTTTGGGGGTCTAGGCCATGATCCAACCTCGATACCCAGGAGGAGCCCACTTCCAATCTTCAGTTGGGCAGGGTTCCTGTTTTCATCAAGTGTGAGAGGCCTGCAGCTGCGCCTTCACTTTCCTGCCACTTCTACCAGGCGACATGAGGAAAAACTTTTTAATGCAGCGAGTAGTTATGATCTGGAATGTGCTGCCTGAAAGGGTGATGGAAGCAGATTCAATCATGGCTTTCAAAAAGGAATTGGATAAATACTTGAAATGAAAAATTTGCAGGGCTATTGGGAAAGAGCAGGGGAATGGGACTAACTGGATTGTTCTTACAAAGAGCTGGCACAGGCTCGATGGGCCGAATGGCCTCCTTCTGTGATGTAACCATTCTATGATTCTATTCTATGATCTATGAGGGAGGCAAGGAGCTTCAATTGCAAAGTTCTGAGAAAGAATAAGTTAGACCAAACTATATGATGAATTACAAAGCTTTGTGTGCTGGTAGTGCTAACATTGAAAATCTATCCCAGTTAATTTAGTCATCACAAATTTTACTGTTCTCCTTGAAATGTCAAAACAATCAAAAACACTTCTCCACTACTAACCCTCAATATAAAACTGATCCTTGAAACATAATTTATTTTCTTACATGGTGAAAAGCTACTACAGAGCCACTGATTTTCCCAGTCACTTCCCTGGTTTCAGACTGACTATTGTAAACAATTTTACAACACCAAGTTATAGTCCAGCAATTTTATTTTAAATTCACAAGCTTTCGGAGGCTTCCCCCTTCCTCAGGTGAACGATGTGAAATCGTTCACCTGAAAACGTGAAATGTTTCACATCGTTCACCTGAGGAAGGGGGAAGCCTCCGAAAGCTTGTGAATTTAAAATAAAATTGCTGGACTATAACTTGGTGTTGTAAAATTGTTTACAATTGTCAACCCCAGTCCATCACCGGCATCTCCACATCAGACTGACTAGTGAGCTAAGCATGGGCAGCCAAAAATAAGCCCACAGTCAGAAGCTGTTCGCCAAAGAATCACTAGTCTTGCCCCTCTCATAGACCTGATTCCACATCTTCAGTCCAGACACAGCTGTCAATAAAAAACAACTACCCCCAAAACAGTCCCAGGATGTCAGTAAGATTGGCTGTTTGAAATTGATTGGCTGGCTTGAAAAAATATTACCGGTGATAGAATTCACAGTATTTATTTTAAATATCTAGAGCCAAACTTTTGCAGCAACTGTTCAGTTTTAGCTTCATCTAACAAATTATCCTGTTTGGATTGGATTGGTTTGGTTTGGAACTTAGAATCACACTCTTTAGTAATCCGTAGACAAGAAAATTAACTTCTATCACCATGATCTAACAGAAATTGTTATCTGTGTCTCAGTTGTAAGTTCTGTGAACAGGCAAACAACATTTCTATATGGTATCCGTAGTTTTGAAGCCATTTATTGCAATTATGTGGTGACACTAATAAAACATAACAAAAGAAGCAAATATATTTGAAAGTTTCCAAAAATATTTTACATAAAAGTCTTCTAACATATCAAATCATTTGCAAAAGAGTTCACCAAATTATATTAGATACAGTGCACTTTACCTGCAATAGTACACTTTTCCTACATCATCATATTACAGAGGTTTGTAGACACAAACAGTTTATATGATTGGATGTGTTAACAATAGACAGCATGATTGTGATGGACTAGCCTGTGGTTGGGTCCCAACATCTCATCAGGCTAAAAGTAAACATTTTAGTTGGATGTCATTACAGGTAAACAGTTCAGTTTGCTACCAGTGTTGGTATGTAATGAAGCCTTTAAAGAAAAAAAAAGCAAAGAATTGGAATAAACCAAAAGAAACTGATATATCCTTTTTGACTCTGGTCAACATTAGTATTTTCCTAGTATGACATGAAATAATACAATATGATTAAACCTGGCTGTATAAGCATTGAAGGAGGATGACATTAAGTCATCAGAGATACAGCCATAGGTGTGTCTGTATGGAGAGATCCTTGTAAGAATGAAAACACAAGAATGTGAAAGCTGTTCAGGAGGATTCAAAATATCTTATATTTCCAGTTATATATTCTTACATTTTGCATTTAGGTTGTTAATTAAATTTGTACCAATAATAGTAATACATTAAAAGAGAAGATTCTTCCAATGGCTCATTGTTGTTGTGCTCTGTCACAGGAATATACATCATAATATGTAATATAGCTAGGGTAATTCTTTCACTTGTGCAAATGGCCTATAGGATGGTTTGAATTGTGTTGCTTTCCCACATGCCTACAACTTAATACCATGGGATAGGTATATGGTTTATTCTTATAATACTGCACAACTATAAATTCATATTTAAAAGAATTCTAGAAAACTGCATACCATTGCTTAGTGTTAACTGTGATTCACAAAATATGTAAAAAACATTTTTTAAATTTTCACTTATGTGAAATATCAATTATATGTTATAGCAATTTACTATATAGTTAAAAAACATCATGACTCTGGAAATTTGTGGAGCTACCAGCTTGGCGTAAGTGCCAGATATGCCTGCTGGTAACCTCAGCTCCTGACCCCACCAAAGTATATGGGGTCAGGGAGAGGTCACCTTATTTAAATATTGCCAACAGGTGCCCGTGCCACTAGGGGGTGCATCTTGGGTGACTACCAGAGGGGGACAGGACACTCGGTGGCCAACAGCATCATGATCCAGA
The DNA here is from genome assembly GCF_035084215.1 of Heptranchias perlo. Lineage (NCBI taxonomy): Eukaryota > Metazoa > Chordata > Chondrichthyes > Hexanchiformes > Hexanchidae > Heptranchias > Heptranchias perlo. The sequence continues at coordinate 56,950,374 of NC_090330.1, forward strand.
AGAGGGCAAAAGGTACGCCCACTTTGACCCTCTTTATAAGGGGGGGGGGGGCTGAAAAAATCTTAAAAACCTTATAGAGTCCAGGCTAAGTCACCCCTGCTGGCCGGCAGGTTGGTATGCCTCCTCTCACTTGGTGCATCAGTCCGTCAGCGGATCCCCAGACTGGGCCTATGCCTAGCATGGGAATCTCCTCTGACACAAGGGATCATGTTTGGGGTAGTTGGATGTTCCACCCCAAACAAGATCCCATGGAAATTAAGAGAGCTGGCCAAGACCTGTCGTATCCGGGTTCCGGCCTATTTAGCTAGTTTACCACTGCATTCCAGCAGACTTACGGCAGAAGGTCCACAGATTTTTGGGACCATGTTACCATGAGACAAGTACAGATCTACACAAGATATTCAAGCTGAGCAAAACAGGGTTGAACCAGAAATATTTTCATCAGAGAAATCTTTATTGGTCTGCAGAGACAGGGCTAATAGGGACTGAACAACTTTATAGTGAACTAGCATAGGACTATAACTGTAAATGAACCTTGGTCTCAGATACTGAACTGAAATTAAATTAGGTGGTCTTGGAAAGATATTGAGGGTGAGAAAGCCTGGCTAGCAAGGCATTTGACGAGTGACCTAATTAGAAGTTTGCCTATATTACTGGAGAGGAAAGTCTAGAAGTAAATGTAGTGGCGGGGGGCAGGGAAGAAAGGGAGGAACCATCTGAAGTAAAAAAAAGATGTTGGAGTGGGAGGCCAAGGACAGAGAAACCACCAAGTAGCCATTGTCTAAACCAAACCTGTTATATAGGTAGCCATTAGAAGGGATCCCTGGGAGTCAGAGAGCATTGTCACCCATACAATTTTGGACTCAACAGTTCACTTTTTCAGTAGCTTCTGTGAAAATTTCTAAAATGCAAAAATGGGCAACAGAAGTCTGGTTTTAAAACTAGAAATTGATGTTTCTGCTTATGCTGTGTCTTGTGTTACGCAAGTATTAGTTTCAGTGAATCTTCATCATTAGCAAAGTCTCAAGCTATGGTCTCATCTGCTACCTGTCCCTCTTCATTTTTGTACTTGGTGAAAGGTGTAGAATCAAAGCTGCTAGGTCTTAAGACCCTGGAATATAGATTTTAGGGAGGTGGCACGTAAATGGAAAATAGTGCATTCTAATAATGAGCCCAATGCCGCAATGCATTAGTATTAGCAGTTAGAAAGGTTAAGATCTCTGGCCAATTCAGACAAAAATACTATCTGAATCTGGCACTGATGCCAGGCGTTTGGCTCCACAGATTTCCAGGGTCATGATGTTTTTTTTACCTGTATGGTAAATTCAGCCTGCACCTCTTAAAGGGGTTCAAAGGACCAATTGTGACTCTTTTGATGAACTTGGACAAGTTTGGATTAGAAGAAGCTGAACATTCAAAAAGCAACTTATTTACTCATCACTAACATCAACTATCAGCAATTAAGTTTATATTCCACATATTGCCTATCATATCAAGTGCTAGAAAATTCATTATCTTGGGACCTATTTATACCTGATATCATTCAGTGTACACAGTGTTAATGAGTTTCAGTATAATCTATTTTCTCATTTACATGATGTCAATAGTGACAGTGAAAATAATAAACAATAACATTTTCATATTGTTTTAACGATACTGGGTTGAAATTCTCACAACAAACCTACTTCAATGTACTTCTTTTCCAGTTATGTTTTTCTGTAAAACTGTATGGCTCCAAAAATGCATGAGTCTTCTGGTACACTTCCACTGTAACTCTGGCAAGAGTGCAGTGGAAGACCCAGGAAATAGGCCGGACACAGATAAATTCCGAGAGTCCCTGTCTAGAGCAGAACCTCTGTCTGTCCCAAACATGGTCCACCATATCAGAGGGGATGGGGCCGGGGGCAGAGATTCCCTAAGCTGGGAGCTTCTGCTTTCTTGGCCTCAGTGGGACCCGGTGCAAGTCTGGAAGGTGGCATGCTCCAATGAGATGAGGTGTGCTGACCTCATGAAGGGCATAACCGGGCCTTAATAGAGGGTCAAGGTTGGCATCACAGCCTGGACTCTCAAATATGCGGGCAGAAATTTTTCCCCCAAACTTTAAGAGCAGACCTCTATCTTAAGGGAATCTTGGCACATCACCCCAGGTTGGAAAACTTCCTCCTGAGTTCCTGAAGTCTGCAGCAGGGAGGGCAACATAGCTATGGCCCACTTGTGGAAGCTCCTCCCCTGAACCCAGTGAAATTTGGCGGGACCAGCGACAGAGTTCCGCGGCAGACACATTCCTGGCTTGACTGTCTGAATGGTATCTGTGGCTATTTTTCTGAGCCCACAAAGTTGAGCTACATCATTTGAAAGTATTAAAAATATTAAAAGATTTTAAAGATCAGCAAAACATTAAGTGCTTAAAATCATAAAATCTGAATTGACATTCCCTTTAGGCAGATCAGCAATAATGAGAACCAGCACCCTCAATTAGATAATTACCATATTATCAATGATTGTGCTCAATATTTATAAAATGATTTGAATGTTGAAAATCAGGTGTCCAAGATATATTATGAGCATTTAATGGATACTCTAACTGCACCCTTATTATTTTTACAGGCCAGGCAATTTAGAGAATAGCCCTGAATTTATGTGGGATTTTCCCAATCTCACAACGTTACTCCAGTGATTCTACCAATCTCCCGTCAAGAGAACCCCCAAAGAAATTCCAGGCAAATATGTGCAAAGTAAAATATAATTCTTATAAATTGGTTGGAAAATCATGCACTGTATATAATACTTGTAAATGTTAGTATGCACTTTTATGTGGACTATGGGGGTGAAATTTAAATTGTGCTGAAAGCGGGCGCAAAATGGGTGTAGCGACTGCGCCTGGTAATATCGGCAAGAGACATGAGCCAAATTGCTGCTCGTTACTCAATTGATTACTCACATTGTTTATTGTCAGCTTGCCTATTGGGAGGGTTGGGTAATCGGGTGGCAGCGATGCCATTTAAACGCAGCCTGCACCTCTTAAAGGGGAGGTGCACTTTGGCTGCTTTAAATCATTGCAATGAAGTGAAGATGGCAGCTAGAACAAGTTCTACACATTGCCCTGATTTTTAGACTCCACTCTGGAGGTCCTCATGAAGGAGGGAATGGGAGCTGTTCTTTCCAGCCGACGAGAGAAGAGTGACAAGGCAAATAGCCTAGCAGCAGTGGTCAGAGGTGACAGAGCCGGTTAATGCGAGGAGCAATGCGCCTAGGATCTGATTGCAATGTCCCAAGAAATTCAATGATCTGACCAGAGCTGCTAAGGTAAGACTCCTACTCACATCTCTCTTACTCTATGCTTAGCCCTCTACCACATGTAGCCCCAACCTTCCCTCCCCCACTTCTCATCACTCTCCTCCAATCACAGCAGCACACTTCACTCAACCTCCTTCTGCTGCTATTGGCACACTCTGCATCTCCTATCATCATCATCACAATTACTCCCCTCATTTTCCACACCTGTGGCATCTTTCACGCACCACCCATACTGTACTATGCTGACAGGCACAGCTCCACAATCTTTCAACAGGCCATATACTAAAACACTCCCTTTCTTCTTGCAGGACAAGCTGGCACACAATACCAGGGAGCAGACAAAGACAGGTGGAGAGCCGCCATCCCTACAAGTCCTGGGCCCACTGAAAGAGGCTGCACTGGAAATAGTGGGCAGAGGACGCATCAAGAGCATCACAACTGGCTGGGGGATATGCTCCACAAGTTGTATGGCCATCTTAACCTCCTTTTCTCTTCTTACTGAACTCTCTCCTTCACACACACTGCATGACTAAGTGGTGATGCTCTGAGCTGCCATTTATTTGTTTCTGCTAACCCTTATCCCTCCCTTCTTTTTCCAGGTTCACCACAAATAATGGGCACAGTTGCAGTAGGAGAAGAAGAGGACAGCCCTCCTGAAGTCACACCGTTTCTCGACCTTATCCTTGCAGGCACCAGCTCAGAAATTAGATCCCCGCATAGTTTAGGGGGTCAGTTGCAGTGATCTACACTTGGAGATTCACCCAGCACAAGGGCCCAGGAACCAGCTCACTGGAGGGCAATCTCATATGCTAGCCCTGTTGCATAGGGCACAGATGACGACTTCAAGGGCCCAGCGTATAGAAGACTAATGGCTGTGCAAAACCAAATGCTCGATGCCTGCACACAACGTTGGGCAGTATGTAGTAGCCCACCTCTCAACTTGTTAAGAATCGTTACACAGGGCTTGGAAACAATGCAGTTAACTGTGGGGCATGTGATTATCTCTGTGAACACTGCAACAGGGCTCTCAATTATGGAGCCCTTGATGACAGGTCTAACAGCTTTGATGGAAGCTCAAACTGCTGCCATTCTGGCTCTGGATTCCAACATCTCCTCCATTTTGTAAGGCGTGAAGGACAGCATGGATTGGGGCTTCCAAACCATTACATCACTCCTGAACTCTGTTCTCGCACAGATCAGTAGGTCTGCTGAGGCGTAGCTGCATGTGAATGGCAGTGGCATCTTGGAAGAAGCAAATGTTGTCCTGTCTCAGGATGACAACATGCCTTCTCCCCCACCAACCCCTCAACCAGTGACTGTGTTAATGCCAGGCAGCCAGCTGGCCCAGACTGCCCCGGGCACTGCTGAGATGCTGCAGTCTTCAGCCGGCCCTCTATGGCCAGAGCTCCTCGAGGTCGCCCACCATGGATATCTGAAGTGCCCTTAGTGGATGATCAGCAACTTTTCACCTGTTGTAGCCACTGGGGTAGCATCTCACAGGAGCACCAGATTAACTAAAAGAGTACTTAAGGCAGGCAGTTGGGATTTGCATAAGGGTGACCTTTAGTTTTACAACTTGTTTGTTCCCAATTGTAAAATGAACGTTTTTGAACCACTTTGTTGTTGTCCACTGTTACTTTGAAGTGGTGTTTGTTTGACCATGACTAGTGAAAGGATAGCAATACCCATGCTGTGTTGAAGTTGAGGGCATTCATCGGTGGGTATAAGGACTGGGTCTGATGGTAGGAGGGACTATTGATGCAGGGGGATAGGGATGATTCAACCAAACCATTCCTCGATGATTTGATGCTGTAAATCTCTGGAAGCTGGCAGGGTTGGTGCCCCTTGCATTCCTTGACAACATCGGTTTCCTGTTGGTCTTCCTGCTCCTGCACCTACACTTCTTCCTTCCCCCCCGAGGTGGCTCTAAGAGTTGCCCCCTTTGCAGGACAAAGTTATGGAGCATGCAGCAATCGACAACAACAGTGGAGACTCTCAGGGCTGTATCGCAGAACATCTCCAGGCCCATCCAGGCAGTGGAGCCTTTGTTTCAGGATGCCAATCGTTTGATCAATCAGAGCTCTGGTAGAGGCGTAACTCTGAACGTAGCGCTCCTCTGTATCTGCGATCGGGTTCCTAACATTGAGTGAGTGGAAGCCCTTCCTGTTCATGTACATTCCGGGTTCTTGATATGGAGCACGCAAGGCTATGTGTGTGCAGTCAATTATACCCTGCAGCTGGAGGAGGCCGGCTCTCCTGGCGAAGCCCAGAGCCCTGTCTTCTCCTAAGGAAAGTGATGAATTTGTTTTGCTTAGCGAGGAGCACATCCGTCACCTGCTTGATGCAACAATGCACTGCAAATTGACTGATGCTGTTGGTGTCACTTGTTGCAGCCTGGTATGACCCTGAGGTGTAGATATTCAGGGCCACAGTAACTTTCAAAGCCACAGGCAATGAAGGGTGTGACCTGGTGCGGGTTGCATTTGGTGCTGCAACACCAAGGCTTTGTCACAGCTTCCCCGGTAAAGCAAAGCCATTGGACACACTGCTGCTCAGTTTACTGGAGGTAAGATATTCTGTTCCTCTACACCAGTATGGTATTAGGCCTCTGCACCCCACCCTGCTATGCTCTCTTCCCCCAGCAGCTGTTGGTCTCTACACTCTTGACTTGCTGCTCTTCCTCCTTCTCATCCTCCTCCAGCCCCAACAGCAGACCAAGCAGCACACCCATGTTGGCAGAGTAACTTTGTTCACAAGTCCCTGGGCAGAGATTGTCCTACAGCTCCAAAAATAACTCTCTGCAATTTGTAAGCTCCGCTAGAGCAGCCAACACAGCCAGCAATAGGCCTAGAAGACTAAAAGCAGTCTAAAACAACTAATCAGAGCCATACCTGAATGCAGCTGAGGATTCCTTTAAATAATGCTGGTGCAGCCTCCTTCCTGACCGTTGCCGCTAAGGATTTATGGGTGGGTTTTACAATGAATGAATACAGCGCTCCTATAGTTCAATTTGGCAGAATGAGTGGCAATTAATATTAACTGTCCTTATTATTTGCAAAAATGTGAAATAGATTGAACCCTTAAGCAGGTGAATTTCTCCACACTGTCTTATTTCTAAACTAGCAAAATTTGACTCTCATTATTCATTACATGAGAACGTTCCAGACACTCAAATTCTGAATTACCTGGTAGATTTTTCTCATTCAAGGATAAGATTACTCTGGCTAATTTAGGAGAGAAAAATTAAACCAATTGTACATCCCCAGTTCCTTTTGGTATCAGTGAGCCAGAACTACAATTAAATTTTATTACACAGTGCTAATTTTTTTGCAATTATAAAATTTGTACTTATAATCAGAAATCTACATATTGTTTCTTCTTCATCTTTTTTAGATTTGATTTTCTTTTGCATAGTACACCTTCTTTATAAGACTGTCTTTTGGATCAATAAAGAACAGCTTGTTACAAATAGGATTTCATATGGGCTACAAATTACTGAATGAGCCAGAAAATTGTGCTTTACATTAAAGGATTGGAGCTCAATAAAAGAGTTGCAGGTCTGGTTTATGATTGTGTCTACTTTAATATTTTGCTTTTAGTATTCCTGCTTTTGTTGCCTTCAAACCTCCTTCAGGTTGCAAGGTGGGACAAGTGAAACTAAGGACCTCTTTGAGTGGCATCAATATGAGCAACATGGGATAGAATACATTTCCTTGATGATTTCCACTCCCCCGCTCCTCCCCCCAAGGTAGAGCTACTATTGTACGCTCCATCTTGGGACCTGAGTGAGAACTTGAAAAACTTTCCCATTGATAATACCCACATATGGATGCCATTTGAAGCTTAAATTTAAACCACCGTCCCAAGAACTAGAGCTTAGCAAGCTACAGCTGGCGCTGCTGGGCTGACATGTCAGCCTTTAACCTGTTCATGATATTCACATGAAAGCTACTGAAATAGAACCAGATCTCATTTGTTACCAAATTGCATTTAAAACATTTTATTTTGGGGAAGTGAGGCAGTAGAGGAGGTTAGCAGGACACATTTGAGGTGATACAAAATCTTAATCACACTGATCATTTTTAGTTCACTTTTTTAGTTACTTAATTACTGCTGGGTTGGGTGTTCTGCTGTGTCCTTATGCTCAGAAGGGACATGCACATACCATTTAGTTCACAGAATGGCAGAATCAGAGGAGAGGATTGTAATGGTTGCGTTAGAATCTTTTCAAGCCCCTACACCCCACTTTGCTGTACACAAATCTATGTGTTTGTGCATTACACATGACTTCTCATTTCTAAGGATAAAACAATCAGACACAAACACAGGGGTGAAGTATATCATGATGCAAATGCACTGCACCAAGGAAAGTTCCGACATTGATCCATGTTTACAATTCCCCGACTGTTAGGTTCCTAATCTCAGCATAGCCTATCTAGGAGAGGTGCTGAGTAGAAGCAAGCCATTTCCCTACAAGGAGAGAGGTATACTGGACTGCAAGTCAACCCTATGTCACCTATCTATATTTTCCAATGGCTAAAGAGCAACATTGTCAGGAGTAGAGGAGGCAAAAAATGTATGTTAAGAAAAAAAAATACAGGCCATTGAATTGAACATTTTAAAAACAAATAAAAAGAACTTACAAAGCAGCCAAAACCAAAGATTCTCAACAACTATTATGTCTTACATGTTAGTGCATAACAGCTTTGGAATTGCAGTGAAGAGATTAAATACTCGATGTAGTATTTCCATTTTCACTCCATAGTAATATAAAATACATAGCTCCAGATAATTTCCACAATTCCTCTAAATGTAGCTGCTCTAAAGTACCTTTAGTTCATAAGCTTGAAATATTGGCCCAAGAATTAAGTACAGTAGAGGTGAAGTTGATGGAAGGACTAGTGGTAGGCTTAATCACTGATGCTGTCTCTGGGTAGATGATCTCCACAATAGTCACATATGTTCCAGTCAAAAAGCCAATCATTCCTATCAGTGCTATGAAGATGTCCTTCAGGAGCAACCAAAGGGAGATTCCTTCTCCAGAAAAAGTGATGATCTCCAGCAAGGGGGGGAAGATGAGGGCCAGAGCGCTACTGCTGACTGCTCCAACAAATGAAATGACCAAATCAAGTCGTGGAATTAAGATAGCAGTGGCACCTGGGTAAAAATAAACAGAAAAGATGCACAGAATTTAATCAGAGAAAACATTAATATATAAAGTCTGTTAAGTACATAGCTAATTTTTCAAAATATTTGATTCACTTATCAGATGTTAAAAGGAAAACATATAAAGCATGTTGTAGAACCAAGAAACATAGATTTAGAATTTTTAAAACTACATATCAGATTGCTTAAAGAACTTAGAATGTAGCTTTTGTTGCCAGGTGAAAGCTTGACTCAATTAGTAGCACACTCACTTCTGAGTCAGAAGATTATGAGGGTAAAATTGAATAGTGCTGGCCTGCCAGCGTGGGGAATGATTCCTCTGTTCAGGATAGCCCAATTTCGGGAAAAGGTCCTGAAACAGGCGTTAACCCCCATTTGCATTTACAAAGGGCCTAAAGTCTAACATTTCTGGCATGGGCGCTGGATGCCTATACTTCAGTCTTTACCAATATGGTGGGTGACGACTTCCGGTATGGATTGTGCACGCGCATGCCGCCCGCCATATTGGACGCCTAGGTGCCTATTTTATACCTAAATTTAGGTGTAAAATAGGCACCGAAATATATAGCACCAGATAATTTCCACAATTCCTCTAAATGCAGTTGCTCTAAAGTACCTTTAGTTCATGAGCTTGAAATATTGGCCCAAGATTTGAGCATATAAAAATAAATATTCCTGGGTCTGCACCCAGACGCACAGAATTGTCTGGGCACAGCAAATATTGGAAAATCAGTTGGGTCAGAATGCACACACACCTTTAAAGGAACCTGCCTGATTCCATAATGGAAGGAAAGGGAAGTTGGCCAAGAGTGGGAGCAGAGATTTGCTGCTGCAAGCACTGGTGACCTGTCGCACTGTAGCATTGTTGGTGGCCTTTGACCCACCAGTGAAACTTGGTAGTTTTTTTAAAATTAAATTTGGTGCTAAGGACTGTGGAATCGATCACAAGTTATTTAATATCATTGTAACATGGTTTAGTTAGGAGAAGATCACCAGTCCATCATGCCTGCCCATCATATTATCCCCATTCTTTTAACATAAGAACATAAGAAATAGGAGCAGGAGTAGGCCAATCGGCCCCTCGAGCCTGCTCCGCCATTCAATAAGATCATGGCTGATCTGATCCTAACCTCAAATCTAAATTCATGTCCAATTTCCTGCCCGCTCCCCGTAACCCCTAATTCCCTTTACTTCTAGGAAACTGTCTATTTCTGTTTTAAATTTATTTAATGATGTAGCTTCCACAGCTTCCTGGGGCAGCAAATTCCACAGACCTACCACCCTCTGAGTGAAGAAGTTTCTCCTCATCTCAGTTTTGAAAGAGCAGCCCCTTATTCTAAGATTATGCCCCCTAGTTCTAGTTTCACCCATCCTTGGGAACATCCTTACCGCATCCACCCGATCAAGCCCCTTCACAATCTTATATGTTTCAATAAGATCGCCTCTCATTCTTCTGAACTCCAATGAGTAGAGTCCCAATCCACTCAACCTCTCCTCATATGTCCACCCCCTCATCCCTAGGATTAACCGAGTGAACCTTCTTTGTACTGCCTCGAGAGCAAGTATGTCTTTTCTTAAGTATGGACACCAAAACTGTATGCAGTATTCCAGGTGCGGTCTCACCAATACCTTATATAACTGCAGCAATGCCTCCCTGTTTTTATATTCTATCCCCCGAGCAATAAACGCCAACATTCCGTTGGCCTTCTTGATCACCTGCTGCACCTGCATACTAACTTTTTGATTTTCTTGCACTAGGACCCCCAGATCCCTTTGTACTGCAGTACTTTCCAGTTTCTCGCCATTAAGATAGTAACTTGCTCTCTGATTTTTCCTGCCAAAGTGCATAACCTCACATTTTCCAATATTGTATTGCATCTGCCAAATCTCCGCCCACTCACCCAGCCTGTCTATATCCCCTTGTAGGTTTTTTATGTCCTCCTCACTCTCTACTTTCCCTCCCATCTTTGTATCATCTGCAAACTTTGATATGTTACACTCGGTCCCCTCCTCCAAATCTTTGAATAATGCATAAAAGCCGTATTATTTTAAAAGCTTTATTATTTTATAGGGGGCTATTGCTGTTTTGAGAGGGAAAGCCTGAAAAATTCACACATGACAATGTCAAGAGATACAATATAGGACTTCAATGGAACCTCCCTGCATATAAGCTTGGTATTAAAATGTGTAAATGAAGTTCTGCACTGTCTTCTTAGAATCATAGAATCATAGAAAGATTATAGCACAGAAGGAGACCATTCGGCCCATCGAGTCCGCGCCGGCTCTATACAAGAGCAATCCAGCTAGTCCCATTCCCCCGCCCTATCCCTGTAGCCCTGCAATTTTTATCCTTTCAAGTATTTATCCAGTTCCCATTTGAAGGCCATGGTTGAATCTGCCTCCACCACCCCCTTGGGCAGAACATTCCAGATCCTAACCACTCGCTGTGTAAAAAAGTTTTTCCTCATGTCACCTTTTGGTTCTTTTGCCAATCACATTAAATCTATGTCCTCTGGTTCTCGAACCTTCCGCTAATGGGAACAGTTTCTCTCTATCTACACTGTCTAGACCCTTCATGATTTTGAATACCTGTATCAAATCTCCTCGCAACCATCTCTGTTCCAAGGAGAACAACCCCAGCTTCTCCAGTCTATCCATGTAACTAAAGTCCCTCATCCCTGGAATCATTCTAGCAAATGTCTTCTGCCCCTCTCTAGGGCCTTCACATCTTTCCTAAAGTGCGGTGCCCAGAACTGGACACAATATTCCAGTTGTGGCCGAACTAGTGTTTTATTCATCATAACTTCCATACTTTTGTACTCTATGCCTCTATTTATAAAGCCCAGGATCCCGTATGCTTTTTTAACTGCTTTCTCATCTTCAAGCAGCTGGTCGCTTTGGCAATATCTCCATTCCTACATTCTCTTACGAGATATATTTTGCATGGATGTTGTGTAGTTTGTATTGTGTGCTCCAATTCACGTTGCAGAAGGACTTTTAATTCATATACTAATTTGCAGTAGAAACAGGAAATTCTCAGAGCCTCTCAATGCTGAAGAAGCCCTAGAAAGGGTTTCAGTAAAAAAAAAGCAAGACCTTCAAGCACTGGAGGCAGTGCAGAGAAGAACCACAAGGTTGATCCCTGGTCATGGGTCTGAGTTATGAAGAATGACTAGAGAGACTTGGGCTTATCAGTCTTGAAAGAAGGCTTCTCTGATTGAATGAGTAGAACTGAGCTGGGCCTAATTATATTTGGCCTGGAGAGAGCGGACTTCATGGGTTGAATGTTATTTTTTTGTTCCATGCTAATGTTATGTCGTGGTAACATATCATTCACAAGATAAGTCAATTCATCTATTTGTGTTATTGCTTACCATAGTAAAATGAAACTAAGCTAATAAAAAATATTAGTGATTCTCAATATCTTCAGTGTCAGCTTGCCTCAGTGGTAGCATATGACGGGGATTTTAACCCTGCCTGCCCAGATTGCCATTGCAGGGCTGAGTGACACAGGGTTCTGGGAGGTACTGATGCCTGGGATGTGATATAAAGGAATTTTCAGAAAGCGTTTGATAAGGTTACACAAAATAGATTGCTGGCTAAGATTGAGGTGCATGGAATTGAAGGCAACCTAATGACATGGTTAAGAAACTGGTTGGGATCTAGGGGACAGAGAGTTTGGATATAAGGGCTATTATGGGTTGATGGGCAATGACAGGTGTGTTGGGGTCTTACTATTTCACTCTTTATAAATGATCTCAATTTGGGAATAGAGGGAAATATATCTCAGTTTGTACGTTACTAAGCTAAGATGTACAATGATTTGCGAAGAAAAGAGCAGAAAATTGCATATGGGCATAGACAGATTAAGCAAATGGCAGAACAATGGCAGGTGCAATTTAATGTAACAAAGTGGGAGGTAGTACACTTTACACTTTGGGTAGATGAATGGGAGTACAATCTAAATAGGTAAACAAAGGGATTTAGGAGTCCAAGATTTTAAATCACTAAAAGCTATCTGCTGGATTACAGACAATAGCACCTCACTGAAGAGTCTTCAAATTTGTGGGCTTGGTGGCCTAAAGAAACACCAGTCTCAGAGACTATATTGAACCATGGTTACAGACACAAAATGGCTGCCGTGGCCATTTCAGTTGCTGCAGCAGCACTGGATCACCCCCTTCCGCACCCCCCCCACCCCCCATCACCAAGAGGCAGGCTCCATATAAAGCGTGCTAATAACGTCGGGAGCCTGCCAAGAATATTTAACAAAGGTGCATCAAGGAAGATTGATTCTTGGTGATGTAATGCTGACTGGCGGATGTGTAGTTCTGGTGCTATTTTTGGTGGTAAATGCACCACTGGAGAAAATCCAGTCATTTGTTTCAGCTTAAAATCAATTTAATCATTAATAAGTGTTTGAAAAAAAAGACACACTTTCACCAATTGCTGGACAAGTCCCTTCTGAATCACAATAGAAGATAATTTATATGTGAAATAACTTGACTCATTGTAATGTGTGATGGCCAAAACCTGATGTTATTTTACATAGAATTACGTAGAAATTACAATGCCCAACCAGACTGTGCTGGAGTTTATCCTCCACACGAGCAATAGCTTTTTACTGCCAGTGACCTTTCTGAAATATTGTCTTCAATCAATCAGTTGTTTGTCATTAGGCATTCAACTTACATCCTGAATAATGTGAATCTAGCAATATGTGGAAAATAATGGGCAAAGATTGTACATCTTCACACCATGTGGCACAACATTAGGTACTGAATCACTAGGGCTCTTAATAGCAGCTTTCATTTTAATGGTTCCTATATTTTACAGGCCGTTGACCTTGTAGACTTTACTATGTGTGTGATCTCCAGCATGGAAGAACATCTCGAGAATTCATGGTTGAATACACTTCAGATACAAGCTTTGCTTAGTTAGAAGCTCATCACATTAGTGAGGTTTTTTCAAACAGGTAGCAGGTGTTCTGGCATGCAAACAAGTATCAGCAGTGTTTAATGTAGCTTTTCGAAATGCAAATTTTGAATGAGCGCTGTGTCAAACTGATTTGCATGGTAGGATAAGACCAGATGCATTAACGAAAGGTGGTTGAAGCTCTCAAGAGCTGCCCTGCTTTTTTGAACATAACCAGCTCCTCATAATATGATTAGGCAGAGTCAACATGGTTTTATGAAAGGGAAATCGTGTTTGACAAATTTATTAGAGTTTTTTGAGAATGTATCTAGCAGGGTAGATAAAGGGGAACCAGTGGATGTAGTATATTTGGATTTTCAAAAGGCATTCGATAAGGTGCCACATAAAAGGTTGTTACGCAAGATAAGGGCTCATGGGGTTGGGGGTAATATATTAGCATGGACAGAGGATTGGCTAACGGACAGAAAACAGAGAGTAGGGATAAAGAGGTTATTTTCAGGTTAGCAGATTGTAACTAGTGGGGTGCCGCAAGGATCAGTGCTTGGGCCTCAGCTATTTACAATCTATATTAATGACTTAGATGAAGGGACCGAGTGTAATGTATCCAAGTTTGCTGACAATACAAAGCTAGGTGGGAAAGTAAGCTGTGAGGAGGACACAAAGAGTCTGCAAAGGGATATAGACAGGTTAAGTGAGTGGGCAAGATGGTGGGTGGCAGATGGAGTATAATGTGGGGGAATGTGAGGTTATTCACTGTGATAGGAAGAATAGAAAAACAGAATATCTTTTAAATAGTGAGAAACTATTAAATGTTGGTGTTCAGAGAGATTTGGGTGTCCTCGTACAAGAAACACAAAAAGTTAGCATGCAGGTACAGCAAGCAATTAGGAAGGCAAATGATATGTTGACATTGATTGCAAGGGGGTTGGAGTACAAGAGTAAGGAAGTCTTACTACAATTGTAAAGAGCTTGGTGACAGCACACTTGGAGTACTGTGTACAGTTTTGGCCTCTTTATCTAAGGAAGGATATACTTGCCTTAGAGGCGGTGCAACAAAGGTTCACTAGAATAATTCCTGGGATGAGAGGGTTGACCTATGAGGAGAGATTGATTAGAATGGGCCTATACTCTCTGGAGTTTAGAAGAATGAATGGTGATCTGACTGAGTAGGCTAGGCCTATATTGAGTAGACTAGGCCTAATTTCTCTAGAGTTTAGGAGAATGAGAGGTGATCTCATTGAAACATACAAAATTCTTACAGGGCTCGACAGGGTAGATGCAGGGAGGATGTTTCTCCTGGCTCGGGAGTCTAAAACCAGGGGTCACAGTCTCAGAATAAGGGGTAGGCCATTTAGGACTGAGATGAGGAGAAATTTTGTCACTCAGAGGGAATCTTTGGAATTCTCTACCCCAGAGGGCTGTGGCGGCTCAGTCATTGAGTACATTCAAAACAGAGATCGATAGATTTCTAGATAGTAAAGGCATCAAGGCATATGGGGATAGTGTAGGAAAATGGTGTTGAGGTAGAAGATCAGCCATGAACTTGTTGAATGGCGGAGCAGGCTTGAGGGGCCGGATGGCCTACTCCTGTTCCTAATTCTTATATTCTTATGTCATTGAAACATGTGAGATTTTGAGGCGGCTTGACAGGGTAGATGCTGAGAGGTTGTTTCCCCTGGCTGGCAAATCTAGACCTAGGGGACATAGTCTCAGGTTATAGGGTCAGCCATTTAAGACTGAGATGAGGAAGAATTTCTTCACTCAGAGGATTGTGAATCTTTGGAATTCTCTACCGCAGAGGGCTGTGGATGCTGAGTCGATGAGTATATTCAAGGCTGAGATAGATAGATTTTTGGACTCGGGGGGAATCAAGGGATCGGGCGGGAAAGTGGAGTTGAGGTCGAAGCTCAGCCATGATCTTATTGAATGGCAGAGCAGGCTCGGGGGGCCGTATGGCCTACTCCTGCTCCAATTTCTTATGTTCTTATGAAAGGTTATTTCCTGGAAGGAAGACAAAAAACAGGTACAAATACTTCAGCTTCAACAAGTTTTTCTTTCTGCATGATCAAAGCACAGTGAGAAACCACATGTACTGCTGCCAGAATATGGCAGACACTTTGTTCCCTTGGATACAGCGCAATACTGCTTATATTTATAGACTTCTATAGAAAAATGGTAACCTTCTTCACCTTGTGAACTGTTACTATTCATTTTGTCAGGGTGAATTATAGGAGCAGGATGACCATTATTTCCATTACACACACTTGTCTTATTCCAGATATCCATCTTTTCCAAACATACACTCAAACATGCAAACTTAGTCAAAGTTGGTATCACTGTAGCTTTTTCGTTATGTTTGTCAAGATCTTCGAAGTAGGCCACGATTTCCCTCCTCCCCCAAAGGATGGTCAGGGTTGGACTTCCTCCCACTGCCCGATTCCCTCTTAGCACTGAACTAGTTTAGGGTTGGGAGTCATTATCTATGCAGCACTGGCTCCTGGTGGGACCACTGCCATCAAGAGGGAGCCCACGACTGCTGAGGAGCAGAATGTGGAGGTGCTGCAGTGCAATTTGGGCATATTGTACTCAGCCACGTAACTCACTTACGCCCAAAATTCCGCAATCTCCTAGGCAGTGTATTCGATCTGAGCATGGCTTCTGCGTGACTTTGGGCGCAAACATGCAGGAAATTCCAGGCATTTGTTCCTGGAAACCACAATATTGTGCACTTCACTTTTTTAATGATTACAGTTTGTCATGATTTTTATTTCTAGTAAAAGAAAACAAACATCAATTTACATCGAAACTACAGCACAGAAACAGGCCATTCAGCCCAACTAGTCTATGCTCTACACAAGCCTCTTCCCTCCCTACTTCATCTATCCCTATCAGGATACCCTTCTATTCCTTTCTCCCTCATGTGCTTATCTAGCTTACCCTTAAATGCATCTATGCTATTTGCTTCAACTACTCCTTGTGGTAGCACGTTCTTACCATTCTTTCAGTAAAGAAGTTTCTGCTGAATTACCTCTGGGATTTATTAGTGACTATTTTATATTTATGACCTCGAGTTTTGGACTCCCACACAAGTGGAAACATTTTCTCTACGTCGAACCGATCAAACTGTATCATTATCTTAAAGACCTCGATCAGGTCATCCCTAAGGCTTCTCTTTTCTAGAGGAAAGAGCCCCAGCCTGTTCAGTCTTTCGTGATAAGGATATCCTCTCAGTTCTGGTATCATCCTTGTGAATCTTTTTTGCATCCTCTCCAATGCCTCTATATCCTTTCTATAATATGGAGACCAGAACTGTGCACAATTTCCAAGTGCGGTCTAACCAAGATTCTATACAAGCTTAACATAACTTCTTTGCTTTTCAATTCTATCCCTCTAGAAATGAACGCCAGTGCTTGATTTGCCTTTTTATGGCCTTATTAACCTGCGTCACTACTTTTAGTGATTTGTATATCTGAACCCCTAGATCCCTTTGCTCCTCTATCCCATTTGGGCTCTTATTATCCAAGCAGTATGTGGCCTTATTCTTCCTACCAAATGCACCACCTCACACTTATCTATATTGAAATTAATTTGCCAATTACATGCCCATTCTCCAAGTTTATTGACATCCTCTTGCATTTTGATGCATTCTTTCTTTGTATTAACTACACCCCCCAATTTGGTGTCGTTCAGAAATGTTGAAATTGTACTTCCGATTCCAGAGTCCAAATCGTTAATGTAAATTGTGAACAACTGTGGTCCCAACACCTATTCCTGTGGAACACCTCTTCCCATCTTTTGCCAGACTGAGAAGCTGCCCTTAACTCTTACTCTGTTTTCTGTCCAACTTGCTATCCCTTCTGCTACCTGTCCCCTGACTCCACGTGCTCTGACCCTTGCCATGTGTTTACAATGCAGTAATTATAGAATCATAGAATCATAGAAGTTACAACATGGAAACAGGCCCTTCGGCCCAACATGTCCATGTCACCCAGTTTATACCACTAAGCTAGTCCCAATTGCCTGCACTTGGCCCATATCCCTCTATACCCATCTTACCCATGTAACTGTCCAAATGCTTTTTAAAAGACAAAATTGTACCCGCCTGTACTACTGCCTCTGGCAGCTCGTTCCAGACACTCACCACCCTTTGAGTGAAAAAATTGCCCCTCTGGACCCTTTTGTATCTCTCCCCTCTCACCTTAAATCTATGTCCCCTTGTGATAGACTCCCCTACCTTTGGGAAAATATTTTGACTATCTACCTTATCTATGCCCCTCATTATTTTATAGACTTCTATAAGATCACCCCTTAACCTCCTACTCTCCAGGGAAAAAAGTCCCAGTCTATCCAACCTCTCCCTATAAGTCAAACCATCAAGTCCCGGTAGCATCCTAGTAAATCTTTTCTGCACTCTTTCTAGTTTAATAATATCCTTTCTATAATAGGGTGACCAGAACTGTACACAGTATTCCAAGTGTGGCCTTACTAATGTCCTATACAACTTCAACAAGACATCCCAACTCCTGTATTCAATGTTCTGACCAATGAAACCAAGCATGCCGAATGCCTTCTTCACCACCCTATCCACCTGTGACTCCACTTTCAAGGAGCTATGAACCTGTACTCCTAGATCTCTTTGTTCTATAACTCTCCCCAACGCCCTACCATTAACGGAGTAGGTCATGGCCCGATTCGATCTACCAAAATGCATCACCTCACATTTATCTAAATTAAACTCCATCTGCCATTCATCGGCCCACTGGCCCAATTTATCAAGGTCCCGTTGCAATCCTAGATAACCTTCTTCACTGTCCACAATGCCACCAATCTTGGTGTCATCTGCAAACTTACTAACCATGCCTCCTAAATTCTCATCCAAATCATTAATATAAATAACAAATAACAGCGGACCCAGCACCGATCCCTGAGGCACACCGCTGGACACAGGCCTCCAGTTTGAAAAACAACCCTCTACAACCACCCTCTGTCTTCTGTCATCAAGCCAATTTTGTATCCAATTGGCTACCTCACCTTGGATCCCATGAGATTGAATGAATGCCTTTTGAAAATCCAACTATATTACCTCCACTGCATTAAAAAAACCTTTTTGATAGATTCAAGAGGCCAGAAATTACTTTTGGTGATAACAGCAGCTGGTTGCTTAATGTGTTTGACATTCCTCCTACTGCTACTTTGGCAAATGTTGAAGTCCATACATTTACTTTTTTTTCATATTTAAAATATTTCCAACGCAGGAGAAATTATTTTTGGCTTGAAAGGCAGAATTACATAAGTCTCCATAATGCCAGAAAATGCACGAATGAAGGTGTCAAAAATAAAAACTTTCTGTGGGCATGTCCTAAGTCCTCCTAGAAAATAAATCTCACACCTTTAGCACTATGCCCCCTATCAGTAGTTCTTAGATTCATCATTGCAGTAAGCTGTACTTTTATGTACTTTAGGATTTTTCTCCTATAATAAGTGATTAAATGTTGAATCTACCTGCAGCAAGCTTTGACCTGCCCATACTCCATTGAACTTTCAGTCCAACCCATCATCTTCACATGTCATAAGGCCTATAGTCAGGGCTATTTTTGAGCTGTCAGCTTCTCTGATGCTTTTGGTCAGCTTTTGCAAGTTTTCTAGTTGTCAGTATGCAATACCCTCCAATTTATATATTTCCACTAGGTCCTCTGAAGTGAGACTTTGCCCTTCCGATCTTAGAATTGTCACTCATTCTTATAAAGGTTATTCTTCAAGCATAAATTCTCTAGCTGTCTATCTGTGCTGGAGATCATATACAGAGTAAAGTCTCCAAGGTCAACAGCCTGTAAAATATAGGACCTGTTCAAATGAAAGCTGCTAATAAGAGCCCCAGTGATTTAGCATTTTAATACTGTGCCACACTCTGTGCAATCTCTGTAGCAAACAGCTGAGAATCTTCAGAACTTCTCACAATAATTAGCCTCTAACTAATTTTAAAAAGTACTATTTAGACCACTTTCCTCTTAGCAGCAGTCTTAATGGGGCAGGCCAAGTTGAGAATAGGTCCATTTTAGTAGTTAAATACGACAATCATGCTCTGGACCACAGACTACCCATCATCATTGCTATAAGAGATCAGCTACAGGATAACTCAACTGCCATTCTCCTTTCAAGAAAATCAATACATTTGTACCCTTTTATGGTAACAGCCACATTCACTTCAAATTGTGGCTTCTTTTCCAGCTACAGTGTATAACCATCTTAATGAACTAAATACTAATGAATTATGTAAACATTTTGGGGGGTCACTTACATCCTTTGATCAGGTCAGAAATGACAAAATCCGATAAAAATGTGTTTCTGCTTGGAGTGTTTTACTGGAAAACCACCATGATGATCCATTTTTGCATCATTTTAGTATTCTGACTCAATTGGCAGGAGTAAGAAGTCTCGAGCAGCAAAACATCATAATGTGGACTATAAACGTTATCACTACAAGACTTTGTCTTGTTGGTCAAGATTTTAAGATTGTCATTATAATCTATTGACATTAGGGTAATTACAATGCACAAACATTCTTCACTCCAATACACCAAGTAAGCAATATCTTCAACATTACACATTTTCTTCACAATTCAAGAAGATAATTTATCTTAACAGAACGGAGCAATTCCAGTTTTACAAATGTTTATTATTCTGGATAATAGATATGTAATGATGTTCTGAAGCTTCCAAAATGGCTCGGGCATTTCATACCTTTGGAATGAAGGGCATAAATCACTCACAGAAACTTTACAAGATGAACATTTAGTAGATTCAAATTAGGATTTGAAAGATTTATGGATTCCATAAAATTTCACTATTGATTTTTATTTGTCGAAGTTTTTCACGGTATGTTAGTAATGAAGTGTTGTAATGATAACAGCATAGAACTTGGGAATTCACCTTAAAACAAAGCAATCAATGGAAACATTTCAGAGTACCATCTACATCAAACAAAATCTGTCTCAATGGCAGTCAGTGCTCTGGAGACCGATTGAAACAAAAAGACTCCACTAAAAGCAGAGATAATGGTGCAACTAATTGATTTTTGGGAGGGATACACAGTTCAAATTACAAAACCAAACTTTTGCAGCAAAAAGCACTAAATTCTTTTATAAAGCAATACTGGTCAGAAAGGTCTCTTTTCTTTGCTCCTATTTCTCCATTTTCTACTCTGTCAGTTAACTGTATAAAATATAAAGAATGTTCAGTTGTTCAGTTCTTGGCTGCCACCGCAGATTGCTCATAGCAATCTTTTTAATACTGTTATTTTAAGTTTTCTAGTAATATTTTTAGTTTATTTAAGAGTGAGAGAAATGCTGAATATAATATTCAGAATGGAGGTAGCATTTAATGGAGTTTGATGTTTTAAAACAGACTACAGATGTTTAACTGTCATCCTACCAAATAACCAAATTGTGTAAAATGGTTGACATATTAAATGTTTGCTGGTTTATGATTGTTACAAATTTCACGGGTCTACAGTAGGTGCTCTCTCGGTTTCACTGTCACCAGCCACTCTTTTAAGTGGGCCTCGCATTCCATAAAAGCATAGAGAATTATAGATCAGAAAGAAGCCACTTGGCCCATCGTGTCTGTTCTGGGAGGAGAGCGGAAAGCTGATTTTAACTTTCGGAGGTGGCAGAAAACAGGCAGTCGCGGTTCAGCCACCCTTTATACACCCATTAGAAAGGAAAACCGGGCAGGGTGTATAACGGGTGGCCAACCCGCTACGGCCCATTTTCTGACACCGCCAAAAGTCCTTGGGGCTTTGGGATTAATTTTGGATTGCTTTAGCAAACACACAATGGGCCAAATGGCCTTGCTTATGCTGTAAACTTCTATTGTCTGTGGAAGGATTAAGGAATGGGTGGGGCGAAATCATCAATTCTAAGCAATATTGCAGAAGAAAAATGACTATACATAAAATTCCTCATACATTTACAGACTCAAACTCATTCAAAAATTCTACATTATTACTGATGGAAAAGATAAAATAAGGCAACTTAACAAAATGGGTTTTTGTCTCAATTCAGTTGCACCCCAGGCTAAATCATTTTCTTCATTTAAAATGATCAATGTGAAGGTAGGAAATCTTAAAATAGCAATCAAGCAGCTTTGGCAAACCAAAATCTTAAGTGAGAGCTTTAAAGTATGAATGGTTCTATATACTCGAGCAGTTTAAGAGTAAGTTCCATTATTCCCCTGAGAATGCAGGAATATTTTGGTAGGAATATCAAAAATGCAACAAGATTCCAATGTTTATGTTTATTCAGAAATTAGTTGAACTTTTATTGTTTTATATGTATCTTTAGAAACCTATGTTTGAGTGTGTATTTTGCATATAATAAATGTAAAAAGGACTGCATAGTTTTTTTAAAGACATAAGAACCTTTCGGTAGTCAAACATTTAAAAAAATTATGCACGTTCATCCTAGTGCCTGGATACAATTGCAATTGTGATTAGAAAATCCTTTACTGACAATATTTAATACCAGCACTTTTCCTGAAATTTAATAAGAAGCTACATATTGTTGAATTTCATCCTACTTACACAATGAACCACTTACATATGAGAACTTTCTTTTAATATTCTAAATTGTGCCACGAAAAAGTAGCTTCAATATTTTAAGACCCGATTCTATTTGGCATTGAAATAAATTTCAAGACAAAGCGGGCAAGGACATCCCTAAGCATTTTTTATATGATTTATAGTTTTGAAGTAACTATATAAAGTTGATGGTTCGCTGCCACTTGTGTGACTAATTAAATGATTTAGAAGCATATTTGCGTAATGACAATGAAATCATCTCTCCTAAAAAGAACAAAGTCAAATTAAGTTCAACTTGTATAACACCGTATTTAATTTGGAAATTTGTTGCAATGTAATTTGTATCAGCATTTTTGTACTGCTGTTTTGTTCAAATGCTGTATGGGAACAGCATATACAGCACAGTTGGTGTAATCACAGCATATACAACAGGCATTTGGGTAGTATAGTAAATAATTATTAAGATTTCAGGAGTAAAAACTTTATTCACACACACTTAGGATATTCTAGTAACTTCACTAAAAAAATAATGAAGATTGAAGTGAGTGAATTGTTAGTCCAACATGGAAAGGAAAGGTAAAGAACTTGGTCCTTGCAATGGCAATAGTTAACCAGAAACTAGCATGTAATAGTCTCCAAACTTGTTAAAAAGTAGTCAACTGAAGTACACAATCTAGCAGAAAGGGATTATGATATAACTACAATATTTATGATATTGAGATAACGTTATTGATTGATAAACAATTCGGTTATTATTACATCGTCCATAAGAATAATCAGTGTCTTAGATTGTCAAATAGCTATTGGGAAATGGACAGACAAAAGCTACATTAGATCCCAGTGGTGTGAGGCAGGCAAAACTAGGTTTGTGCTGGCCTATAGTACAGGCACATCAGTTTAGGTAAGTCAGAAGGCAGGCTGCAACAAATTTTGTCATTGGAATGGCTGCAGGGGCGGGGGAAGGGGAGGGGGTGGAGGTGGGAAAGACCTTGGCCTGGAGCACACTTGGCTGGGAGTGCTAAATTTGGTAAGGCAGCAGCTTAAAGGGCTGTAATTTGTCTTACAATGGCTCTGGTGGTGACAAAAAAAATAGACTAATTGTTCACAATGGCACAGCTGAGATATGTCGGTAACATGCTCCCTCTGGAGTTGGAGATATTACGCCAAAGGGCCTATTTAGGGCCGAAGACTACCCTCCAGTCAAAGCACAAGTGCCAGCTTCATGAAGGGAGATCGACAACTGTGACAGTGCAGTCGCCTACCCCCCCATAAACCTAAGTTGGTAACTACTGCACCCTCTGGGAGGTTCCATTTGAAGCATTAGACACAACCATCACCCTTTTGCATAAAATACATGGCATACTTTTCTTTGAAGGTGAAGATGAGGCTGAAGAACAGCAAACATATGCAGAAGCCTCCACGCCAAGACGCTCCCTGCTATTAGGGAATTTCTCAGTGGGGTCAGTGACTATGGATGCAAAAGATAGCCCTTCCCTCCTAAGAGCCATCCACCCATGTTTCTTCTCCTTCAAATAATGCAGACACTGAGGAATGCAGCACAATGAAGGCATCATTGCTGGATAAATGCCAAAATTATATTTCTGTTTTCAGATAACACCTAATCATTAATTGAGTTCAAATCCTTTCTCTTCATAGAGGCCATGGAGTTCATATGAAGACCTGTGATGCCAACCTGGGAATCAAGTGAAATTCTGCACTTGAGGGAATCCTGCTAGCCAATGAAAGTTGTGTGTCTTGCCCAGCCAATGCCTCCTTCCCACAGGAAAAATAAAGGTGTTGCCCCCTGCGAACACAGTCACTTGCTCGATACGTGTATGACTGCCTGATGTAGCATAAATGTCGACCCAATAGCGATTGAAAATATAAAGTTCTGCATGCTATATCACTGTTGTAGATTCACTGGTTCAGTATATCCTGTACGATTCATTTATCCCGTATGATTCATGTAAGAAGTTATAAATTACAACTCTGAAGCTACTATGTGTTTATTCAATGAATGTGGCATACTTTTAAATAAACTGATAAAAGATTTTGAACATTTTAATGCAATATTTTATACTAAAACAGCAATCGTGAATTTTCTTGAACTTTCTTAGTGAAGGTTGATTTTGATGCTGTGAATATCATTTTTTTTCTGGTTTCAAATTTATTTCACACAATCTTTGGAACCTCCTCAATCAAAATCAAATGTATTTTGTGGTAAATCTACAAATTTTATCTGTTTTTTTCTTAAATGAAATAGCAGACATAATTCTCAGATCTATAAGGAAATCATTGACGTACCACAAAAAACAATTGAAAATATGAAAAAAAATAGTAAATTTGTTTTTGGTATATATTGTTCAGAAAGGATTATTTTACGTCTCTGAACAGATTTCAACTGTTTCTGTTTTCATAACATTTTTATTTCTTTGATTTCATCTATATAACACACCATCATGACCTGACCGACATTACAAGTTACGACTGAATACAAAGTACGGCGAACAGTATCCTCGAACGTAACTTAGAACAGCCCTTAGTAACTTTTGCCACTGAAAGTGATCGAGCAAGATCTGTAGATTTCAATAACATCATTGATTGATTTGCTGAGAAAAAGGCAAGAAAAACACCATTGTGAATGGAAAGTTTTAAAATAAAGTGTCTGGAAATTAGTAAAATTCTTTTTATTCTTCCATTTTCTTTACAGCATGCTTTATTATCACTGATCAGTTTCATTCAAAAATCTGGGATCCCACAAGCGGGGGCCCCTGTACTCTCTTCCCGCTAACCCCCTCTCGTCAGCACTGCTTGCATTAATCTCTCGGAGATGACAAGCCGTAAGAAAGCCCGAGTATCGCAGCTTCAGAAACAAAATAAATTAATTAACTGATTAGTCCATAAGAGCCTTCCGCATTTGAAATGGGCTAGGCATTCTTTCCCATTCACTCCCTGATAAAGGTTCTAACAACACGCACTTGTGGAAAGCCTGAAATATTTCACTAAAACAAAGTTACTATTTAAGCGTTCTGTTCAAATTAGCCCGGACTGTGCAGCAGTGTTATCGGCAATTCCTTACAGTTAAGACAAATATGTCAGGAAAATGAGCAAGCTTTTACTCACAGCCCTGGCTATCGAATCCACTTTTCTTTCGAAGTTTTAGTGTTCTTAAAAAAAATGGAAAATAACTCCGACTCAATGCCTTTTTTTCAAAACGTTTCATTTGGTCTATCAGAATTCAAGGAAGTGACTTGTCTATGGAAACTTCCTCCTTCCTCCGACATCGTTCACCTGAGGAAGGAGGAAGCCTCCGAAAGCTTGTGAATTTAAAATAAAATTGCTGGACTATAACTTGGTGTTGTAAAATTGTTTACAATTGTCAACCCCAGTCCATCACCGGCATCTCCACATCTTGTCTATGGAAGTGATGGAAAGTACAATGGCCAGTGGCTACACACTTCTGATTCGCCGCTATGTTAGCTGCGGAAAATTCTAATTAGAAAGACAGGAAAATATGGAGTAAGTTATCAATGGCGAGATTGGCATCCTAGACGGTGAAATTTATGGTCTATGTCGCTCAACTCACCTTTGCAGGGAAATCTGGGCCATTGTCGTAAACATAATGGCCCAGAATTTGCTGTAGCAGGGCAACGAACGGCACCCACCATCAGTTAGACTTGCCTGTGCCCATTTTATCTCCATGATACTTTGGCTGCAAGCTGCTGAAAGTGTGAGATAGAAACGGCGTAGCGCCTTCTACAGGGCATCTGGAATCTGAGTGAACAGGGCAAGTAACTGTGTATCTCGTTAATCAATCAGATTGAAGGATTGTGAAATTAACAGCGCAAGGACTGAGAAGGAAGTGTAAATTAGATTGGGTGAATTCAATGTCAAATCAGGTATGGAAAGAGAAATAAAGAGAGGAAAAGAAAGATTGGATTAAGAGAGAGAAAAAAGAAACAGTAAAATTGTTTAATTTTAAATTTTAAAAAATCTCGAACAACAATTAAAACCTGAAGGAATGAGACTCCTCACTTGTAATAGTTAATTTTCAGTGCCAGAGAGGTTGACAAGCAATAATTAACACTTATCATGTCGTTAAAAGGTTACTTAGACTTGAAATAACTTTCTGTGGTGAGTTTGGTTCGTATCTACCGCACAAATAAAGCAACTTCACGCCATTCAATGCATTTCAATGGTGAGGCAGCCAGCAAGATGCCATTCTCGCGACGTTAATGGCTGAGCGGCGCAACTCAGACAGCAACTTTTGGATTTCCACGTTTAACCACGCGTCTGCCCTCGCCTGAAGTTGCTGTGCGATTTGTGCATAAATAATAGAGTGCCATTAGCCTCTGTTATTTTGATAGGAAATTCTGGGTGCATGTCAATCCTCTGGGCTAGATCAGCTGCACTGATGTAAGGATTTTGGATATCGAGTCATCCCCATTTTACTCTTTTGAACTACTGAACAATTCAATATAAAGGGTTAACCAGTCCCTTTAATGATAAGGACATTCACTTGGATCGTCCATTTACAGTACATTTGAAAGCAAGGGATAACTTGCCCTGGATATTACAGTATAAATGCGCAATTGCAAAACAGCAAAGTGCAGACCGTTTAAATTGGACAGTTGAACATCAGGTTAACACTGCAGGAGCAATACAGTACAGAAACTGTAAACAGGCTGTGACTTTCAATAACAATTGATGAGCAGAAGCTTCCAGAAGGTTTTTGATAGTCACAACAACTACGAAGGACAAAGATAAGAGGACACCTGGCTTCACGTAGAGAGGAGGATATAAAGGGTTCATACGGTCCATGAATGGTCCAACAAGTCGTCCATCTTAATGCTATGGACAAATTGGGCCTACTTGCAATTTGGTTCAGATCTATTTACAAAAACACATAAAGATAAGACATCGTAGCAGCCAACATCGGAGAAGCTGGAAGAAGTTTCAAGAGTTAACGACTGCAGCATGAACTCCTCCAACGAGACTTTGTTTCTGAACTTTGACAAAAAGACTTTGATTCTGAGCTTTGACCAAACCACTTTGTCTCTAAACTTTGATGAAAAGACAAACCTTGATGAGAAGAACCTCGACACGTCA
Organism: Heptranchias perlo; assembly: GCF_035084215.1. Classification (NCBI taxonomy): domain Eukaryota; kingdom Metazoa; phylum Chordata; class Chondrichthyes; order Hexanchiformes; family Hexanchidae; genus Heptranchias; species Heptranchias perlo. The sequence goes on from NC_090330.1 coordinate 56,977,459, forward strand.
CTCAACACACCTCTCAACGACACACCTGATACTGCAGCAATTGACAACCTATTTCTAGACCTAGACAGCTGCTTTGATGCATAAGGTTGTATCCGTTATTTGCTCGCTTTGCTTCATGACGGCTTATGTGCTCCTTTAAATCATTAAATAAAGAACGTTGCGAACCCCCACTTGTCTCATCGGGTGGAGTAATCCATGTATTGATTGAGTTGCTTCATGCTTGCTATGTGCTCCTTTTAAATCACTAAATAATCACTTTGATTCACAAAACCACCGCGTCAGGTGGTTTTCTTTGTCTGAACTATCGTCCAGATCCACGAATCTCTGGGAAAGACCCTAAATTCCCTACACTGATTTGAAACAGAAAAACTGTAGGATACAGAACATTTTAGGATTCGTGGGAACTTTTTCACAGTCTTAACATAAATGTAAAAAGTCCAGTCCAAATCCTGCATGAAGATGAAGAATGTTACTGTTATCCTAGAATTAATTAATGTCTACATTTCTTGAAACCTCAAAGCTCGAAACCTTACATTTTGGAAGAGGCCTCCAGCAGTCCACTCGCCACCTGCAGAACATTGGATGGCATGGGTGTGAGCTCCACCCATATCTCCTTGAAAATTACCATTGGGATTGTACAACAGGTGTAGGACCCCAATTTGAATATTTAAACAGCCTCCCTCCTGTACTGTGGGTGTACTGGGCACACGTTGAAAGGCCTGCCTGGAGGTTGAATCAGATGGGCAAATGGGTGCACAATGTCCCCACCAAATTTTCAACTGCCGCTCACCCATTTTTCAGGCGAGAAATGGATGGCCGTCAGTGAAATTCTCCACTGTCAATTATCTGAGAACAGGGAAACGTTAGTGGTGGGAATTCCATAATTACGGGAGACAAGACTGTCTGTTTTGCTGTCATGAAAGTGCTGAATGGTAGATTGCCTCCCAGGTGTCAGGCTAAGGGACATAATACAATGGGTGGAAAAGTTCGGTTCGAGATTAAAGTGCCAGACCTTGAGGGCAGTAATCTCAGTATTACTACTAATGCTATGCACTGGACAAGGTAGGAATGAACAGATTATTTAGAAAAATACATGATTAGAAAGATGGTGTAAAAGTAAGTGTTTCAGGTTTCTAGGGCAATGAGACAATCTGGGGACAGGAAGAACCTTTTAAAACCAAATGGGCTTCATCAAACTGGATGGGTACTAATTTCCTTGTAGAGAGGGTAATTAAGACAATGGGAAGCAGTAATTAAGACAGGAGGAGGGGTAAACATAACAGACCAAAATGAAAGACAATTAATAACAGTAGCAGCATGATCAAACAAGAAGATTGCCTGGCACATCTGCACGACTTCTTCCAATCGCCTGCTGTAACCGCAGAGAAATGGCAAACAAAGATATGAACAGAAATTGGGGTCCTCCTGCAGAGATTCTTCCCTGATACGTTCTGAAGGATAGGATAAAGTGTTCTTATACAATTGGAAGGAGGATCAGGAATAAAGTACTGAAGTTACAACTAGTGACAATATCGATATTGTTGGCATCTCAGAAACATGGCTGCAACAGAGGTGGGGGGGGGGGTGTTATATTGGGTAACCCCTGAATATGGGCACGATTAACCTGCGTCCGTTCATTGTGATGCAGGCAGCACATAAAATTTGTGCTGCCTGCTGATTTAAATGATTACTGTGTGCAGCCAGTGCTACTTGCGCTGTTCATTGCCTGCACGCAACAGTAGGGGTCCTGGCATACTTCCAGGTGTATATGAATAAAAACTATGGTGCGTTTCAAAATAACACTAACTAGTCAATCAATAAACTGACCTGTCCCATCAGATGCTGAACACTGCATTTCACTATGAATGATGAATGTGCAGTTTGAATCAGGAGATATGTCCACGTCTCCACTTAATGCATGATTCTTAAGATCAAATCTGCTAACTCATTTATGAGTACGATTGGGGAAGAAGGAAATAGGCTGTGCCCCAAGATCTTTCTGAAAATACCACTCCAAAAATGCCTGGAATATACAAAGCTAGTGCTACTTAAAGGCAGCCTGCACCTCTTGAAGGGGAGGTGCACTGTGGCTGATGGAAGTGGTTTCACAAAGTGGATTGCTTTGGAAGATGTTTTGTGAAGATGCCTCAACCTGCGAGAGAGGATGCAACAAGGTTTTCTGATAATGCACTGGAGGCCTTACTGCAAGAGGTGGAGAGAAGGAGGGATATCTTGTAACTACAGGGGGGCAGGGGGCCCTCCAGACATATGCTTCCGAGGCAGTGAGAGGACTTAGTGGCGGAGGTCAATGCCAGGAGGATAGCGCCAAGAACATGGATGCAGTGCAGGAAGAAGTTCAATGATTAGACACGAGTGATCAAGGTGAGTGAGTTCAACTGTCAAGTGGCATCTCCTACCAACTGCACCACTAGCCTCATCCAATGCTCCACGCACTACACCCCTCCATCACCCACTTACCAACAAACTCTTCCAAACAGATGCTTCATCTCATCCTCACACATTCCCACTGTTGCAAGCCGCACACCCACAACTCACAGGTCACACACACTGGCAGCTATTCAACCATGACAGCCACATCATCCAAACATCTTGCAGAACATTCACCGATGCACTTCCCTCTTTCTTACAGGAGAAGCTGGCACATAACAGGAGGCAGCAAGTGGCAGTGGCTCCAAGGAACATGAACCTGCTGTCCTCTCTCAGGATGACAGCATGCCTGCTCCCACTGCTGCCAATGCCCTTGATGTTGCCTGTCAGCTAGCCAGCCCACTCCCTGTAGAGTATTGAAGTATACGAAACCTTATTCAAGTATACAAAACCTCCAAAAACACATACAAATGCATCAGCAGCCAAAATAAATAATCCAGCAACTAACCTGTAACTACTTCACCATCCTTTTAAATAGTGCTGGTGGGGGTGGGGGTCTTCCATGCCGTTTAAGCTGTGCGAGGTTAACACAGTGCATTGGCTGCAGCATGAAGTTCCAAAATAGCAGCGGTCCCTTTAAATCAGCGTAGCACACTGAATCATGTCATAATCGCCCTACTCTACATGCTGCCGGCGTTCGTTAGGTGCACGTGCACAAACACCTTTACCAAGATGGCGCCCTGCGCACTTCATGTTGGAATTGTGCGCGTGCATTTCGGACACCATTTTCGGGGCTTAGATGTCAATGTAATGCATACACAACAGGCGCTACACGGCCCAATTCTGCCCACAGGATGTTCAGGAGCAGCCGCTCAGATGGTATAAATTGAATTGTAAATATAGACCTGCAAAGAGAGTTGTTTTACTGGTAAGGAATGATACAGCAGTTAGAGAAAGGGTGACTAGAGCCACACCAGCCTCCTTCCACCCCTCTTCATCTAACCCCATCTGGATATCTTTCTATTCCTTCCTCAAGTGCTTATCTAGCTTCCTCTTAAATGCATCTATGCTATTTGCCTCAATTCCTCCGTAGCACGTTCCACATTCTTACCACTCTCTGGGTAAAGAAGTTTTTCCTGAATTCCCTATTGGATTAATGAGCGACTATCTTATATTTATGACCACTAGTTTTGCACTCCCTACAGGTGAAAATATTTTCTCTACATCTGCCCTATCAAACCCTTTCATTATCTTAAAGACCTCTATCAGGTCACTCCTCAGCCTTCTCTTTTCTAGAGAAAAGAGCCCCAGCCTCTTCAGTCTTTCCTGATAAGCATCATCCTTGTGAATCTTTTTTGCACCTTCTCCAATGCCTCGATATCCTTTTTATAATATTGAGACCAGAACTGTGCACAGTATTGCAAGTGTGGTCTAACCAAGGTTCTATACAAGTTTAACGTAACTTCTCCGCTTTTCAATTCTATTCCTCTAGAAATTAACCCCAGTGCTTGGTTTGCTTTTTTTATGGCCTTATTAACCTGCGATGCTACTTTTAGTGATTTGTGTATCTGTACCCCGAGATCCCTTTGCTCCTCTATCCCGTTTAGACTCTTATTATCCAAACAGTATGTGGCCTCCTTATTCTTCCTACCAAAATGCATCACCTCTCACTTATCTACATGGAAATTCATTTGCCAATTGGAAGTTATGCTGATTTTGGTGTTTAGCAACGCACCTGAACTGGTTAGTAACAGGGAAGTTTTTGAGTACTTGCAGTCCAGTGAACGTTGTATTGTTATGTTTGACTTTGTTAACATAAAACTGCAGTGATACATGATTTTGGAAAAGCATATTTGAGCTATGAGAAGAGTTGTAGGCATTATTAACTGAGAAACCATACTTAAAAAATAGAATACTTGTTAAGTATGTAAGACTATTGAAAAAGATGAGGAAATAAAGTATATTCCATTTTTAAAAAATGTATAGAAAGACCTAGATCATAGTACTTTAGTAAGGAGTTTAGATCATATTCTAAAAGCATTTGGTCAATGTGAAGTAGTTGTTAATAAGGTAAATGAAATGCTGGGGTACATCAGGAGGGCACAGGATGATGAGACAGAACAAGTTATAATGACATTATATAGATCAATGGTGAGGCCAGTTCTGGAATATGGCATGCAGATTTGGTCTCCCTACTTCAAAAAGCCGACAGAAGCATTAGACAGGATTCAGAGATGAGTGACAAGGATGTTTCTAGGCCTTAGGGAGTAAATTAGGACTAAATGCTCGAGCAAAGCTTACTGTCACTGGAGAAAGAAGGTTGAGAGGAGAGACATAATTCAGACCTTCAAAATAATAAAAGCTTTAGATGAAGTGGGAGTAAAACAAACAATTTACCTTGAACAACAAACATATGAATATAAGACTAGGGAACTTCAGTACAAAATATACAAGCATCAAGCAAAGCTGGAGATTAGGAAGTTTTTCCCCCTCAAATTGATAGTAGAATAAATTCCCTGAAAAGGTAGTTAATTTTGGGTCATAAGAAGTTCCATTAAGTCGAGTGATTTTGTTTTCAGGGCAGGTCAGTGAAGAAAATTAATATTCCCTAAAATAGGAGATTAAAAGGTAGGAACTGAGGGAAGTACATGAAAGAATAATTATACGTGGACTTTGGATGGTTTGGGTTGGCGTGGGGGGAGGGATCGGGGGTCAGTCATGAGAGGGGGAGTATCGGGATTGGGGGTCATCGCGGGGGACTGCGATAGTTGGGGGGGGATTGAGGTTGAGGGTCCACAATCAGGGATCAGGGTTGGGGGTCTGCGATCATTAGGGGGGATCGGGGTTGGGGGTCCGCGATCGTTGTGGGGGCAATTGGGGATTGGATCGGGGGTCCGCGATCATTGTGGGGGGATCGGGGTCAGGGGTCCATGATCGTTGGGGGAGGGGGGGTGATCGGGGATCGGATCGGGGTCCGCAATCATTGGTGGGTCGCAGCAGGTAGGCTTTTTGGGCCCCGGGGAAGCACTCCTGCTCCTCCGAGCCCACAAGCTGTGCCTTTCTAGGCACCTGCCTGTTAGTCTCGGGCCTTCTCGCCTCCTTTCATGAGGCATGAAAAAGAAAGCTCGGGAATCCCGGCCCCCTGGGTTGAAATCGGAAACTTTGGGAAAATGCAGGCCTGAAGCCTCCTTGAAAGGTTTTAAGGCCCAACCCACCACCTGGGAGCGGTTTGGTCATCCAGTCCTCGTCCCGCCCTGGTGAAAACCGGAAATGGGCGGTTTGAGGCGGGTCTGAAATGGTTACAATTTTGAATTCCCTCCTACCCCCGACACACCCATTTTTCGCTTTTAAAATCGTGCCCTAGGTGTGCAGGTAGTGCGGGATTAGTAGTTGAACTCTTTTGCAGGTAAACTATGTTGGCATCAATTATGAGTCAGGGTCCTAGGAAGTGGCAGTAGTAAATGTCACTTTAGTGACAAAAGACCTGACTGAACACTGGAGCTAACTTTTTTTCATGAAGACACTTCAGAAACAATCGGTAATGCCATTTTACCAACACTTTGGTGTTGAATTTATGTGGAGAGTCTCCCTGTCGTCTGCTATATCTTCAGCGGAAAATCCATGAGAACCCCAGAGAAACTGTGTAAATGTACTAACAAGAGTGTTGATTTCTGTTGTTTCAGGCTCAATAACTTAAAAGTCTATTATATATAAAAAATATTGCGTCCGTGCACACTCCCTGTTGCGCAACACTTACTTCCGGAAACTCATGTCTTTTCGAACATAGTCACATTTTTGTAATCACAATTTGTTCATTGACTCAAAGTAAAACAGCAGCGAATCAAAATTGAAATGGTAGGGAACGTACAAATCAAAACTGAAAAAAGTGGCTAGAAATGTAATAAGGACTTACGAATATTGAAAAATCAGTCAGGAGAATATCCCAATAAAAGAAAGGAGAAGGTAAACCAATTGAATCAATCAAAACATTTTTTACTGAAATTTCTAATGCCCAAAAATAAGATTTTAAACAAAATAAAATCGTATCGAATTATTTCACGGTAACATGATTAACTTTACACATTGAATTCTCTTCTCTATCCTTATTATCTTCATTTAAATTTTTACTTCAGTCTGTCTCATAAGTCTACGCTTTGACTTGATATTTTTTCCCAGAACAGTGGAAGGGAATTAATGTGACATCTGATCATTAAAATGTGCATTTTGCCGATTTTCCCAGCATGCATCAGTTTCACTGAGCTGGAGTAGCCAGTGTCTCCCTCATCCTATGACAATCTGTGAGCTTCTTTGCTTTCTTTCAAAAAAACTTTGAAACAAAGTTCTTATTGGGGGAATCAAGGGATATGGGGATCGGGCAGGAAAGTGGAGTTGAGGTCGAAGATCAGCCATGATCTGACTGAATGGCGGAGCAGGCTCGAGGGGCCATGTGGCCTACTCCTGCTCCTATTCCTTATGTTTCTTATGTTCTTAAACTGGTGATTGCCTTCTCAAAGCTTTATTTCAAGCAAGTTTCATAACTAAAATATTAACTCCTTTTTTATTATGAACAGTTTAATTTTTACTTCAGTCCTTTAGGCAACACCTGGGATTAACATCAAAACTGAGATTGATACATTTTTGTTAGTCAAAAGTATTAAAGGTTAAGGAACCAAGGCGGGTAAATGGAGTTAAGATACAGATCAGCCATGATCTAACTGAATGGCGGAACAGGCTTGAGGAGCTGAATGGCCTACGCCTGATCCTACGTTTCTTTTGTTGACATTTAGAAAACAAAAAAGAGATTGTTCAAGAAAAGAGCTACTTTTATAGATGCAACCATTGACACAATGGCGAAACAAGAAACTAATGAAAGCTATCGCAACAGGGACCGATAATAAAACTGGCACACTTGAAGTGCAGAAGTAGATATATAAATGTGCAGAAGGGCTTGGAGCTCATGTAGTAAAACCAAGATGAAAATTATTCTATTCACCTGCACATTCATTTATCACAACTAAATGACAAGTATTCTAAATAACTGCAAAGGTGTACAATAGTTACCTTTTTGTTGAGTGATTGAATTCCTGATTTTGTACTACACCACAGCTGAACTTGTGCAGTTGTTACAATTTGTAGGCTAGACTGTATCTCATTTTGGTAGATTCCATTTATATTCATCAACAATTATGTGGAGGTGAGAGATAAATATAGGTTTTACACTGCATTTGTCAAAGTATAACCTATTGGCGATGTGTCATACTAACATTAAACTCTGAAATGGGCAAGGTCAGAGAGTGCTATGTCTTAGTTTTAAGTCCAAACATAAATATATAAGAAATCAATTTAAGGTCAGGGAAATAACCTGAATGAATGATTTCCAGAGAACTGGTTATGAAATTGCACTAGGTTTATTAGGTGGTAATATCAAACTAATGTTACATTGAGTAGAAAATGTTATTTCTTTAGTCACTTAATACACCAATGAGCTCATAAATTAAATTAAATTACCTCAGGTATTTATGACTTCTTTCTTATCAAATGCTCTGAGTTACAAAGTAATATTATGTAAATCATATTTTGACTTGTATAAACCGACCTCTGTGCATTCCTCTTGTATGATGGATGCTACAAGAAAAGCACTGACGGCAGCCGTGTTATTTTACATGAAGGAAGATGTGCAATAGATGGAATAAATTTGTAAGGGATTTTGGCCAAGATGCTCCTTTATGCAATTGTGATGGAAATTTAGCATAAGCTGATATAAATATTTATATATAACATGATACAGTATTCATGTCGCACCTGCCAATTTTGTTCTTAAAAATGTCAGGTGGCTCTCGAACTAAACTATTGAACAATACATAAAACATACGAAAAAATTCCCATTGAAGAAAGTCATAAATAAAAAGATACATGACCAGCAGCAATGATATCTGGAAAAATGTCAAATGACACTAGTTATGAACTCTTATTAAAAGTGGCACATTTTTCAAACACTAATACCCCCAGGTAAACAAGAAATAGAGCATAGGCTCAGCAGGTCAATACAGAACGGTTAGCATTTCATGTGTGAGCTTTCATCAGATGAAGTGCCACGTCTAACGTGTTAAACTTTCTTTCTCTTTCAGATATCGAATGATATGCATTTCAACCATTTTCTGTTTTAATGTCAGATTTCCAATATCTGTGTTTTTTTCTCTTACATTATTCCCAAGTTTGCCCGATTCAGATCACCTTTTGCATGTCCTCCTTCCTTCACATTTCAATTGGAGTTATCAACAGCAATATTAATTCTGAAGGTTTTTGCCTTTTGTAAACTAAAGGCTGGCGATTCATGGGAGTGTGGGGGAAGGATTTATTTATTGTAGTGCAAATCGGATGGGCGATGGGAGGGGCATCCGCTCCCCCCACCCACTGACACCGGCAGGAGACCCCATCAATTTTCATGGTCGGGCCTCATTAGCAAATTGCCGGCGTATCAGGCTGGTAAATGAACACTCCACATCAAAGGGTGCGAAGGCTTGCTGTGGAAATGGTTGGAGAAACTTAACTGAGAAAAATATCTCGAGTAAAACCCCCAAAACATACCTTCCCATTGTTTGCATCACAAAGCAGCCTAGTGATAATATGACCCAAACTTATGAGTCTCTGTGGAGATTTAAAAGATGCTTTGATTTCAATTTACTTTGAACATGTAGTCCTAAAAATTTAATCCTGCTGTGCCCGTTTTAAGACAGTGCATTGGCTGGAGCATGGAGTTCCAAAATAGCAGCGGTCCCTTTAAATCAGCGTTGCACACTGAATCACGTCATAATCTCCCGACTATACATACTGCCAGCGTTTGTTAATGGGTTGGCAGTATTACAGATCGGTTTTTATTACAGTCAAATCAGCCAAGTACTTTGTTAAGGGACAGTCATATAGGTTTCTATCTTTTCACATATACACTGAATATAACGGATGGCTGGGAGTGCTTAATTCACCGTGACTCAGATGAAATTATAAACCCACAAGGACAAAACTTGATAGATTTATATTGTGTTCCCAAACCACAAGTTTGTCACAGCCTGGAAAATGCTGGCATCATTTATTTCACGTTTATTCAGGATTTGCCATTGCTATTTGCATCTTTTAATCTTGCAACTAAAAAAACTAATAAAACAGTGGTTGTGATGAGCAATCTCTAACAGTAACCAATTAAACTGTACCAAATTCCAAGGAGGAGAACGTTCTTTGCCATTCTTTGTCATCTGGGTGTTTTTTGTGGTGTTGTTTCACTGATAAGTATCCTACATATCTTTCATTAATATTAAAGTCAATTATGAACTTCAATGTTTGAAATAACATCAAGCAATAGTATGACGCATCAATAATACAGCTAGGATTATCCAGGGCTGCAAGGTGTTATAAGGCAGGAAGTCATTCAGAGGTTCAAATAAATTAAAAGCAGAATTATTAATGTGAGTTCTTCTGCATTTGTTATTCTTTCTATCACATACAGAATTATCAATGTTCTGTAGTTTGAAATGTAATCTGTGATGCAGAATGTCAGTGATCAACAATTCAACATGATTCAATCTGGTGATTCTACAGTAACATCAAATCTTATGTTATACATAATATATATGTACTTGAAGTGGAAGAAAAGTTTGAAAATCTGTGTGGAGAACTTTCTATTCAAACATAATAAATATTATTATTGGTCATTTTAAAAGACATCTAAGCTTTTCCTAAACAGATATTAAAAGGTCAGATCTCCTTCTCACTGTTAGGCACCACACAAGGAAAGTATCCAAAGTGATTTCTTTGAATACAATTTGGGCCATGACTTTGGATTGGCCTGGAATTGATCCAAAGCTACCCGACTCCTTGGGATAATTATCGGGGAGTTGGAAAGGGGATGGGGGGGGGGGGGGGGGGTGGAATTCCTGACAGGAAACCCGGAAGTACGAGTTTCCTGGGCGTCCTTACGATTTTGACATAAGGACGTCATTTTTTTTTGACTGTTTCTCGCCCGACAGGCCAGCCTGATTGACAGGCTGGCCTCAGTCGGATGGGAGAAGAGGAAGGAAGAGGATGTGATCAGGTAAATGTTAGATTGGGGGTGGGGTCAGTTATCGGGGGAGGAGGGGGGTCACCGGGGGTGGGGTCAGTCATCGGGAGTGGGAGGGTGGGGGTCACCAGGGGGTCAGTCATTGGGACGGTGCTCAGACATCGGGGGAGGGCAGTCATCGGGGGGCTCAATCATCGGGGGGGGGGGGGCTCAGTCATCGGGGGGCTCAGTCATCGGGGGGGGCGGGGTAGGGGGTCATCGTGGGGTCGGAGATCGTGAGGGGGGTCGGAGATCGTGAGGGGGGGTCGGAGATCATGGTGGGGAGGTCGGAGATCATGGTGGGGAGGTCGGAGATCATGGTGGGGAGGTCGGAGATCGTGGTGGGGAGGGTCGCTGCAGGTAGGCTTGTTGGGCCTGGGGAAAGCATTCCTGCTCCTCCGGGCCCTGTGCTATAATGGCCCTTACCCGCTGTTTCGGGCCTTCTTGCCTCCTCTCACGTGCCATGAAGTTGAAGGCCCGGGAATCCCAGCCCCCAGGGGTTAAAAACAAAAAAGCTGTTAAAATGGATGCCCGCAACCTCCTTGAAAGCTTTTAGTGACCGACCCGCCTCCTAAGAATGGGTTGGTCGCCTGCGCCTCGTCCCGCCTCCGTTAAAACCAGAAATGGGCTGGTTGGAGGTGGGTTTTAGATTTTAAAAATTTTTGCTGCCCCCCTGCCCCAACCCACCCATTTTTCCGAGTTAAAATCATACCCCTTAAAACTCACTACTGAATTTAGAATAAGGGAGTACTTTGAATAGAAAGTATTCCTCCTAGGTTTTTCTTCCCCAGTGGTTCAGTTAATTTATCCATGTCAGTGTTATTCAAATGGGCCAAACAAATCTGGAAGGTCCCAAGTTCAATTTTCAGTCTATGCTGAGCTAGCTGATCTCAGGTGGAGATCTGACAGGGGCAATTGGTTCATGCCCCTTGATTAGGGGTTGGGAAATTGATCAGTATTTCCACATCTGGGGCATGATTTTAAACTCGGAGAAACAAGTGGGTTGGGGGTTGGGGGTGGGCAGTAAAAATTTAAAAAATCTAAAACCCGCCCCCAACCCACCCATTTCCGGTTTTAACAGAAGTGGGACGAGGGGCTGGCAACCAACCCACTCTCAGGAGGCGGGTTGGTCACTAAAGGCTTTCGAGGAGGCTGCGGGTCTCCGTTTTAACATATTTTTTGTTCTTAACCTCTGGGGGCCGGGATTTCCAGGCCTTCTACTTCATGCCACGTGAGAGGAGGCAAGATGGCCTGAAACAGCAGGTAAGTGCCTTTAAAGCACAGCTTGTGGGCCCGGAGGAGCAGGAGTGCTTCCCCAGGCCCAACAAGAGTACCTGCAGTGACCACCTCCACGATCTCCGACCCCACCCCCACGATCTTCGACCCCCTCCCATGATCTGCGACCCACCCCGATGACCCCTGACCCCCCACCCTCCGGTGACCCCCGTGACTGACCCACCCCCGATAACACCCCCCCCCCCCCCCCCCCAAGTTTCTAACACTTATCTATTCACATCCTCTCCCTGGCTGCTCTCCTGTCCGACTGAGAGCCAGCCTGTAAATTAGGCTGGCCTGTCGGGTGGGAAATGTACAAAAAAATAGACGTCCTTACGTCAAAATTGTAAAGACGTCGGGGAAACCTGTACTTCGGGGTTTCCCATCAGGAATTCCACCCACCCGCTCCCTTCCTGGCTCCCCGATAAAATCATGCCCCTAATCTCTGTACAGTGACATCTTCTGGAATCTGTGGCTGTTGGGCGAGGACTGCATTGGGCTATGCAGTGATGCCCCGTGCAGTTAGAATCATAGAATGGTTACAGCACAGAAGGAGGCCATTCAGCTCATTGAGCCCAGGCCAGCTCTTTGAAAGTCCCATTCCCTCACTCTTTCCCGGTAGCCTGCAAATTTTTTCCCTTCAAGTATTTACCCAATTCCTTTTTGAAAGCCACAACTGAATTTGCTTCCACCACCCTTTCAAGCAGTGCATTCCAGATCATTACAACTCGCTGCGTAAAAAAGTTTTTCTTCATGTTGCCTTTGGTTCTTTTGCCAATCACCTTAAATCTGTGTCCTCTGGTTCTTGAACCTTCTGCCAATGGGAACAGTTTCTCTTTATTTACATTATTTAAACCCTTCATGATTTTTAACACTTCTATCAAATCTCTTCTTAACCTTCTCTGCTCTAAGGAGAACAACCCCAGCTTCTCCAATCTATCCACATAACTGAAGTCCTTTATCCCTGGAACCATTCTAGTAAATCTTTTCTGCACCCTCTCTAAGGCCTTCACATCCCTTCGAAAGTGCGGTGCCCAGAATTGGACACAGTGCTCCAGCTGTGGCCGAACCAGTGTTTTATAAAGTTCAACATAACTTCCTTGCTTTTGTACTCTATGCCTCGATTTATAAAGCCCAGGAACCGGTATGCTTTTTTAACCACTTTCTCAGCCTGTCCTGCCACCTTCAAAGATTTGTGCATATATCTCTCTGTTCTTGCATCCCCTTTAGAACTGTACCATTTAGTTTATATTGCCTCTCCACATTCTTCCTGCCAAAACTTCTCTGCATTAAATTTCATCTGCCATATGTCCATCCATTCCACCAGCCTGTCCATGTCTCCTTGAAGTCTATCACTATCGTTCTCACTGTTTATTACTCTTCCAAGTTTTGTGTCATCTGCAAATTTTGAAATTGTGCCCTGTCCACCCAAGTCCAAGTCCAAGTCATAAATATATCAAGAAAAGCAGTGGTCCCAGCACCGACCCGTGGGGAACACCACTGCTTATGGTTGAATAATTGTCTCTTGCGTGATATACTGGAACGTGTTTAGCTTCCACGGAACTATATCCCAGCAAGAATTCAAGGGCTTCAGGAGAGATGTGGAGGAAATTGGTGAGAAAAGAAGAAAAAGGAACTGCTTTATTTTACTTTTCATCTTTCAGAGATGATTTTGCTGAAATGTAATGCAGGATATTTGATAGGAAAGGGGATAATAATGTTATTTGTGTAAATTTTATCAGTCATCAAGTAAAATGAAGAATGTAATTTTCCTGCAGTTGACTTTGTGAAACACAAAATCAGTAGTGAAACGTCAGAAAAATGGCTAATCATGATGAAACTACAATTGTGTTCCTTTTACACTTCTGAATCAGCCATGTTAATTGTTGCCCCGAATTTCCTCATCTTTGCGTTGTGAAAGTAGTGTAATCTGGGTGACAGGGATGGAAATTGGGAAAGGACCTGGTTACATTGGTTCCTGCCCCTTTTTCCACATGTCAAAATTTCTTGTACTTTTGGGGGTGAGTGACATATTTCTCTCATTTGTGCCATTAACAACACTGGTGCAAGAGAAACTTTCCAACCCTGTTTACTGTCTGCACCTCTATATGATCACTTGTCACTCTGCTTCTTCCCTCATACCACATATCTCTGATGCTAGGGATCAGTCTTAGGATTTTTTGAATTGCCTCCAGGGCTTGAATGTCTGCTTTGTGTCTCTGTGGCCAGAACTGGATGAAGGACTCGAGATGTGGTCTGACTAAACCATTATACAGTTTAAATATTGGCTTTCTCCAACTTGTACTCTACTGTTTAGGCAATATAGTTCAGGATTCTATTTGCTTTGTTGATTGCTGATCCATAGTGGTTGGGCATGTTGAGTGTCAGTCTATTAATATTCCTAGATCTCTTTCAACTTCATCATTACCTATTTCAATACCATTTATGCACCACTTAGGACACATGGGGGTTAAATTGGTTAATCCCCGAAAACAGCCGCTGGGATCGTGCTGCCTGATGATTTCAATGATAGCTACCAACCCAACTACTAACGCTTTTGAGTGGCTGCATGCACCAGCAGGGGGCCCCAAAATCAGGAGTGACTAGCACCACTGAAAGGCAGCCTGCACCTCTTAAATGGGAGCTGCACTGTGGCTGCAGGAAGTGCTGGAAGTCAATGGTGAGGTGAATTTGTGCTGCAATGTAGTGAAGCCTGGTGATGATGGGAACTCTGGAGTTTTTAATAAGCAACAACCTGGCTGCTCAATCTTTGTAAAATATAAGATATGGGTCTGAACAGAGATCAGAAATCACACATGTAAAGCACAGATGCAGATGTCGTCCTTATGTTTAAAAACTGTTGTTTTATTTTAAAATATTGAATAAAGGTTGCTCAAAACTACAACCCACATCCTCCAATCTGCACACCAGACCCCACCAATCTGCCGATCTGAGTTTGTACCGGGCCTGCAAGAGATTGTGCACCAAGGTTCTCTGATGATGCACTAGAGGCCTTGGTGCAGGAGGTGGACAGAAGGAGGGGCATCCTATATTTGCAGGGGGGGGGGGGGTGCAGGAGGCCCTCCAGACATATGCTCCCGAGGCAGTGGGAGACAGTAGGAGACGCAGTCAATGCCAGGAGCATAGCACCACGAACATGGATGCAGTGCAGGAAGAAGTACAATGATTTGACACGAGTGGTTAAGGTAAGTGAGGTCAACTGTCAAGTGGCATCTCCTATCAACTGCACCACTAGCCGCATCCACTGTTCCACGCACTACACACTCCATCACCCACCTACCATCAAACTCTTTCAATCAGTACTCAACTCTTCCAATCAGATGCTTCCTCTCACCCTCACACATTACCACTGTTGCAAGCCGCACACCCACAACTCACTCACAGGTCTCACACACTGGCAGCTATTCAATCGTGACAGCCACATCAGCCAGACATCTTGCAGGACACTCATTGACACACTTCCCGCTTTCTTGCAAGAGAAGGAGGCTCATAACAGTAGGCAGCAAGTGGCTCCATGGGACATGAACCTACTGTCCTCTCTCAGGATGACAGCATTCTTGTCCCACCCCTGCCACTCTACCACTGCCCTTGCTGTTGCCTGCCAGCTTGCCAGCCCACACCCTCTAGGGTACTGAAACTTTATTATAGGAACATAGAAACAGGAGTAGGCCATTTAGCCCCTCGAGCTTGTGCCACCATTCAATATTATGGCTAATCTGTGACCTAATTCCATATACCCGCCTTAGCCCCATATCCCCTAATACCTTTGGTTAACAAAAATCTATCAATCTCAGATTTAAAATTAACAATTGAGCTAGCATCAACTGCCGTTTGCGGAACAGCGTTCCAAACTTCGACCACCCTTTGCGTGTAGAAGTGTTTCCTAACTTCACTCCTGCAAATCCTGGCTCTAATTTTTAGGCTATGCCCCCTAGTCCTAGTATTCAAGTATAGGAGACCTTCAAAAACAGGTACAATTGCATCAGCAGCCAGAAGCAATAATCTAGCAACTAACTTATAACTCCTGTGTGATCCCTTTAAATAGCGTTGGTGCGGGGTCCTCCATGTCCTTTAAGAACTGTTCAGCAGTGCGAGGTTAAGACAGTGCGTTGGCTGGAGCGTCAAGTTTCAAAATAGCAGCGGTCCCTTTAAATCAGCGTTGCACACAGATTTACGTCACAATCTCCCATTCTCCCTACTCTACATGCTGCCGGCATTCATTAGGTGCGTGTGCACAACCACCTTTACCAAGATGGCGTCCGGTGCATGTCACTCTGGAAGCGTGCACACGCATCTCGGATGCTATTTTCGGGGCTTAGGTGTAGCGCCTACAGAACGGGCACTACGCGGCCCAATTTACCCCCCATATTCTCTCCATATGCATCACTTTTTACTTGCCTCTATTAAATTGCTGCTGCCACTGTTCTGCTCAGTTACATATTTTGTCAAATTTATTTTGTAGTTCACAATCAGAATCAATTGTCCCTCCTACTTTGGTATCATGCACAAATTTGACCAATTTGAGTTTGAGAGTCAAAGTCAGTAAAATAAATTAGAAGCAGTAAGAATTCCAACAATGATCCCTTGAGCATCTGCCTCAGGACTCCCCCCCCCCCCCCCCCCACCACCTCCCCCCCCACCATTCCATCCCAAAATAAATCTTGCATCAAGTACCCACTGCTTTCTACCACTCAGCCAATTTCTTATCCACTGTTAATCATTTTCAGGGTTACATTTGTTTAATTTATGCCTGCAATAATATTTAGTGTTGTCTGCAAATTTGCACATCACTCCCTCTAATCTATATTCAAATCATTGATGCACAGAGTGAACAGAAGCAGGCTCAGAACAGAACTGCGTGGGACACTGCTACCCTCTTTCAACCACTCTGAGAATTTGTCCTTAACTTCTACCCTCTGTTTCCTCCCTTCCAACCAGTTTTTGATCCAATTTGCCACCCTCCCCCTAATTCCTGGCCCTTTAATCTTCACCAATTGTCTCAACTGCATTACTTTGTCAAAGGCTTGCTGAAAGTCCATGAATACCACATCCACTACAGCTCCCCATCCACCATATCTCAAAGAACTCTATTAGGTTTGTCAACTCTCTTCCCACCTCTTTCCATTACCAGCTAACTCTGCATAGTGCTCGCCACTCGAACTGGTGTGCTCCCTCTACTAATGGAGTTGTATTTCAACAGAGGATATTACAACAGATAAAGTTTAAAGCCTTTTGCCTTCACGCATTCCATAGCCAAAAAGGTGGAAGGTGGCTTGGTTAGGTTGCCCCAAATAGACATGGCTGACTCCAACTCACTTAGAGAATGAATACAGATTACCCCGAGGGACATTTCAGAGAGCTCATAGTGCACACTCATATATTCTCAGTGGACATCGTATGGACATAACCTCCAGTAATGGCAGGCATGCTGGTTGGCAATCATGTCAGTAGCAATTTGGCGCCAGCATGTAGCACTGCACAGGAAACTGCACGTATTACACTGAGTTCCAAGTGATTCAAACAAATAAGCTTCCTGGCACTGATGTATGGAGATCAGAGGAAGTTGCAGATATAGTTAGAAATGAATAACTGGCACCATCATTAATTGTCAAGACAGGAGGGGGCGGAAGAGTCCTTCACATGGTTCTTTATCCTTTCACGTATAAGAGATCAACTAAAAAGCCTGTGTAACTCAAAGAACCATGCCAGTTATTCATTTCAAATATTTGGCAAAATAAGCATTTCTACTTTATAGAGCTTGGAAGCAGTCAGCAGTGCCAAGTTCAGCCTCACTATTATTCTGTTGATTACAAAGCTTCTAGATCAGTCAACTTTGTATTCTATAAGTTTTGAGTTCTGTTACGCATTTCTTGGTTGGAGGTGCATCATAGCTGGAGATGGCTGTAGTTTCTTTGAAATATAAAGGAAATATTCATGTATGTTCATATGCCCATTAGTTAGAATTTCCTTCAAATAACTAACCCCCATTCTGAATGTATTTCAAGGTTCACTTTTTAATACCTCTCCCCCGGCACAAAATTGCACAATTGTCTCAGGATATGACTTTAATAGAGGTCTTAATAGTCATCAACAAGAAAATGTTTTATTTGTTAGAGACTATCTATTTAGGATATGAAGAAGGCTTGAAGCAGTGGTAATAATAGTCCAATGATCTGTTAACTTATGTCTACTTTTTGTTGAACTTAACTTAGAGGAAAATATGGCTCAATATTTGTTATATTAATGTTTCTAATCAAATTTTCCAAGACAGTGGTGCATACCAGCTCATTTTTATGTGAGCAGATTCAGTGAATTCTGTCTGCAATTGATCTGACAGTGCAGCACGTTGGTGAACAACATTGGCCCAGAATTCTCTGGGAAAATAATGGCGAGTTTAATGCACACGCCGTTATTAGTGTATTAAAAACCCAGCAATTTGTGGCAAGGAAGAGATATGCCGTGAGTTCCGAATCGTCACATATTGCTGGACGATTTGCGTCGCTCTGCCATAAGCCTCGCAAACACAGGATCGCACCATCAATCTCCCCATGAATTTCAAGAAATAGCTGCATTTGCGCTGTTAAAATGAATTAAGCTCACCGCTGAAAGTTAGGGCTGGTATTTGATGACATAAGAACCATTTTAATGATGAGATTTATGTTTGTGCAATGCCATTCAACCTCGAAGGGCCAGAAAGGGAATAAATTGAAACTGTGGAGTCTCACTCCTACAAGTAGTAAATTGTTCCTGGAGATTTTAATTTTTTTTCTTACTTTTCCTTTGTCTCTTTTCTCTCTCTCTTAATCCAATCTTTCTTTCCCTTGCTCCGTATCAAATTTTACTCTAGTTCACCCTATTTCCTTCTGCATCATTTCTCTGTTTCTTTCTCTATCCTTAAATTTCATTGTTAGGGAGATAGACTGTAAGTCCTGTTGTTCACCAAGGTACCAAGTGCCGTGCTGACCTCACCATTATCAACTCGTACTTCCAGTAATTTGCAGTGCAAAAAAATTTCGAGCTGAAGGGTGAGGGAAAAAATCTAACTAACAGGGCACACTCCACTCCGGCAAATCCTGGGCTATTACCTCAGTCACTGCAGACGGTTAAGTCAGGGGTTTGCTGCCATATAGTGAATTGCTTATTTCTGTTAGGCCCTCAGGTAGAATCACTAGTGGAGACAAGCTCCTCCTCCTTTCTGGGATCACAACAGTTAGTGGAAAAGAATCAACCTGCACCATTCCTGTGTATCTCCAAAAAGCTGACACAAGAGTGCTGTGGAAATGCACCCCCTTTCAATTTAGTATACTGTATTCACTGCACATACTGTGGTCTCCTGTACACTGGGGAGACCAAACGCAGATTGGATGATTGCTTTACTGAACATCTCCACTCAGTCCGCAAGCGTGACCCTGACCTGCCGGTCACTTGGCATTTTAATTGCCCGTCCCACTCCCACTCTGACCTCGGCCTTTTACACTGTTCCACTGAAGCTCAACGGAAGCTCGAGGAACAGCACCTCATCTTTTGTTTAGGCACTTTACAACCTTCTGGACTCAACGTTGATTTCAATAACTTCAGACCATAACCACTGCTCCCTTTTTTTTTGTGGGACAGCAGCTGCTGGTAATGGTTCTACTGTTGCCATTTACAGCTCCTCTACACCCATCTTTTGTTTCTTTACTTGTCCCATTACCACCATCCCTGCCTTGCATTCTTACTCTCTACCCTATCACCTACCTTCCCTTTTGTTCTTTCCTCCCCTCGCCACCCCCCCCCCCACCCCCGCTCTGTACTTGCCTAAAAACTGTTAACTCTTTAACATCTTCCCGTTCTGACGAAAGATCTTCGACCTGAAACGTTAACTCTGTTTCTTTCTCTACAGATGCTGCCTGACTTGCTGAGCTTTTCCAGCAGTTTTGGTTTTTATTTGGTTTGTAATTTTCCCCGAAATATTTCCTCTCAAGTGCTATCGAAAAGTAAAACCGTCAGTAGAGTTCAATAATTAGTGAAAGCAATCAATGAGGCCACTCGCTCCCGAAATAATGGAGCAGCACAACAGCACTGCCAGTTTTTAGCGGTGAATCAAAGGAGCAAGTTCCTGTATTTGAAAATGCGCAGTAAAATGCTAACATCATGAACTTGCTCCTAGAGATGAGTGGGCAATACGACAGCTTCGAATTAATGGGCCATCGCACGCTGCAATCAGGGAAATCATTGATAAAGTGTAAACTTGCTCATCTGCCCAGCTGAAAATTACGCCACCAAACAGGTACGCTTAAAAATATCACGTCTAAACTAACTTTTAACAGCGCAATTAGTCTTAATGACTGCCAAACAACTAAAATTAACTTTTAAAAATGTGGATGTCTTATATTACTCCTTATTTTAATAGTTTTTGGTTATTAAAAAAAGTTTAAAAATTAAATATTTTTTTTTAACTTTTCCCTTCTGTCTCTTTAATTTAATTCAATTATTTCTTTGGCTTTTTATTAAAAAGGTGTGTCTTCTATTCTCACAGGCTGTTCCATGCGCGTCAACCCATGCTGCTCAGAGGCTGGGTTGATAGCGCACAATTTTTTAAAAGTTCAAAATCAAGGAAGTCGAGGCCACAGAGCCCACAGTAAGTACTTTTGTTAATTTAATTCGCAGGAACAATGGCGAGCGTTGCTACACCGCTCTGCGGGAGTTGTGGCCCAATTTTCTTTTGTCAAGTAGTTGCTAAATTTGACATTTGTTCCAGCAATCTGCCATGAGATTCACAGTGGGGTTTGATGTTTGCTTGTGTTCTCTGTAAATCTAGTTGGACCATGTTACTACACTTAATTCTTTGAATGGATGCAGTATTTTCAGGGTAAAGTTAACTGTGCCAGTTTTGTTTTCCCAGCTTGGGAAAAAAATCTGAATGTTTGGGTTTTAGCAGAATCTTCAGAGATCCAGGTTTGTAGGGCTGGCCCTATGTGTGAATCATAGTACCATGCAGGCATTCTTGCAATAGCATTCTAAGAATTGTTTCCAGTTTTATTTATCTGCTAAATTGTAAGCACCTTTGCAAATATGAGAGATTGGATAATGTTAAAATGACTGATTTTATACTTCTGGGGCCTGGCTTTTAATCCAGCCTGGACTGATGGGATAGAAGTCTCTTCTCTCTAATATTTATAAATAAGAACTTTTACATTATATTCAGTAGAAACTATTGTCAGTGATGTTATTGTATGAATACTTAGCATGTTTGTACTAACTTGCTGTCTCCATTACAATAGAAATCTCGCTCAGTTTTTAAAAATGGGGTAACACCTCCACTAAAACAGCAGAGAGAGGAACTTGGTACAAGTGTGTTAAGAGTTTCTACAATATCATCATTAACAGTAATTTCTACCCTTACTTCTCGAGAGTCCTATTGCTACACAGTGTTCTGATAGCTAAAGAGGCCACAGTAACCAGGGGCCTGATTTTAGCACCCGCTATCGGGTGCGTTCTCGGCAGGGGGGCCTCGAAAATCGTGAAATGCAGGATCCCGACCGGATCCCGCCTCGATCCCGCCCACTTCCGGGTTCCCCGCTGACGCGCCGGCGTGCGCGCGCAGCCCCGGCTGGTGGGAATCCCGCAGGCAATTAAAGCCAGCGGGATGCCACTTGAGAGTATTTATTTAGCTATTTCAGGTCATTAACTGACCTGATTAAGGGACTGTGTGTGATTTTGGATCAACATGGGACTGTTTCCCACACTGGGGGAAACACTCCCAGATCGAATGGACGTGTTGCAGCTGTCAGCCTTTGGCAGCTGCAAAGGTCCATTTGACAGGTGGCGGGGGGAGACCCTCACCCATTGCAGGAGGCCACTCTGTCACTTGGGACAAAGTTTGGCCTCCACCACCCTCCTCCTGACGGTCAAAGTCACCAACCTGCACACTTACCCCGGGGTCCGGAGACATGTACCTACCTTGCGGACCCCCTCAGATGTACATCTTGCGGATGGGGGCCGCCGTAGCTGCAGTCATGACCTCCTCGGAGGGCGAACAGCATCACCAGCCTCGCCATCCACGTCGTCCACCTCTGACACGTGGAGCTCCACAACAGAGTGCTGTGACACATCCACCTGTACAGCAGGAGGGAGGGCTACCGCAGAGAGAGATGCGTCGCAGAGGGCACTACCCTCGCCACAGGGTCCACAGACCGAGGCTCAGCTTCCTGGACCTCTCTGAGCAGCAGTGCACACGGAGGCTCAGAGTCACTCGACATGTAGCCGTGGACATCTGCAGCCTCTTTCATGCCGAGCTGCTCCTGGCTGGCCCGTGCACCATCTTCCTACCTGTCGCTGTCAAAGTCACCACTGCCCTCCCGAACTTCTCCTCCACAGCCTTCCAGGGTGCAACTGGGGACATCGCCGATGCCTCTCAGTTGTCTGCGCAGAAGAGCCCTGCAAATACACCTACACCCACTCTGCAGTGACACAATGGGTGGCATCAGTGGTGGGTCGTCATAGTGATACCCAGGAGCGGGCATTATTGCACAAACCGGACAGGATTCGCGAAGACATGGCAGTAGTGGTGCCAATATAATGTGTGATGTGAGTTGTTCTGAAATTCAATATAAGTAACAACCATGACAAACCCTCAAACACCCTTGTGCATCCCCTTCATGCTCACGACACGTTTGCCTTACGCTGCCTACTGCACATATGTGATGCATGCCCTGTGGCTGCAGCACAGGTAGTGGCAGGTTGAGTGAGGCTGACTGTGAAAGAGATGCATGAGAGGGTGAGTATGGGATAGAGCCATGAGATTGTATGAGGATTGGGTTGCGTGGTAGTGGCGGGATGTGTACTGGCGAGGTGAGTAGGTGCAGGTAAGATGAGGATAGGGTTTAAATGGGTATGAGGGGTGATGTGACAGAGTAGTGTTGGCAGTGCCGAAGGAGATGTGGGGTGGGGGCAGTGATGTGGGAGACGGAGTGTAGGGGAAAGACTACGTGTACTCACTGTGGCTGACCTACTGAGGTCATTGGACCGCCTCCTGCACTGTGTGCAGGTGGGCGATATGTTGGTGGCGCAGGTGACCCCCTCTGCCACCTCGAGCCAGGCCTTCCTGGTGGTGGAGGCGGGCCGCTTCCTCCCGCCCGCCGGGTGGAAGATCTCTGTCCTCCCCCTCCTCCTCACCCCATGTATTGATACCTGGGGTGAGGCATCATTAAACTGGGAGCAGCCTTCTCCCTGGGCTGCTCCATGCAGTCAACTTTGCTATTGGTTGCAGCATCTGTCAGTGGAGGACTGCCCCTTTAAATAGAGCGCCTCCAGCTGACAGATCTTACTGCGCATGCGCAGCCCGCCCGACGCGCAGATCAGCAGCGGGGAACCCGGAGGAGCAGGTAAGTGGCTCCAATTCGTGCATTGCCTGCTACGATCGCGCGGGAAACCCACTAATTTCACCGGGCGCGTTACCCACGCGCCCGCTTGCCCACCCGCCGAGAACCCGCACCCCTGCTAAAATCGGGCCCCAGGTTTCTAGAAATGTATAAACTCATACCTCTCATAATATCCACAGAGTACTATAGAACTAATCCTGCATTCCAATCACTCACATACATAAAGTAAAAATAGTGACACTCATTAAATCTTCATCTTAGGCAATCAATGTTTTCACTTCCGAGTCATCTAAGTCTTATTGACGGCTTTGAATTCAAATCTATGCATGACTGATGGACAGGGTACAATGTTGGAGGAAACAGATTGTGCCTAGAGCAATTAGTTAGCAATTTTAAAATTGCTTTCCTATCACTTTGCTTGAATTCTGCTTTTAATGAAAGCAAGGAATATAACAGAGCAAATATACTGAATATTACACTGACCCTTTGTAAGACAGTGTAACCACTGACCTTGCTTCTGCAGACAAGTTGTTAACAGTGGTAAAGTGCAAAGAAAGATGAATTCGAGTAACTTATAAACGTCCCTGCTTTGCTCCAGAATTAAATGGAGCTGCTATGATTTTATTTGGAGTTAATTTGTACACAGCAAAATAGATCACTTATATCTTGTTTAAAAATAGGGCAGTTTACTTCTGCTATAAAGATAGGTTGTTGTTTTTCTCTCCAGGTACAACTGTGACATGCCTGTACTGACACATAGATGCATAACATATATCACGCCTTCTTGGTGACAGGTTTGGCTCATCGTGTTCTAGCTACGCATTTACTAAAAATGACCAGCTCCCAAAGGATGTAGCTATAAAAAATATATAAAGGATGCAATTTGGGTAATGTTCATGTTATTTACAGAAAGCTTTCGAGTTTTACTATAGTTCTCTGAAACTAGTATCATAATTCAGACTCTCGATTTCAGAACTGTCCCTTTCATTTTACAGTTGTCATTTCAGTAATTTTGGATCAGTGTATAAGTTACTTCCCAATTTTTAGAGGGTATAAAAGCACAAATGAAGATGTGATTAATACTCCAAATTTCAGTGTAAGTCTGTATGAAATTGGAGACAGATGAAATTATATCCCTATAGTGATTTTAAGTTAATTGATAAATAAGAATTTATAAATCACATAAGGGGAGAAATGCCAAAGGACCATAAGAACATAAGAAATAGGAGCAGTAGGCTATACGGCCCCTCGAGCCTGCTTCGCCATTCAATAAGATCATGGCTGATCTTTGACCTCAACTCCACTTTCCTGCCCTATCCCTATATCCCTTGATTGCTTTAGTGTCCAAAAATGTATCAATCTCAGTCTTAATATACTCAATGACTGAGCATCCACAGCCCTCTGAGGTAGAGAATTCCAAAGATTCACAACCCTCTGAGTGAAGAAATTTTTCCTCATCTTAGTCCTAAGTGGCCGACCCCTTATCTTGAGACTATCCCACTTAGTTCTATACTCTCCAGCCAAGGGAAACAGCCTCTCAGCATCTACCCTGTCAAGATTTTTACACGTTTAATGAAATTACCTCTCATTCTTCTAAACTCCAGAGAATATAGGCCCATTCTACCTAATCTCTCTTCATAGGACAACCCTCTCATCCTAGGAATCAATCTAGTGAACCTTCATTGCACCTCATCTAAGGCAAGTATATCCTTCCTTAGATAAGGAGACCAAAACTGCACACAGTACTCCAGCTGTGGTCTCAGCAGAGCTCTATATAATTGCAGCAAGACCTCCTTAGGCTTATACTCCAACCCCCTTGCAATAAAGACTAATATATCATTTGCCTTCCTAATTGCTTATAACAACTTACATATTCAATCAGTGAAGGATATCGATCCTAGTTGCCGTATAGCGTATGATTTTGTTTTTTGCAGTAAAGCTATTAGAGCCAAAAGCAGCAATAATGCAATTATCTTTTAGGAACATAGGGATAGGAATAGGCCCCA
The DNA here is from genome assembly GCF_035084215.1 of Heptranchias perlo. NCBI lineage: Eukaryota > Metazoa > Chordata > Chondrichthyes > Hexanchiformes > Hexanchidae > Heptranchias > Heptranchias perlo. Next base: position 57,002,604 of record NC_090330.1, read on the forward strand.
CGAGTCTGTTCCACCACTTAATTAGATCATGGCTGATCTATATCTCAACTCCATTTACCCATCTTAGTTCCATATCCCTTAATCCCCTTACCCAACAAAAATCTATTGATCTCAGTTTTGAAATTTTCAATTGATCTAGCCACAAAGCTTTTTGGGGGAAAGAGTTCCAGATTTCCACCACACTTTGTGTGAAGAAGTACTTCCTGACATCACCCCTGAATGGCCTAGTACTAATTTTAAGTTTTTGCCCCCTTAATCTAGACTCCCCCACCAGTTTCTCTCTATCTAACCAACCAAATCCTTTAATCATCTTAAACACCTCAATTAGATCATCCTTAGTTTTCTATACTCAAGGGAATACAAGCCTGGTCCATGCAACCTGTCCTCATATTTTAACCCTTCTAGCCCCGGTCTCATTCTGCTAAATCTGGGCTGCACCCCCTCCAAAACCAATATATCCTTCATGAGGTGCAGTGCCCAGAATTGAACGCAATACTCCAGATACAGCCTGAACAGAGCTTTATACAATTCCAAAGATTTATATTATTTAGTGACCTTCCCTTTATAAAACCTAATATTCAGTAGCAGTATTCATATTTTTCAAATTAATTTAAGTCTTTGCTTAAAAATTATTTTCCATGTATGACTAAAAAATATTATACAGAGAGCTTTGAAAGCTCTCTCAAGAATAATAAGGCACTTCAAAGAAACTGGTGAGAAGGAGGCAGTTGGGCTACAAGTACATATTCTGAAGGTGCTCCATGATCTGGAACTGGAAATATGGCAGCTCCAACATTGAGGCCAGCTGTACATAATCATATGTGTCTATTAATTTTGTTAATATTGGCTGATCTGCCTGGTATCCCTCCATCGATCTTTTTTTCCAGAAACCATAAATATAGTGGGATTTCCATGGGATTTCCACATTTCAAGAATATTGTAAACAATTTTACAACACTAAGTTATAGTCCAACAATTTTATTTGAAATTCACAAGCTTTCGGAGGCTTCCTCCTTCCTCAGGTGAATGTTGTGGAAGCAAAATATAGCAGTGCCAGAACTGATGGCATAAAGCCTTCAGACAACTAAGTGAGCCAAAAAAATGGGGGAAAAAAACACAAACCAACTTACAAAGCATCCTTCAAAATCATTATTTTGACTTCTTCAGGCCTTTGAGGTCTTCAGTTCTGCATTAGACAGCTGCCTAAAAATCCTGAACACCCATTGCACCGACACCAAGTTCACACTGGTATGAAGGCCAGAAAATAACAGGGTAATTTTTATCTTCACCACTTGGGCAGTAAACCAGCGGGGCAGATCGCCCACCCATTATAAAAACTACCCAGTTTTATTTTCAATGCAATCAATGGAAATGAAAATTGGGTGGTTTCTATTACAAGTGGGCTATACTTCACATCATCCCCACTCATTAAAATATTGAATTGAACTTTCCTCCTCTTTCTGATGGGAGGTTCCTGCACCAGTTGAAACACCCACTGGAAATGCGTGTGAGGCATATTACGGGTGTAGGATGAGCGCAGTTGATTTCTGCCCATTCTTCCCATCAGTTAAGCCATATTATGCCCATTTATGGTACATAACCAACATGAAAATCCATCCCAATGCTACTGCTGAAAACTCACTGAATTCTAATTTGTGCAAAATCTTACTCAGCCAGACTTTGACTTGAACTGGTGTGGGAAAGTTTAAGGTTAAGGTACATTGTTGGGGCAGAGTAGCAGAGCTGTACTCTACATCTGATGCTGTAGCTATGCTAAATGCCAACATTTTTTTTAAAAAGTGGAAAATGTTAAATTTACTGTACTGACGTCAGTTACATTAATGAACACAGAACTCATCTCTCCCAAAATGTAAGAAAAATTATAAGCTTATATTAATAATAATGCAAGTCATCACTGCACATCAAAGCTGCAGTCATAGAATCAGTTTCTGAATGTTATACATGGGTCAAAACATTTAATGTGATTATATGGCATAAATTTTAACTCCAAGCTAGGAAGGGAGGGTAGGCAGATTTCCGGGTGCGAAACTAAGAAGGTTAGTGGGCAATGAGGCCAATCAATTGCACTTCCGGGTTTTGCGCCCGGCAAGCTGGCCTGATTGACAGGCTGGCTGGCTGTAGGGCAGTAAAGCTTGCTGCAGCAGGCCGCAGCCAGGGATCAGAGGGAGGGATCATGGGCCGGGGAGAAGATCAGGGGGGCCAGGGAGGAGTTTGGGGGGCTGAGGAAAAGATCGAGGGGCCGAAGAAGAGATTGGGGTGCCAAGGAAGAGATCCGGGGGGGCCGCGAGGAACGTCAGAGGTCGTTGGAGGTCGGGTGAAGAGTCGGAGGTAGGTGGGGGTCCCCCATTGGGGGGGGGAATTGGCCGATCACGGAGTTCCTGTCGGCCTGGTGAGCTTGTTGGGCCTGGATGAAGCACTCCTGCTCCTCCGGGCCCACAATCAGTGCAATAAAGGCACTAACTTCATGGATCCGGCCCTTCCCGCCTAATTTCACCTGACGTAAATGAGAAACGATGGAAAACCCAAACAGGTAAGGTTAAATTTGTTTTATTATTCCAATACACAAAATATTAAGTACCTCAAGTATCTCAATGAGGTACATTGCCCTTTTAAGTATTAGCCCACCGGCTTTAAGTGGAGTGGGACCTCCTGGTGCCTGTTCTCCACACGCACACAGACCTGCCTGGGTTAAACCCAGAAGTAGGCGTGTTCGAGCCGGGATGTGGTCCCGCTCTGAAAACGGAGGTTTATTTACTCCCCACCCGCCCCCAACCCACCCATTCTTGGGGGTTAAAATTTACCCCCACGTTTCAACTGTGAGAGTCTCCATGTTCACAGACACTGAAAATATTAACAAGATCGTTAAAGAAGTAGTAGCTCAATGTGCAAACTGCAATCTTCATGGCTAACACTGTTCTACATACCTAGGTTATCTCATGTTCCTCCCCACAATCTCAAGGAATCTACATTTTCTGTTTTATAAGTATATAACAGCACCTCTCCAGAGGAGAGTCTTGGGAGCCTTAAAGAAAGCAGATTGCAGTAACTCCATGTTCTAGACAAAATGTATTTCTATGTACTCTCTAACTAGGAGGAATGAAAAATGATGCATAGTATATCACAATATCGTGGCATCAGAGAAGGTTATAGCCAGAGGCTACAGTAATATTTTGTTATAATGCTGGATTATTACTTCTTTGTGACTTGTTTTATATTTTATCATGTTTCCAACAGGTGAATAGAGCCTTCGGAATTAAATCAAGCTGTCCCATGCAAAGAAAGGAAAAAGAATAAATGGAAAAACAACATGGAAATATTCAACAAATATTCAAGTTCCTTTTCCTTTACTTTGAAGCAGCCTTAGAATTAAAGGATAGATTTTCCGAACTCTTATCAATGGCAAAGTATCTGGCCCACTGTAAATGTGATTTGGAAAATTGCATTGACAAGAGTGACATAGGGATTGAAGATATACACTTTGGCATCAAATGACCAGTATTATATTTTCTAGTGTTTATGTATATATTCATTTAAACATTTCTATTTATAAAACATTTTTGAAAATTAATTTAATCTTCTCAAATATAGGCCAAAAAATATGAGGAAGTGCAAAGAGGCTCACTCTGTTCCACCTCTTTAATAGAAAAGATCTTTAAAAGAGATTTTTTTTAAAAAGCTGCAAACATTTTCATCAGATTACATTAGGGAGATGATTATGTCCCAGATACAACCTTCCCAAAGGACAGCCAAACTCTGTGACAGGGAATGTCTGTATTTTTCATTTAGACAAGAACAATAGTAGAATGAGTACCAGCAGGGAGTGCAGCAAACTTTCAGCAGGAAGAAGAGTGATTGAACTGTTGCTGGGCTTCATTCTGCAAGGAGTGCCTTGGACAAAAGAGGAGCCTGAGCTGAAGGTAAAGACCATTAAGTGGGTTTGTACTCAGTACAAAGACTTAGCCTGAAGACGTGTATGGTAGTTTCAAATACATTCAAGTTGGCATTTTAAATAGCAGTGAACAGGACAAAGATTCAAACCTTAGTCATTTTTTTCACGGCTACAGGCTTTTCAGTTTGTTTCTAGATTCAGACTGAAAATAATTGTACCTCCATTGTGAAATTATTGAATCGGTTTCTGTTTGTGGTAATTTACAATTATATTTCCTGACAGTCAATTAGTTTGGTATTTAGAGAGTGTAATTTAAATTATTTCTGAATAGACTTCAAAAGTGTAAATAATGAAATGTTTCTCTTGGTTCTTATTTTTGTAAATTTCTGGAGGTGATGTGATCCATTTCTAATTATATGGCTAGGTATGTAAACGATAAAGTGAGATTTTGTTTCTATGTTCATTGCTGCAGTCCTTGGAATCCATTCAGGACATTTCACTGCTGATTATCTTCAGCTTTCTGTTGTCACTGTACTGAAAAACACTCTTGTTCAACACAAGCACACAGTCCAACTTCTATGATTAAAATTCCCCACTTCAAATGCTGTGACGTTATCATAGGTTCTAATATCCGATCAGTAAACCTTACCCTAGAACGTAGAGTTAGTTGTTATGCCACTGATTTTAATGTGTGATGTTATTATTCTTGTTTTCTTTATTTTGAACTAAGAATTTCTGAAGAAGGAAATTTCTTTTCAGGCAGGGTGGCAAGACAGCACATTAGAAGAACTATGAGACACAAGTCTGTACCCATGGATTACCACCTGCTGAGTTTCTATGTTGGAGATTCTGTCAGGGTAGCATGCCAAACAGAATCCAGCCTCCGCTCCCCTCAGGGAGAGGACACAGAATGGACTGCCACCCTGTGCTGTGTTTGATCACGTCATTAAATTCAATTTCTTCCGTGGAGTCTATCACCTATTCCCTTGAACTCTTTCCAACCGAACTCTTGACCACCCAACTTTCCTTTCTTGGCCCATGTTGTCAACACTGTCAACCTAGCCCCATACACTGGTACTGTCCTCACCTCTTTCACCCAGTTTTTAAAAAGCCCACCATGACTCTTCTATTTTGTCAACCACCCCATCTCTAACCTGCCTTTTCTGTCCAAGATCCTTGAAAGTATCAATGCCAACCAATTGCTCCCTCACCTCTTTTATCATCATCTGTTTGAATTCTTCCAGTGTGATTTCCAATCCATTCAGAACATTCGTCAAAGTTACTATCTTGTAATTGGCAGTGGGTCACTGTCCCTTTTTGTTCTCCATAACTTCTCTTCCACTATTAACAGTGTTCACCATTCACTTCTTTCTATTAACTCACCTCTACAGGCCAGCGCATGATGCACATTTGGTTCCATTCCTATCTGTCCCAACTCAGTGTATGGATCTATTCAAATGGCAACTCCACGGTACCTGTGTAGTCACTCTGGTACAAACTCAGAGTTCCATTCTTCTTTGATACATTATTTTTATGCTACCCCTTGGTGATGCTATCTATAAGCACAGGGTTAGCTTCTACATATATGCCAACACCCAGCTGCATCTTTCCACCATCACTGACTCCAAACCTCACGTTCTGGCTAAGTTAAAAATTTCCATCAGCTCAACACTGACAAAACTAAAACCAGTTGTTTGTAGTATTATTTTCTGACATGCAGTACAACTGTCCCCTGTTACATATGTAAAGAAGAAAAATCCAAGTGCCTGGCATTCTGAAATCTTTTTAACAACTCTTCAAAAGTTAATATCTTTTCAGAATTGTGATTCTGATATTAAAAAAGAAGCATGATTCAGCTATTCATTTCCACATCTAACATTGGTTCCCACTGAATTAAACAAATTTCTTGCATTTATAGCAGGCTAGAAATTGAATAAAATGTTCTTCCAATACATATTCATGTATTCTATACCAACTGCCCTACTGCCTTAAATGAATAAGGCAAATGCAATAATAGATACATATATCTATGTATATATATAGAAAGAGAGAGAGACAGAGAGAGAGATATGTATAAACTGAAATAAATGGAATCAAAATCAATATGGAGCACAGAGAGCATTCTATTATCTTCATAGCTCGTTACTGTGATTGTTGGAATGACTCATTTCACAGATATATACACGAGTAAAGAAAAACAGATTAGAAGTGTAACTCTCGGACTAGAATCTGAAATGAGTTGAAGTAAACTTTCTGTTTTCTGAATTTGATATTGCTATTCATATTTGTCGTCAGTTGAGGCAAATACCCATGAGGCTGGACTGAAGGAAGGCAATTGGATGGTGGGAGTGAGGACGATGGTGATAAGGATTGTGGGACAGTTGGAAGTATTGGGGGTGGGAGGGATGGTTCAGGTGAAGCGCTATTGGTTGAGCTGTTCTCATAGAGCCCTGGCAGCTAGATGCACTGGTGGTCGATGCTGCTGCTGCTCTTCTTCTTCTTCATGCTGCTATTGCTCCTCCTCCTCCTCCACTTCTTGCTGTCCAGATGGTGGTAAGGGCTGGTCCCTCAGTATAACAAAGTTATGCAGCACACAGCCACAAATCTGGAAATACGGTACTTGTGGAACACAGAAAATAGCCAAAGGCCCAGAAGTTAACTCGCAGCCCAAGAGGACAAACCAGCAACTAAGCAGTGTGGAGGGGATCAGACCTGCTGCAGGGTCCTTGCTGAGTGTTAGCACCATGAGTCGCTGGGTGAGTTTATCACATAGCAAGTCAGATGCTGGGGCAGACCAATTTCACAAAAAGGTCCAACAACAACCGTAGGACCCTTATTTAAATATTATAATGAACTTCCTTAATAGTTCCGACATGTGCCTTGGACGTCTACTGGAGAGTCCGATCCAATATGGTGGGCGGCGCGCTTCTGGCACGGATGGGCGACACCGCCCGCCATGTTGGACCCTTAGGTGTGGTGCATTCAAATTTCTAGACCGTTATCTCTAAATGGTGCTATGTACTGATTTAGACTATTCAGAAGATGTACAGACAAGGAAGTACAGACAATAAATACCACATATAAAATAAATGCTGTTATAGTCATTCAGTATCATTCTGCAGGTAAAGAGATGTCATTAAATCATTGAACTAGGCTTGATTGATTGAAATTCACATTAGGAATATATGTTTTATATGATTTTTGGAGCTCTCTAAATGTATCTGTCCACAAATACAATGATGAATGTACAAACCACCCTAAACCAGAAAATAATACAGCTATTGAGCCGAATAGGCAACCAAACAACACTCCTGAGCAACCTCACCCCAAAACCAGACCCACACGCGCACACGCCCACACTAAGAAATATTGATATCCCCTACTAGACTGTTGCCAATTTCAGATGCGCCAAGTCACAATAAGCCTCCAGTGAATAAAAATGCAACTTCACTACTAAGCCACCAGGCAAGGCATCCTCATCCCATTCCAATCATTGAATCTGTCAACACTGCCAAGGAGCCCAGGTAAAGGGCAAGGAAATACACATGCTCAGCTCTGTCCATACGAGCAGGCACCTGACATCAACCAGGGAAGAAACATAAAATATTAGACTATAGGCTTCTGTGATACCAGGAGGCTGGAGCTGTGCTGGCAGTGTGCAAGTATTAACTGCAAGTGACTTAAGGTTGTGTGCCTTCGCCAGCCAGTAAGAATTACAAAGAAACTTTCAGTTCTAGCTTGTCAAGTGTAGTATTTTCAAATGATTTTATTCATATCGTGTTTTATAATTCATAATCTCAGTGAAGGGTGCACATCTGAAGAGAATCCCAATTCTGTGGACCAGTCACATTCCTGATCCCTGCACTTGAAAATAAACGGTAGATGTTGTGCTGCATTTGCTTTGCCTACTCAGCAATAATCAGTACATTTCAAAGCAATTCATCGTGCAAAGTGCTTTGAGATGTTTCAGCCCCCTAACTTTAACTCGGGGCGCATTCTCGGCGGGCAGGAGTCCCCGACGGATTCTTTGAAACCGGTGGGATTGAAGCCATGATCGGCGGGCGGGAGCGGGAATCTTGCTGGGAGCTGGCGCTGCTGGGGACCCAAGGGAACAAACCCCGGCAGGAGGTTACTGCTGGGAGAGGGGGTGTGCATAGAGCTGGCAGTAGTGAGAGGGAGAGGGAGGTTTGGTTACAGAAAGTGATCTAAGTGCTTTTGTAAAGTAATGCCATTGTTAGCTGGGCTACATAATCTAAGATACAGATTCCTGGATCACATGGGATACAGCTCGCTCGTGGGAAATCTGGTATGCCACTTAAAGGGAAACACTATTCAAAGGGCCAAAACTGTAACACACAGTTTGTCAATGCAAAAGCCATGGGGGAGATGCATACACTAGTTTTATGGAGTGAGTGACAGGAATTTGTACAGTTAACTGGAAATATGGAACAAATTAACCAATAATTTGTGTTGAGAGGCAGCTGGAGAATACAGTGGCTGCTGGTTTTAATGAAGCCGGGGTATGTGGCCTGTACATGAGTAATAACAACACCGGTACTTCTTAGCATGTGAAGTAGAATTTGCAGGGCATCCACAGCAGTGCAGTTCTTCAGTCAATGAAGAGACGAGGGCAGGTTTCATCGCCTTCAACAGCAGCTGAACACATCCACAATTCTTACGGTGACATTTGGTAAAATTTATTATGTGACAAGGTGCTTTAGCTGGAGGAATAAAAATGGCAGGCTAATGGCTGTCAAATAACTAGTTTCATTTTGTATCCGTAAGAAAATGTTCAGATTCATAGTAAGTCTGTTGTTTCGCGGCTACTAAATCTGTGAAACAATTTTATTCTTTTTATTCCTTTTGATCTGGATACTGCAGACAACTCAGTGTGTGATTGCTGAAGGCGCCAGGTTTCTCTGCCAGGTCTGCCCATTTTGTTTTAGTTAAAATTGCGCTGCAGTGCCGATGACATAATCGGACCGTAACTTTTGAACGTAAAGTAGGACCCCCACCTGCCTGGGGTGGGCTGCCCTCCCGAACATGATTTCTTGTAGGTAAAAATGGCGTCAGGTGGGAACGAGGGCGTGAGGCCCCCCGACTGCCATTTTAACTACCCTCCCTCACCCCCCCACCATTCGCATTAGGTGGGCTTTCAACGTAAAGTGCTATGTTGTGTTCCACATTTAGAACTATGGAGGTTATGAAATGATTTCATACAATATTCGAAAACTGAAGTCAGACAATGCACGAATGATTCGTGTATTAATGTGGTTTGCCAAAATTTGTGTCTTTATTGCATATTGACTCAAAAATAACAGCTTGTGCATTCCAATTGAAGAGTATTAGCAAACTGAAATGGATACCACCAGTAATAAAATAAAATGCTAAATTGCCACAACAGTCGAGGAAATTATTCACAGCTCACTTTGATATTATCTAATTCTTCTATTGAAGCCATAATCATCCAAAAACTGCAATGTAGTTATCAACCATTTCAACTCAACAATCAAATGAATGCATTTAACGAGCATTAAACATCATTATCACCTTCAAAGAGCACACAAACCAATTTAACTCCACAAGGCAGATGCTTAATTCCATTATGCGACTTTCAAAATTGCAAATGAGTCAGCTTTAATTTGGACTTTATTTTTGCCCAGTTGCCAAGATTTCATGCTTAACCTAAAGCAACGAGCTAACAGAGCACAACCAGAAAATGCTGCTTCTCAAATTAAAATCTAGGCTCAAATCAGCAGCATTTTCTAATGCTGAATTTACAACACTGCCACAAAAGGCAGTCCTGTTGTAATATAAACAAGATCGCACGAGTGGCTCCAGGATATAGAAACTCTCAGGCCCCGATATTTACGGGGAGGCTGAAAACGGCCGAAGAATCCGGCAAGGCTGGGGACGCGGAGATTCTGCTGAACGTAGCAGCAGAACCTCATTTTCATTTTCTTGATCCGTTTCCTGCCCGAGAGGGAACACCAGTGGCAGGAAGTCACAGCCAGGGACCCTTGGGGACGGTCCTCGGCATTCGGGATGGGGGAAGGTTGGCGATCGGGAGGGGGAAGAGAGGTCGCAATGTGGAGGAGGGAGGAAGGTCAGCAATCAAGAGTGGGGGGGGGGGGGGGGGAAGAGAGGTCTCGAGCTAGGGGTCATAACCTCAAGATAAGGGGCTGGTCATTTAGGACCGATATGAGGAAAACTTTCTTCACTCAGGAGGTAGTGAATCTTTGGTATTCTCTACGCCAGAGGGCTATGGATGTTCAGTCCAATTGCACTGTGGAATTGAGGTAGAAGATCAGCCATGATCTTAATGAATAGCAGAGCAGGCTCGAGGGGCCGAATGGCCTACTCCTGATCCTATTTCTTGTATTCTTATGTAGGTTGGCCATTGGGAGGGGGGAGGCCAAAGGCTTCCTTGAGGGGCTGAGGGGAGCATTCCTGTTACCCCTGGCCCACAAGGAATGCTGAGAAAGGCTCTTAGCTTGTGGAGCCGGCAGCTCCCGCCTCTCTTTCACTGCCGGGCTTCCCGACCCCTGGGAAACCCGCACAGCAGCAGTGAATTTTAAACTGGGCTTCCAACTGGAGGCAAATCACTGCTGGCAATGGCAGCAAATGTTGGCAGCTGCTGGATGCAGTAGGCCACCATTTTGTTCTGCAGCACTGATGGGATGAGCTCTAAGTGTGGCCTTACAGGCTAGTAATGCAATTTTTTTTGCTGCTGGCATATAGATACCTTCCCTCAGCATTGGGTAAGGTCTTAGCCAAAAATATAAAGTTGTTCATGCAAGAACTGACACATTTTGTAGAAATAGTTCCAGCTCCAGCAAATGACCAGAAAGGTTTCCGAAGCGAGGTTGTCACCATTTAAAGACAGAAAGTATCAAGACCGAAATGTCATATGTGTGAAGTTTTTCAATCTGAATGTTGGTAATGTATGTTGTGCTTACCAAATCATGAGGAAGTGTTTCATACAGCTTGTCAGAGATGACAATGGCTGTTTACAATAATTTTTAATACAAGCCTGACATGCAATAGAATCATTACATCGTTTTCAGTATTACTTTCTTTTATTCATTTATGCGATGTGGGCATCACCGGCAAGGAGACTCACTAATTGCCCTTGAGAAGGTGGTGGTGAGCCGCCTTCTTGAACCGCTGCAGTCCATGTGGTGAAGGTTCTCCCACCGTGCTGTTAGGAAGGGAGTTCCCGGATTTTGACCCAGCGACGATGAAGGAACAGCAATATATTTCCAAGTCGGGATGGTGTGCAAGTTGGAAGGGAACATGCAGATGGTGTTGTTCCCATGTGCCTGCTGCCCTTGTCCTTCTAGTTGGTAGAGGTCGCATGTTTGGGAGGTGCTGTCGAAGAAGCCTTGGCGAGTTGCTGCAGTGCATCCTGTGGATGGTACACACTGCAGCCACAGTGCAACAGTGGTGAAGGGAGTGAATGTTTAGGGTGGTGGATGGAGTGTCAATCAAGCGGGCTTTGCCCTGGATGGTGTCGAGCTTCTTGAGTGCTGTTGGAGCTGCACTCATCCAGGCAATTGGAGAGTATTCCATCACACTCCTGACTTGTGCCTTGTAGATGGTGGAAAGGCTTTGAGGAGTCAGGAGGTGAGTCACTCACCACAGAATACCCAGCCTCTGACCTGCTCTTGTAGCCACAGTATTTATATGGCTGGTCCAGTTAAGTTTCTGGTCAATGGTGACCCCCAGGATGTTGATGGTGAGGGATTCGGCGATGGTAATGCCATTGAATGTCAAGGGGAGGTGGTTAGACTCTCTCTTGTTCAAGATGGTCATTGTCTGGCACTTGTCTGGGGCGAATGTTACTTGCCACTTATGAGCCCAAGCCTGGATGTTGTCCAGATCTTGCTGCATGCGGGCACGGACTGCTTCATTATCTGAGGGGTTGCGAATGGAACTGCGAGCATCCCCATTTCTGACCTTATGATGGAGGGAAGGTCATTGATGAAGCAGCTGAAGATGGTTGGGCCTAGGACACTGCCCTGAGGAACTCCTGCAGCAATGTCCTGGGGTTGAGACGATTGGCCTCCAACAACCACTACCTCTTCCTTTGTGCTAGGTATGACTCCAGCCACTGGAGTGCTTTCCCCCGATTCCCATTGACTTCAATTTTACTCGGGCTCCTTGGTGCCAGACTTGGTCAAATGCTGCCTTGCTGTCAAGGGCAGTCACTCTCACCTCATCTCTGGATTTCAGCTCTTTTTTCCATGTTTGGACCAAGGCTGTAATGAGGTCTGGAGCCAAGTGGTCCTGGCGGAACCCAAACTGAGCATCGGTGAGCAGGTTATTGGTGTGTGAGTGCCGCTTGATAGCACTGTCGATGACACCTTCCATCACTTTGCTGGTGATTGAGAGTAGGCTGATGTGGCGGTAATTGGCTGGATTAGATTTGTCCTGTTTTTTGTGGACAGGATATACCTAGGCAATTTTCAAGGTTGTTGGGTAGATGCCAGTGTTGTAGCTGTAATGGAACAATTTGGCTAGAGGCACGGCTAGTTCTGGAGCACAAGTCTTCAGCACTACAACCGGGATGTTGTCGGGGCCCATAGCCTTTGTTGTATCCAGTGCACTCAGCCGTTTCTTGATATCATGTGGAGTAAATCGAATTGGCTGAAGACTGGCTTCTGTGATGGTGGGGATATCGGGAGGAGGCCGAGATGGATCATCCACTCGGCACTTCTGGCTGAAGATGGTTGCAAATGCTTTGGCCTTGTCTTTTGCACTCACATGCTGGACTCCGCCGTCATTGAGGATGGGAATGTTCACTGAGCCTCCTCCTCCCATTAGTTGTTTAATTGTCCACCACCATTCACGTCTGGATGTGGCAGGACTGCAGAGCTTTGATCTGATCCGTTGGTTGTGGAATCGCTTAGCTCTGTCTATAGCATGTAGCTTCCGCTGTTTAGCATGCATGTAGTCCTGTGTTGTAGCTTCACCAGGTTGACATCTCATTTTTAGGTACACCAGGTGCTGCTCCTGGCATGCTCTTCTACACTCCTCATTGAACCAGGGTTGATCCCCTGGCTTGTTGGTAATGGTAGGGTGAGGAATATGCCTGGCCATGAGGTTACAGATTGTGCTGGAATACAATTCTGCTGTTGCTGATGGCCCACAGCGCCTCATGGATGCCCAGTTTTGAACTGCTAGATCTGTTCTGAATCTATCCCATTTAGCATGGTGGTAGTGCCACACAACACGTTGGATAGTGTCCTCAGTGTGAACACAGGACTTCGTCTTCACAAGGACTGCGCGGTGGTCACTCCTACCAATACTGTCATGGACAGATGTTTTTGCGACAGGTAGATTGGTGAGGACGAGATCAAGTAGGTTTTTCCCTCGTGTTGGTTCGCTCACCACCTGCTGCAGGCCCAGTCTCGCAGCTATGTCCTTCAGGACTCGGTCAGTAGTGGTGCTACCGAGCCACTCTTGGTGATGGACATTGAAGTCCCCCACCCAGAGTACATTCTGTGCCTTTGCGACCCTCAGTGCTTCCTCCAAGTGGTGCTCAATATGGAGGAGGACTGATTCATCAGCTGAGGGAGGGTGATGGGTGGTAATCAGCAGGAAGTTTCCTTGCCTATGTTTGACCTGATGCCATGAGATTTCATGGGGTCCGGACTCAATGTTGAGGACTCCAAGGGCCACTCCCTCCTGACTGTATATCACTGTACCACCACCTTTGGGATGGTGATGGAAGTGTCTGGGATGTTGGCTGAAAGGTATGATTCTGTGAGTATGGCTATGTCAGGCTGTTGCTTGACTAGTCAGTGGGACAGCTCTCCCAATTTTGGCACAAGTCCCCAGATTTTAGTGAGAAGGATGTTGCAGGGTCTACTGGGCTTGCTTTGCCTTTGTTGTGTCCAATGCCTAGTGGTCCGATGCCGGGTCGTCCGTTTTTTTTCTTATTATGATTTTTTGTAGTGAGATTGTACAACTGACTGGCTTGCTAGGCCATTTCAGAGGGCGAATAAGAATCAACCACATTGCTGTGGGTCTGGAGTCACATATAGGCCAGACTGGGTAAGGACGGCAGGTTTCCTTCCCTAAAGGACTTAAGTGAACCAGATGGGTTTTTACGACAATCCGGTAGTTTCATGGCCACCATTACTGATACTAGTATTTTTTATTCCAGATTAACTAATTGAATTTAAGTTCCCCAGCTGCTGTGGTGGGATTTGAACTCATGACTCTGGATCATTAGTCCAGGCCTCTGGATTACTAGTCCAGTAACGTAACCACTACCGCTACCGTACCCGTTAGCGTATGGGGTGTTCAAAAGATCCTCACCACTGTTTTTTCCAGGGAGGTTTTGTGAGCAACTCTTTCAACACCACTACCTAGTCTACCCAGTTTGTACCTTTTTATCGATGAAATGGCACTTGTGACCTTATTTTAATAAGTAGCCAGAACTTAGAACTTTTATCAAAAATGAAGAATTGTCAATTGTGCTGCAAAATAACAGGTAATTTTACAAAACCACACCTGGCATGGAGCTTTAACTGCTGGGAGAACATTGCAAGAGTTCAGGGGTGTGCTCCTCAAAACTTTCTGTCCATTAAAATTAATGGGTAGGAAATTGTGGGGGGTGCACTCCAATTCTTGATCGGTGCTCCCTGCCTGTGAGGCTCCAGGCCAGGAGAGTGACTTTGTAAAATTATCACAGTAATAAAAACATCAGTGCCTGAATTGACTTGTTGTTAAAGGTAGAACCATAGAAGTTTACATTACGGAAAGAGGCCATTCGGCCCATGTCTGCGCCAACTCTTTGCTACAGCAATCCAAAACTAATCCCACTGATGGTCTCTCTCTCTCTGTAACTCTGCATCTTCTTTAAATATTTATTTACTTTTCCCTTAAAAGATGAAATTGATAATCCCTTGTCACTAACTCCTCAGCCACAACCACAACAACTTGCATTTATATAGCACCTTTAACATAGTAAAACGTCCCAAGATACTTCACAAGAGCTTAATCAGACAAGAATTGATGCCAGAGGAAATAGTCTTTCCCTATTCACTCTATTAAAACCCTTTATAATTTTGAAGACTGTTAAATCTCCTCCAATGCTTCTTGTGCCCCAGTGGAAATAGTCCCAGATCGATAATTACAATATCCCATAATAACAACACTAAACATGCTTTGCTAATTTGCTTATAAATCTCTTTGTCCTCCTTCCTCTTTCCCTTGAGGCCTATAAGATATCAGTTATAAATCTGAGACATATACCAGGCTCCAACTGAACCCAAACTGTTTTCAATGATCTCTGTTGTTCACTTAAATCTCACCTCTCAATTACATCTATATCTTCTTTAACAATTAAAACACAACCCCTTTGTAACTTAACTTATTCCTCAGAAATATTTTATACCCTTTCAACCTCATTTTAATACACTAAAATTCTAAACCACAATTCTATATTCTCACTTGAAGCATATATACGTCTAATTGCTGTAGCTTATTCCTAACAGTTCTCGCATTTGTGAAAAACACTTTAACGATTCATCACAGCTGTCTTTGTGCCTTAAATGAGATGTTTCTAAATTACTTAAACTAGTTAAATATTTATTGTTGTTGTCACTATTGCCCCCACTATTCGCTAAATGATTACTACTACCCTTTTGGATATTATCCCGTCCCTAACAGTGTTTCAGCTCCTAACCATTCCTCTTAAATAATTTCCACGCTGCCTCAAAATTATTTTTTCTCCACCCTGCAGCCAGTTCTTAAAACCAATAATTCTACTGTTGTTCGCAGAGGGGTTACAGACCAGTAATAATCCTAAAACCTACAAGCACTTTACCAACTCCTGCTCTATCTCTCTCTCTTACAGTTTCAACTCTTAAATATCATTTCCTCAGTCTGCAAAAGTCATGTTCCAGATAAAGGTTGCTCCACAGAGGAACAGAGGGAATAAAAGAAAAAAGCAAGCCAAGAAAAGAAATTAAAAGAAACACATAAAGGATAGACAAGGAGAAAGATTTAAAAAATGGAGGGAGAGAAAAAAGTCAGCAAGAGAAAGAGGGAAAGAGAGATTGTGAATCCTGACCTGAAAATTATGCTGTGGGATAACAGTGCATGAATTTTGAATGTGTTTTTCTGAAATTCCTCTCTGCTGTTGTAGCAGAGGACTTAACCTGCTTCAAATAAATGGATTAACATCTCCACTAAAATAACGAATCTCAGGTAAATGTGTTGAGCATTCATACAACTCTCTGGGTTTCGCGCCTGGCAGCTAGCCTGATTGACAGGCTGGCTGCCATCAGGAGCTGCAACGCGAGGAGGGGGTGGGGGGATGGGAAAGAGAGCGAGCCAGACGTCATCTGGCGCTGAACTGGAAGACCGGGTGGGTGGGGGGGGGGGGGGGGGGGAGAGGAGAGTGGAAGACCGGGAGGGAGGGGAGATCGGGGGAAGATCGGGGGGGGGGGGGAGAGGGGAAGATCGGGGGGATATCAAGAGGGTGAGATCGGGGGGCCATCAGGAGGGTGAAGAGGGCGACATTGGAGCGGGAGACATTGGACATTGGAGCAGGTTTCAAAGGTAGGTTCATTTAGTGTTTTCACTTCATTGTATTTTTTTTATTTAACTTACTTAGTTTCTATCCCCCTGATCCGGCCCTTCATGCCTGGTTTCACCAGGCGCGAATCAGAAGCGGTGGGCAAGCCGCCCAGTTAAAAATCTTTCTAATCACTTACTCTGTCACAGGTAAAGTGCCTTAAATACCTCAATGAGGTACATTTGGCTCTTTAACTGTCATCCAGCCGGCTTTAATTGCCGGCGGGACTTCCGGTTTCGGGTCGCCCGCGCACACAGGTGGGTCCCTGGGAAACTCGGAAGCCGGCGGGTTGGAGCCAACTTCCAAACCCGAATGAGATTTGCACGATTTTTGGAACCCCCCCACCCCCCCGCACCCGCATTTGCCTCCTAAAATCACCCCCTTTCTGTTGTTCCTTTAATTTTTTTTTGGAGGGGGCAGAGGAAATTTCTTCATTCTTTTCGAAGAGGCAGGATGGAGTTTTAAGTTCCTGTTGCAACTGAAATGTTTTCTCTGATTCTTTAGCATGTGCATAACTGCAAGGAAGTATATTTAAATTAGTTTGAAATAATCATCTGGCAGTATTACTGAATCAAGTTTTATTTTATCACGGCACCAGTAAGAATGCTATTGTTATCAACAACAAAGCTGAAGTTATATAATGAGAGGCTTTAATGTGCAAATTTACTATTTGAAAATAGAATATATATTTGTGTTATTTTTGTACTGAACTTGTGGAACTATTTTAGTGTAGCATACATTATGGCATTTTAAGTGGTGTAGTCTCCCATCAAATTGAGGCTCTGTTGTTGTGGGTGAGCTGATGGGAGAAGAGCCCGATCCTGGACGCACATATAAAGTCGCACATGTTGCATCGAAAGCCAGGTGAGGCGGACAGGTGAGTTACCTTGTGTGCCAGGCATTTGGCAGCCAGATCTCTCAGCCTTAAATTCATTTAAACCAATCCAGGATACATCATAGTTTGTCGGTGGCTGTCTTTTCCCAGGTGTTGGGGTTAATATTACAAGCTTTCAAGATGGCCTTTAGTGTATCTTTGTATAATAATATTTTAAGTGGCTCATTAAAAAACTGCATAATCTCATTGTCAAATCTACCAAACTATTTTGGTTTATGTTTCCAGGAGGTTGTAAAATCATTACTGCTAACACAGTAACCATTTACAGCAGAGAAAAAGGTCACTTTCAACTCAAAAATTAATCAAGTTGGTACATTTATCAAGCAAACAAAGAGAAATTGTTATTCTAGCCAATTTGCATATTGCTAAACTTTTGTTAATAATGCTTTTGCCATCGTTAGTTCTAATCTAGTTCTGGAATTTCACAATATCAATATACATGAAGGCAGAAATCCTAATTTATATCTGCCATCAAACAATATCAGGCAATTTCTTTACTAACTGCTTTCCATGATTTCCTGAGTTCATGCAAAAGTAAGTAGCCATTTTTAGAGCAATGAGCCTGGTTTCTCAGCTTCCTTTCAGAATTTGTCAGCAAATTCCTTGATCTTGCCGGCAGTGAAATAAACCACCCTCTGCCATTTCACTGTGCAATGGACTAGCTGTTATATCATCAAAACTCGCTGACAGCAAAATTGAGTCAGTGACTTCAATCAGAGCTTTTCATCTATTCATAGTTAATAGGTGGAAAATCTTGCCCATGTAATTTTAGATCAATTTAGGAATGACCCACACAGAAATCCAGTGCAAACTGGGCTGCTAGCCTCAGTGTTGACATGTTATTTACATTCACTAGGTAGATAATGTCCTCTGGATCAAAACAGCTCTGTAATATTGTATTTCCCTACAATAAACTATAGCGTTGCCTAATGCTGTGTCTGTACCATGGAGTCAGAAGGACAAAGAAAAACAAGCTTCATTCAGCATTAAGAGAAAAGCTAAAATCATACATTAGGTGGGAGCAACAAAGAGAAGGTAAACTGCTCTATTTTACTGACAAGTATATCCATCGGGCTACTTACAATGATGTTCCTCTGTTGAAGTACATATTGAAGCATTGATTATCACTCGCTGTACTTTAAGATATGCAGAATAAACATATGCTGTTATACTTGCTAAAATATTTGATACCTCAAATTATTAAATATATTGCAATCTCATTGTAAATAGTTAGCATCCATCTTCCGTTAGAAGATCAGAAAAAAACTGAAGGGTCACCACTAGAATACATACAAGAATTGTGTTTGTGTTCAAAAGCTAATATTGGTTGATGAAATAGAATCAATGTTGAAAGTTCCTTTGCTTTTGGCTTGATGAACCTAAAACTGTAGCTGTTCATGAAGCTGAAGCCAAGGTCACACCATAAATAAACCAGTAGGGATCGCTACAATTCAGGCATACCAGCCACTACGAGACCACTGTAAGAACAACCACTTCAATCTCAGGGTCGTTGGTTTATAGAAGAGACAGTCACCTAGTATAGTAAATATTGACACAATTAACACATTCAAATGAAGACTGCATAATTCCCTGATTCAGTAAACAGTAGCAGGATTGGGTTTAGAGGATAGAAAAAGATACATTATGTTAGATTCTGAATCAGGGTTGAATGACAAAGCAAAGTGGATATGGGGGGGTTAAACCACTTTTTTGTGCCTGCATTTTTATACTTTTAGGACAGATACACTGCTCTTCTCCAGGCTGTTAAGTTCAAACATATTGCTCACTACTAAATAATAATGTGGAGGACTGCACCAAAATACATAAAAGACAGAAACAGGCTTGCAGAGTGGGCTGATCAATGGCAAATGAAATTCAATGTAGTGAAGTGTGAAGTGGTTCATTTTGGTAGGAGGGATAAGGAGGCCACTTATTCCTCAGAAGGTAAGAAGCTAAGTGGGGTAGAGGAGCAGAGAGATCTGGGAATACAAATACATTAATCACTAAAAGTAACAACGCATGTTGATAAGGCCATAAAGAATGCCAACGAAGTACTGAGGTTCATTTCTAGAGGAATAGAATACAAAAGCAGGGAGGTAATAATAAATTTATATAGAACCTTGGTTAGACCACACTTGGAATAGTGTGTACAGTTCTGGTTACCACACTACAAAGGATATTGATGCACTAGAGAAAGTACAGAAAAGAGTTACATGGAGGTTACCAAAATTGAGAGGATGCAACTATCAGGAAAGATTAAGCAGGCTGGTTCACTTCCCTTGGAAAAAAGAATACTAAGATGAGACCTAATAGAGAAGTCTTTAAAATTATGATGGGGTTCAATGGGGTGGATGTGGAGAAACTGTTTCCACTTGTGGGTGAATCCAGAACAAGGAGGCATAAATATAAGATAGCTGCTAACAGAACAAATAAAGAATTTAGGAGCAATTTCTTTACACAAAGAGTGGTGAGAATGTAGAACTGGCTGCCACATGGAGTGGTTGAAGCACATAGCATTGCAAATTTAACGGGGTACGTGATGCATACATGAGGGAGAAGGGAATAAAGGGATATGGGGCAGAATGGGAAGAGGTAATTAAAGTGGGAGGAGGCTTCTGTGGAGTATAAACACTGGCATAGACCAGCTGGGCTGAATGGCCTGTTTTTTTGCTGTAGATTCTATGTAATTCTGTACCCTAACCCTAACCCTATTATTTATTATTAGAAATCTGGTAACAATCAGTACTTAATCAGAAATATTCATATACGACCACCAAGGATTTTGAAATACACTAGATCACCACAGAAAAGGTACATGTGTCAGCTTGTCAGTTGGTAGTGCTCATGCCAACTGGATGTGTGTGTTCGAGCACCCACACCAGGATTGGAGCTCATAATTTAAGCTAACATTTAAGTGCATTACTGAGGAAGTGCTGCATTTTTAAAGGTGCTATCCCTTAGATGAGACATAAATGTGAGAACCCAGTGCTTCAGGCTCACATTTAAGATCCTATGGCACTATTCAAAGAAGAGCAAGAAGCTCTCTTCATGTCCTGGACAACTTTCATCTCTCAAACAACACCATGAATACTGCGTTTGCTATTATTTTCTAATAAAGTTATGGGAAGCAAGAGATCTTATGTGACCCCCTTTAGGCCAAATTCAGGTCTTCATGGATAAACTCAATAAAGCCCAATTTGGATTAGTTTGGCTTTAAAATCTGATTAACTACACATCCAGTAACTGTTAATTTTGCAAACCACACCTTACCTGAAGTTCCTGTATTGTCCAAACAGGTGACATTGGAACTGACATTCGATGATGTAGTTAGGACAATACAAGTATTTAAACAATTAAAACTTGGTGTGTTTTCCATATATTATTCAAGTATCAGCTCACTTTAAATCAACAAACTAGTCCCTGAAATACGCAAACCAGAAGATTAATCTTGGAATCGTAATTGTGCCTTTTATGTCTCTGCATGATTATTCTGTCAGGTCTTGGTGTGACTATCTGTCATTCTGAACTTAAACTCTGCAAAAAATCTTTCACATGTGATTGGAAATTAAGACAGTTCTAGACATTTTAATTTTCCCACTATAACTGAGTTTGGTCACGTATCAATGAGCAAGGTATGAGGTCTAAGGATCATAATGAAAAAGTAAGCTCCCGTTTACTGAGGTTACACAATGCCAAAGTTTTTCTTTTCCAGAACTCCCCTTGGTTTTATACCACAACAATTACTGGAATGATAAAATCCCCCTACACCTTTACATTTGTTATTAAGGTTTTGGTTGCAATAGTTTTTGCAACCAAATATAACAGGTAATGAATTTCACCAGAGATACGATTCATTGAAAAATCTACCCATGGTAAAAATCAGAAGGGAGCAGAAAGGCAGCTAATGTTGCTGCCAGCGGGATGAAACAATAAAATATTATAACCTAGATTTCTCTTTTATAGCTGGACACAGTTTATAGCACTGGGCAGAGAATTGTATATATGAGTGAACTATTATTATTTTTCAAAAGCAAAATACTGCGGATGCTGGAAATATGAAATAAAAACAGAAAATGCTGGAAATATTCAGCAAGTCAGGCAGCATCTGCGGAGAAAGAAACAGAGATAACGTTTCAGGTCGATGACACTTCGTCAGAACTGGAAGAAGTTGAAGATTAAACAGTTTTTAAGCAAGTACAGAGCCAGGGAAAGGGTGGGGGTGGGGGGGAGGAAAGAACAAAAGGGAAGGTGTGTGATAGGGTGGTGGGCAGAAGTGATTAAATGACAAAAGGGATGATGGTGCAAGGCAAGGAGGGTGGTAATGGGACAAGTAAAGAACCAAAAGATGGGTCTAGAGGAGCTGTAAATGACAACAGTAGAACCATTACCAGCATCTGCTGTCCAAAAAAAATGGGAGCAATGGTTATGATCTGAAGTTATTGAAATCAATTTTGAGTCCAGAAGGTTGTAAAGTGCCTAATCGAAAGATGAGGTGCTGTTCCTCGAGCTTCCGTTGAGCATCATTGGAACAGTGTAAGAGGCCGAGGTCAGAGTGGGAGTGGAACAGGGTATTAAAATGGCAAGAGACCGGCAGGTCAGGGTCACGCTTGCAGACTGAGCGGAGGTGTTCAGCAAAGCGATCACCCAATCTACGTTTGGTCTCCCCAATGTAGAGGAGACCGCATCGTAAGCAGCGAATACCGTATACTAAATTGAAAGAAGTACAAGTAAATCACTGTTTCCCCGGATGGAGTGTTTGGGGCCCTGGACGATGGGAAGGGAGGAGGTGAAAGGGCAGGTGTTGCATCTTCTGCACTCACTCCTCCCCACTGCACCTTCCCGTCTGAGCACAAGAGATGCAACACCTGCCCTTTCACCTCCTCCCTTCCCACCGTCCAGGGCCCCAAACATTCCTTCCAGGTGAGACAGCGATTTACTTGCACTTCTTTCAATTTAGTACACTTTTTTTAAAAAAAGAATAGCTTGAGCCGGAAAGGAGTTCTCCTTCTAATTCAGTCTTTGTGAGTGGGGGAAGGTTAGGTGCCTTCAAGATGTCATCTGTTTGTTTGCTTAAGGCAGAACCCAAAAATAAAGAAGTTATAAAAGTCTGTTGCCATGGGAGAAGACAGCCTTTTCAGAGTGGCCAGTTGATGAATTTGACAGCTTAAGTCTCTGCTGAGAACATTCCAGTACCTGTAAAGAAGTCTGTCACATTGTTTACCTGAACCTCTCATAAAACAATGGCACCAAACCTTTTCTCCCTTCAGGGAAAGTTGGTGCATAACACACGGGAGCATGCACAGAGTGGCGGTGGAATCACTTTCCTAAAAGAGCTAATGCATCAAGAGGACAGGGCCCTGAAGCTACAACCATCTTAAGCCAGAAGTGCCGAGTGGATGATCCATCTCGGCCTCCTCCCGATACCCCCACCAGCACAGAAGCCAGTCTTCAGCCAATTCGATTCACTCCACGTGATATCAAGAAAAGGCTGAGTGCACTGGATACAGCAAAGGCTATGGGCCCCGACAACATCCCAGCTGTAGTGCTGAAGACTTGTGCTCCAGAACTAGCTGCGCCTCTAGCCAAGCTGTTCCAGTACAGCTACAACACTGGCATCCACCCGACAATGTGGAAAATTGCCCAGGTATGTCCTGTCCACAAAAAGCAGGACAAATCCAATCCGGCCAATTACCGCCCCATCAGTCTACTCTCAATCATCAGCAAAGTGATGGAAGGTGTCATCGACAGTGCTATCAAGCGGCACTTACTCACCAATAACCTGCTCACCGATGCTCAGTTTGGGTTCTGCCAGGACCACTCGGCTCCAGACCTCATTACAGCCTTGGTCCAAACATGGACAAAAGAGCTGAATTCCAGAGGTGAGGTGAGAGTGACTGCCCTTGACATCAAGGCAGCATTTGACCGAGTGTGGCACCAAGGAGCCCTAGTAAAATTGAAGTCAATGGGAATCAGGGGGAAAACTCTCCAGTGGCTGGAGTCTTACCTAGCGCAAAGGAAGGTGGTAGTGGTTGTTGGAGGCCAATCATCTCAGCCCCAGGACATTGCTGCAGGAGTTCCTCAGGGCAGTGTCCTAGGCCCAACCATCTTCAGCTGCTTCATCAATGACCTTCCCTCCATCATAAGGTCAGAAATGGGGATGTTCACTGATGATTGCACAGTATCAGTTCCATTCGCAACCCCTCAGATAATGAAGCAGTCCGAGCCCGCATGCAGCAAGACCTGGACAACATCCAGGCTTGGGCTCATAAGTGGCAAGTAACATTCGCGCCAGATAAGTGCCAGGCAATGACCATCTCCAACAAGAGAGAGTCTAACCACCTCCCCTTGACATTCAACGGCATTACCATCGCCGAATCCCCCACCATCAACATCCTGGGGATCACCATTGACCAGAAACTTAACTGGACCAGCGATATAAATACTGTGGCTATGAGTGCAGGTCAGAGGCTGGGTATTCTGCGGCGAGTGACTCACCTCCTGACTCCCCAAAGCCTTTCCACCATCTACAAGGCACAAGTCAGGAGTGTGATGGAATACTCTCCACTTGCTTGGATGAGTGCAGCTCCCAGCAACACTCAAGAAGCTTGACACCATCCAAGATAAAGCAGCTCACTTGATTGGCACCCCATCCACCACCCTAAACATTCACTCCCTTCACCACCGGCGCACAGTGGCTGCAGTGTGTACCATCCACAGGATGCACTGCAGCAACTCGCCAAGGCTTCTTCGACAGCACCTCCCAAACCCGCGACCTCTACCACCTAGAAGGACAAGAGCAGCAGGCACGTGGGAACAACACCACCTGCACGTTCCCCTCCAAGTCACACACCATCCTGACTTGGAAATATATCGCCGTTCCTTCATCGTCACTGGGTCAAAATCCTGGAACTCCCTTCCTAACAGCAGTGGGAGAAACTTCACCACACGGACTGCAGCGGTTCAAGAAGGCGGCTCACCACCACCTTCTCAAGGGCAATTACGGATGGGCAATAAATGCCGGCCTCGCCAGCGACGCCCACATCCCATGAACGAATAAAAAAAAAGCTCCCTGGAGCTGTGCCTGTGGGCATATTGGAGCCGTGTTGGCGTCGCTCGGTGAGTTCCACAACCTCTTGCTTCATATTCTGGGATGCGATACAAACACAAATGAGACAAAGAGGAGGAATGATAAAGATTTGTGAAATTATGCAGGCTTGCCATAGGCTGGATGTAGAAAAGTTGTTTCCACTCATGGGTGCAAGGTGGGAAGAGGAAATTAGAATGGGAGCATGTTCATGCAGCCTGTGAACATGCATTGGGTCGCATTTGCTTTTTCTATCTTGTGCACTGAATGTAAATCTGACTATGTAATCCAAGGAACAGACATGCTGCACCATCTTAACTTTTTATTCTTCCTTCCCAGTTTCACAATAACCAGCAGACACGAGGGAAGACGGCTCTGAGGTGGAGACTGAGCAGGAGGAGGGGGAATGGGGGCACCAGGAGGAGGATAAGCACCCCGTCGGTGAGGGGGTGAGGGGTGGAAGTGTGAGAAGTGGCACGGACACTCCTATCCCCACACTGCGCTGTGAGAGTGTTTACGTGGAGGGGACACATGACCATAGCCACCTTACCTGTAAGCTTTGCCTTCTCACCAACTCCTGGCCCCTCCCATTCTGTGCCAAACGCACCCGTCTTCCCGCTCACAGGCATCCATAAAGCTCCAGCCCCTACTGTTGGGACTGTGAGACAGGAGTGACACAGCCCGCAGTCCGATCCTACCTGTTGGGCATTGTGGAGCATTGGGTGGGGGTGGAGGGGTGGAGATGCACCTCAGTCCCCTTCGGGACCAGCGTATGACTGGGAGCAGGAATACAGGGGTACGCACCTGCAAAGGAGGATGAGGCAGGAGCATAGCAAATATCTGCAACATCTGGGGACCATAGACTGCCAGATGAGGCTCTCTACGGTGGGCTGGACACGTCGGGCAGAAGCTGGACAACCTTTGCCAGGAGCTTGCATGGGCAGCTCAATTGATTGCTGAGGGGCCGAGTACCATCCTATGGCTGATGCCCATGGCTCTCCCGTGCAGTGCAGGCTGGTGTGGCGACAGTTGTGGTCCCCGAGGAACATGCTGCTGACGAGCAGGAAGGCAGCAGTTC
Source organism: Heptranchias perlo (assembly GCF_035084215.1). Lineage (NCBI taxonomy): Eukaryota > Metazoa > Chordata > Chondrichthyes > Hexanchiformes > Hexanchidae > Heptranchias > Heptranchias perlo. The sequence continues at coordinate 57,028,163 of NC_090330.1, forward strand.
CTAGGGACACTTCCTTCCACCCCCAGGCTATGTACAAGACGCACAAATCTGTCTGCTGAGGATCGCCCTCCAATGATGCAGCCAGCAGCTGTCCCATCACCGGAGCCAGTAGTCAGATGACACCTATTCCTTCTGTCCCCTCGGAGTAGCATCCAGAACTACCCACTTCCCAACTCCCTGATCCCGACCAACTTATGGGTCTCAGAAGCCGCTCGTGCATTCAGAGTCCACCGCCTCCTGCTCATTCTCACTCTCTGCGGTCCCTCAGGTTTAGGATTGCACAATCTGTTGTAAATAGTTTCACATTTTAAATTGTTGTTGTTTATTATTATAAAAAGCTATTTGGAACTTTTCCCTGTTTCAAAATTGTTCAATACTGTTGAACAAATTTACATTTAAAGAGTTATTGCAGGAAAATTTTTGCACTGCATCTAAAATTATGCACTACTTTTGAATTGACTACGTCGATACAGTGTTACCACTGTTGGCCTTTTAGTCCTTGGCCACCTTCCTTGTTGTGCCAGCTGCGTTACTGCCCAACAATGCCACTGTATGCAGAGGGGTGTGGACCTCGTCATTTTCGTCAGCCGATTTTAAGGCAGTTCAATATTCAGTAGTCGTCTTTTATTAAGTTATCCTGGTGAAAGTTTACTGCTTTTTTTGTTCTTATCTGCTTTTACACTGGTGTTGTTTGTTGACTGTTTCTTGTTGCACTGAATAAAAGTACAATTGTTTGTTTAAATTTTCCCTGCCCTTTTTTGTTTTCGAGGTCACCACAGGGATCATACTAGGGAAGAATTGTTCCAGACTTCCTGATCCTCCTCCATTCCAATGGTGGGACTTTGGGAAGGGTGGTGGGGGGGGTGGGGGCAGGGCTTGTAGGGGGGTTGGTTATCATTGTCCAAACATCTGATAATGAAGAACAAAGGAATGTCCAGTGGATAGGCCATTACAATGCTTTAACCGTCCTAACATGTAGAAAGAGATGGGGGTCCTGAAATTAATTACCTCCAAACATAACAGGACTCTGGATGGCAAAACTGACCTGAAAAGACTACCAATAATGAGTCAATTAGAAAAAGAAACTGAGAACAATTTCCAAACTGGTGGGGTGAGGCACCACAACTTTAATGGTCCCTTTGCTGACCTCCTAGGCTGAGCGTCAAGTGAGGGCCATAAACCACGTCAATATCAGGTCACCCATGCCATTATTTTTTAGTCCAAGTGGCTTTTTAACACACTTTTCTGCATTAAAGGTGCTGTAGAAATGCAAATTGTTAGAGGCAATGGATTGCAGTGAAAAGAAAACTTGCAGTGAAGTTACAATTATAAAAAAAAATCATCGCACGGAAAGTATACCAATAAACATAGATTCAGGGTCCTAAAGCAATTTATGACATATTTTCACTCCAAGTAACTACTGTACATGATTGCCTAAAAATAAGTGTTCAAAAGTATTTGTTTTTTAGCCTAATATATAACTAGGGGCAGGTCTGCATTGGGAAAGTAATCCAATGTATGATAAGGGGTGGATATACATTAGTAGGCATTTAACACAGAGAATGGTTACTTTTGGACCCTAAGGCCTGTTGCATTTTTAACTAAGCCTCAATACATTAACTGTATTTTGTCTCTTTTTCAGACAGATGTCACTGAAAAGTAGAAGATGACAAATTACTATGAAAGGAACAGTTTCACTTGGATTGCTTCTTGCACTAATTTCATGGTTGCCCTTCATCTTCACTGTAAAACTCAATCAAGCCATTATTATAGCCACTCTCACCAGACGATTAAATATGTCAGCTTCTGCATAAATGTCCTGGCTCAAGATTAGTTTTATGTCGGCCTTAACTACTAATCATCTAAACCCATTTCTTGTGCACAAAATGCTTTCAACTCATCATCAGAATGTAGAGGAAAATAATTCCAGAGGCAAAGGGTGAAAAACAGAAGCAGTTATGGCATCCCGGTGAGAGACTGCAGTCATACTGGAATGCTGATGAGAAGCAGAAATATATGTCGGTAGATGAGAATCGGTGGTAAATGAGCAGAGGCAGTAGTATTATTAGAGTAGTGAAGATATGCAGTGGCACTTGTAATATTGGAACGGTGATGAGAGGCTGTGGTAATATTGGAACGGTGATGAGAGGCTGTGGTAATATTGGAATGGTGATGAGACGCTGTGGTAATATTGGAATGGTGATGAGAGGCTGTGGTAATATTGGAATAATGAGAGGCTGTGGTAATATTGGAATGGTGATGAGACGCTGTGGTAATATTGGAATGGTGATGAGACACTGTGGTAATATTGGAATGGTGATGAGAGGCTGTGGTAATATTGGAATGCTGATGAGACGCTGTGGTAATATTGGAATGGTGATGAGAGGCTGTGGTAATATTGGAATGGTGATGAGACGCTGTGGTAATATTGGAATGGTGATGAGACACTGTGGTAATATTGGAATGGTGATGAGAGGCTGTGGTAATATTGGAATGGTGATGAGACGCTGTGGTAATATTGGAATGGTGATGAGAGGCTGTGGTAATATTGGAATGGTGATGAGACGCTGTGGTAATATTGGAATGGTGATGAGAGGCTGTGGTAATATTGGAATGGTGATGAGACACTGTGGTAATATTAGAATGGTGATGAGAGGCTGTGGTAATATTGGAATGCTGATGAGACGCTGTGGTAATATTGGAATGGTGATGAGAGGCTGTGGTAATATTGGAATGGTGATGAGACACTGTGGTAATATTGGAATGGTGATGAGAGGCTGTGGTAATATTGGAATGCTGATGAGACGCTGTGGTAATATTAGAATGGTGATGAGAGGCTGTGGTAATATTGGAATGGTGATGAGACACTGTGGTAATATTGGAATGGTGATGAGAGGCTGTGGTAATATTGGAATGGTGATGAGACACTGTGGTAATATTAGAATGGTGATGAGAGGCTGTGGTAATATTGGAATGCTGATGAGACGCTGTGGTAATATTGGAATGGTGATGAGAGGCTGTGGTAATATTGGAATGGTGATGAGACGCTGTGGTAATATTGGAATGGTGATGAGACACTGTGGTAATATTGGAATGGTGATGAGAGGCTGTGGTAATATTGGAATGGTGATGAGACGCTGTGGTAATATTGGAATGGTGATGAGAGGCTGTGGTAATATTGGAATGGTGATGAGACGCTGTGGTAATATTGGAATGGTGATGAGAGGCTGTGGTAATATTGGAATGGTGATGAGACGCTGTGGTAATATTGGAATGGTGATGAGAGGCTGTGGTAATATTGGAATGGTGATGAGAGGCTGTGGTAATATTGGAATGGTGATGAGAGGCTGTGGTAATATTGGAATGGTGATGAGACGCTGTGGTAATATTGGAATGGTGATGAGACGCTGTGGTAATATTAGAATGGTGATGAGACGCTGTGGTAATATCGGAATGGTGATGAGAGGCTGTGGTAATATTGGAATGGTGATGAGACGCTGTGGTAATATTGGAATAATGAGAGGCTGTGGTGATATTGGAATGGTGATGAGAGGCTGTGGTAATATTGGAATGGTGATGAGACACTGTGGTAATATTGGAATGGTGATGAGACGCTGTGGTAATATCGGAATGGTGATGAGAGGCTGTGGTGATATTGGAATGGTGATGAGAGGCTGTGGTGATATTGGAATGGTGATGAGAGGCCGTGGTAATATTGGAATGGTGATGAGAGGCTGTGGTAATATTGGAATGGTGATGAGACGCTGTAGTAATATTGGAATGGTGATGAGAGGCCGTGGTAATATTGGAATGGTGATGAGACACTGTGGTAATATTGGAATGGTGATGAGACGCTGTAGTAATATTGGAATGGTGATGAGAGGCCGTGGTAATATTGGAATGGTGATGAGACACTGTGGTAATATTGGAATGGTGATGAGACGCTGTAGTAATATTGGAATGGTGATGAGACGCTGTGGTAATATTGGAATGGTGATGAGAGGCTGTGGTGATATTGGAATGGTGATGAGAGGCCGTGGTAATATTGGAATGGTGATGAGACGCTGTGGTAATATTGGAATGGTGATGAGACGCTGTAGTAATATTAGAATGGTGATGAGACGCTGTGGTAATATTGGAATGGTGATGAGACGCTGTAGTAATATTGGAATGGTGATGAGACGCTGTGGTAATATTGGAATGGTGATGAGATGCTGTGGTGATATTGGAATGGTGATGAGATGCTGTGGTAATATTAGAATGGTGATGAGATGCTGTGGTGATATTGGAATGGTGATGAGATGCTGTGGTAATATTGGAATGGTGATGAGATGCTGTGGTAATATTGGAATGGTGATGAGAGGCTGTGGTGATATTGGAATGGTGATGAGAGGCTGTGGTGATATTGGAATGATTACATAGAAAGCAGCAGCAACAGAATGTTGAAAAAAGGCAATGGTCTTTAAATTTTAAGTTACTTGCTGGACTTGTTCGGAAGGATTAGCCTTAGGCTTATCATAAGTAGGACTAGTGACTGAAACGGCAAGATATAATTAAGGTTCAAACGTAAGAGAATTAAGTCAGAGATTATGAAGGTTTTTGAGGTATTAGAGTTGGATCCTGAAAAAAATGTGCTTAATCTCATGAAAGTCTATGGGCATAACTGGTGAAGAGATGACACTCAGCTTGCTGCTTATTATCGCTACCACTTCTGCTAGTTCTAGGTCTCACGCTCATTGGGATTCAATGTGCAGTTGTGAGCGTGTTACAGATGCTTAGTAATGCATAAATTTTTCTGCAACAAAGTATAAAATGTAATAATTCCAAACCAACAAATTCTTATCACAGAATACTCCTCAATTTATATTCAGTACTAAAGAAATGATAACTCATAAGCACATATTCAGACTTTTAATGATATAGCTCTGGCAATAACCTTTAATATTGACAAACCATGAACAAATTAGTGACACGAATTTCCATCTGCCCAAATATTTTATCGCTTTCCATCCTCCCCGGAAGGCAGTGACTCTTGGGTGCTGACACCCTTCTGCTAATCCGCCTAAGTGGACATTCTTTTCATATAAGCCTGATTGTTGGCAGGCAATTTATCGGTAGAGGGAATCACGGCCAAGTATAATCCTGGCCTCATCTAACATATGTGCACTTTCCAGCATGGTGGATATTTTTCCTTCCCTAGCCCAGGAATATATGGCAAATGTAATGCCAGTACCCTTAATAACAGGCTGTCATAAATGAATGGTGTATAACCAGCAAATTGTTTTGACCTTGAAATAAAGAGGAATGTTTAGAAAAAGATTTCAAATAACATTGAAGAAGTAAAAATCTAAGCACTTGTTGCTTCAACAACAACTTGCATTTATATAGTGCCTTTACCATAGAATCATAGAATGGTTACAGCACGGAAAGAGGCCATTTGGCCCGTTGAGTCCATGACAGCTCTCTGCAAGAGCAATCCAGCTAATCCCACTCACCCGCCCTGCAAATTTTTTCCCTTCAAGTACTTATCTAATTCTTTTGAAAGCCACGACTGAATCTGCCTCCACCACCCCCTCTGGCAGTGCATTCCAGATCTTAACCACTCTCTGTGTAAAAAAGTTTTTCCTCATGTCGCCTTTTGTTCTTTTGCCAATCACCTTAAATCTATGTCCTCTGGTTCTTGTCCCTTCTGCCAATGGGAAAAGTTTCTCTCTATCTACACTGTCTAGACCCATCATGATTTTGAATACCTCTATCAAATCTCCTCTCAATCTTCTCTGCTCTAAGGAGAACAACCCCAGCTTCTCCAGTCTATCCACATAGTTGAAGTCCTTCATCCCTGGAACCATTCTAGTAAATCTCTTCTGCACCCGCTCTAAGGCCTTCATATCCTTCCGAAGGTGGGGTGCCCAGAACTGGACACAGTACTCCAGCTGTGGCCGAACCAGTGTTTTATAAAGGTTCATCATAACTTCCTTGCTTTTGTACTCTATGCCACTATTTATAAAGCCCAGGATCCCATATCCTTTTTGAACTGATTTCTCAACTTGCCCTGCCACCTTCAAAGATTTGTGCACATATACCCCCGGATCTCTCTGTTCATGCACCTCTTTTAGAATTGTACCCTCTAGTATATATTGCCTCTCCTCGTTCTTCCTACCAAAATGTATTCTTCACATTTTTCTGCGTTAAATTTCATCTGCCATGTGTCTGTCCATTCCACCAGCCTGTCTATATCCTCTTGAAGTCTATCACTATTCTCCTCACTGTTCACTACACTTCCAAGTTTTGTGTCATCTGCAACTTTTGAAATTGTGCCCTGTATACCCAAGTCCAAGTCATTAATATATCTCAAGAAAAGCAGTGGTCCTAGTACCGACCCCTGGGGACCACCACTGTACACCTCCCTCCAGTCTGAAAAACAACTGTTCACCACTACTCTCTGTTTCCTGTCACTTTCGTGTCCATGCTGCCACTGCCCCTTTTGTTCCACAGGCTTCAACTTTGATTACAAGCTTATTGTGCAGCACTTTATCAAATGCCTTTTGGAAGTCCATATACACATCAATCGCATTGCCCTCATCGACACTTTCTGTTACTTCATCAGAAAACTCAATCAAGTTAGTTAAATACGATTTGCCTTGAATAAATCCGTGCTGGCTTTCCTTAATTAATCCACACTTGTCCAAGTGACCATTAACTTTGTCCCGGATTATCGTTTCTAAATGTTTCCCCAGCATCGAGGTTAAACTGACTGGCCTGCAGTTGCTGGGTTTATCCTTACACCATTTTTTGAACAAGGGTGTACCATTTGCAATTCTCCAGTCCTCTGGCACCACCCCCATATCTAAGGATGATTGGAAGATTATGGCCAGTACCTCCGCAATTTCCATCTTTACTTCCCTCAGCAACTTAGGATGCATCCCATCCGGACCGGGTGACTTATCTACTTTAAGTACAGCTAGCCTTTCTAATACCTCCTCTTTATCAATTTTTAGCCCATCCAGTCTCTCAACTACCTCTTCTTTTATTGTCGCTTTGGCAGCATCTTCTTCCTTGGTAAAGACAGATGCAAAGTACTCATTTAGTACCTCAGCCATGCCCTCTGCCTCCATGTGTAGATCTCCTTTTTGGTCCCTAATCCGTCCCACTCCTCCTCTTACTACCCATTTGCTGTGTATATGCCTATAGAAGACTTTTGGATTCCCTTTTATGTTAGCCGCCAGTCTATTATCATACTCTCTCTTTGCCCCCTCTTATTTCCTTTTTCAAATCCCCTCTGATCTTTCTATATTTAGCTTGGTTTTCAATTGAATTATCAACCTGAGGCTGAGTCATTGAATACATTCAAGGCTGAGTTAGACAAATTTTTGATCAGCAAGGGAGTCAAAGGATATAGGGAAAAGGCGGGAAAGTGGAGTTGAGGTAAAAATCAGATCAGCCATGATTCCATTGAATGGCGGAGCAGGCTCGAGGGGCCGAATGGCCTACTCCTGCTCCTATCTCTTATGGTCTTATGGACATCTGTCATACACCCCTTTTTTCTGCTTCATCTTGCTCTCTATCTCTACCGTCATCCAGGGACCACTGGCTTTAGTTGCCCTACCTTGCTCCCTCCTGGGAATGTACCTAGACTGTACCTGAACCATCACTTCTTTAAAAGCCGCCCATTGTTCAATTACAGTTTTGCCTGCCAATCTTTGATTCCAATTTACCCGGGCCAGATCCGTTCTCATCCCACTGAAATTTGCCCTCCTCCAATTGAGTATTTTTACTATGGATTGCTCCTTTTCCATAGCTAATCTAAACCTTATGATACTATAAACGCTGTTCCCTAAATGTTCCTCCACTGACACATGCTCCACTTGGCTCATCTCATTCCCCAGAACCAGATCTAGCAATGCCTCCTTGACGTAGTAAAATATCCCAAGGCAGTTCACAGGAGCATTATGAAACAAAATTTGACATCAAGCCACATATTAGGACAGGTGACCAAAAGCTTGGTCAAAGAGGTATGTTTTAAGAAACGTCTTAAAGGAGGAGAGATAGATAGAGATGCGGAGAGGTTTAAGGAGGGAATTCCAGAGCTTTGGGCCTAGGCAGCTGAAGGCACGGCTGTCAATGGTGGAGCAATGAAAATCGGGAATGCGCAAGAGGCCAGAATTGGAGGAGCGCAGAGATCTCAGACGGTGATAGGAGGTTACAGAGATAGGGAGGGGCAAGACCATAGAGGGATTTGAAAACAAGGATGGGTATTTTAAAAATCGAGGCATTGCCGGAGTGGGAGCCAATGTAGGTCAGCGAGCACAGGGGTGATGGGTGAACGGGACTTGGTGCGAATTAAGATACGAGCAGCAGAGTTTTGGATTACATTTACATATTAAAATAACTGTGAACAAAGCTACCGAATGGGTTTTTAAAAAATGATTGTGCTGACCCTTGCCCTCTTTAATTGCCTGAGTGTAGATATGGTCATCACTGAACGAACCCCAATCTGATTCGAACTCAAATCTGGTTGTATTTAGATTCACAGTTGAGTTTTTCACGTTTCTGAAGCACAATTTAGATTTGGATTTAAAAGTCCATGAGATTTTTTTAAGCTGCAACAATCCCTGTCTATGATTATCAAACACCCAAAGCTGCACTTAACTAAACCAGCTAATATGGGTTATGGAAGATCTGAAATAATGCCAATTTAAACAAATTTGGATAGATCCAATTCTTAGCTTAGAAGCTACTTTGGAACTTATCCCAGGTAACAGAACAGAAAGGTGCAGCTTGGCTAATTATCATGTTTATTAATATAGAAAACATAAACAGTTAAGGACCCAGTATTTTTATTGCATGTTTATCAGATGGCAATCAGTTCCTATGAGACATAGTTTCCTTTTTTTTATGCATTCTCGAGAAAAACTTGTTGACAATTATCCCCAATATGTCCTGAATTTTTAACATCTTTTAAAATTATTTTCTCTTCTTCCCTTTGCGTGGGTCTACTTAAACCACAGCCCTCTCCTGCTGGTGAAATCTGGTTTTAGGTCTTCACCTTTGCCGCTCTGAAACTAGCTGCTGGGTTCTGTGAAAAATGCTTGGGTCCAAGCATCTACCTTCTGCTTAGCAATTCCCCACAATGAACAGGCAGTGTTTGGGAACTCAGCGCAGACCATTGCGCTTGGAAATTTGTGACCTGCCACTGTATGTTAAGCTTTTATACGATTATGAAACTGCATTCAATTGCACAAGCTTTGAAAGCTTACAGATCTGCTTTCTTATTTGGTAATACATCTTTGTGCATTTTTGAGGGATATCAGTGTTGGAGAATGGAATACTTTTCAACACTTTTTATCACCTAGTGTCAGATCTAGGTCAGGCACAGGACAGCCATCCATGGATAATTTTGTCTGCTCTGTATTCAGCATTGTGCCTTAACCTCCAACCTCAGCAGAGCATTCCCCTATTGCAACAGCATGAACTTTTCCATTCCCCATACCAGTCATCCTTGTCACTTCTAATGGTGAGATTGCCCATTTAGTGCCAATTTATTTTCAAACTGAGGTGAGTTTTGTGGTGTGGGCCCATGCCAGTTAGGTACTAGGTTGACACTACATAAACTCATTCCACATAGGAACCTTACAGCCATCAGAGAGAGACTTTCAACATATTCAAAGCCAGGTATCGGAGGTGAAAAACAGTGGGGGTGCAATTTTATGAGTCCGCCAGCAGTGCAAATTGGAAAGTTGCGTGTGCACTGCCCATAAATTTCTGATCTGTGTCACTGGTAGACCTGCCCGTGTGAGCTTGTAAAATTACCCTGGAGTGTGTTAACTCATTACAGCACCAAGGCCTTTATCTGTGTTTTTGTGTGATAAAATTGTAAATTAATGTGGCTTTAAAGGTTGGTGCAGTTATGATGATTCCTGTATGTCTGTAAAATGATCTCCTGTTTCCAGATCCTGACACAAAACAACAATCTTTAGCAGCATAAAACAGGACCAGTGTTTAACAAATCCTGATAATGCCATATTATACACTATAAGGCTTATTACACAACACAAAACAATAGAGAACAAAGTTATAAACATGAGTTGAGAACAGAACAGAACTTCTAAAAGCTCTACACTGCTAAAGATCATACACGTCTCTCTTACTTTAATCGCTTGTTCACACGCAGGCCTGTTCTGAGTACCCACGAGGACCAGATTAGAACTGTTCAGTTTGTTCTTCACAAGTGTTTTCTCCCCCCACATTACATCAAATACACCACAGTGTAAAAAGGATAAGGCAGATTATAACACAAAGTGTGCATTGTGTGTATAGAATAGTAGACACTTTCCAGTGTTACCAGACTGACATTAACTCATGATTTGGCACCCTCAGATTTGTGTAATCGCTTTCCATTTATTTACGGCTACCTGTTTAGACAGTATTGTGTACAACACACATTAGGGGTTATTTTCATCTTTGCCGCTTGGGCCATAAACTGGCGGAGCTGATCGCTTGTCCATTATAGAACCTGCCTGATTTTCATTTCCATTGTAAAATTGGGGCTGTTTTTGTTAGAACAGAGGTGATAATGAGGTGATTTGATTGAGGTGTTTAAAATTACAAAGTGGGTGGTGCACAGCAGTTAGAAACAGACTGTTTCCACCGTTTGAGGGATGTAGAAATCTGGGCATAGATATAAGATTAAATACAAGAAACACTATTTGAAGAAAAGCAGGCATTTCCCCTGGTGTCCTGGCCAACATTCCTCCTTCAATCAACATCATCAAAAAATAAATTAAAAAAAGGTCATTAACTCAGTTGCCATTTGTGGGATCTTACTGTGCACAAATTATCTGCCACGCTCACTTACACTAACAACCGTGATTACACTTCAAAAGTAATTGATTGGCTGCGAAGTACTTTGGAATGCCCTGGAGATGTGGTAAAGTGCTATATAAATGCAAATTTTTCTTTCTGGCAATTAACTCCTAGACACATTTTTGTTTAGACTTTTATCCCAATATATAGTAGGTACAACACTGTGAATTTGAAATAGTTGGTCCTGAGCTACAAGAGGGTGTGCTTTTGAACTGTCTCCCAAACTGGGCGTGAAGTTAGCTGTGTAACCGTGGCGCCCTCCCGAAGGACTCAGCGACAGGTCCAAACCATTTTCAGGTTCAGGCTTTATTAGAATGCACTCTGCAAGCTGCCCGTAGCGCAATGAACATGAGCGGACAGCGAGCTGAACTGGAAGTTGGAAAATCCAGTGGCTCCACGGGCAAGCTGAGCCGGAAGTCGGCAGTAAAAGGAGAGGGAGGGGCGGTGGCACACTTGGGGAGGCCTAGTCAGCGGCCAGCAGCAGGCCACAGTACTTTTGTAGGGCATTCCTGCTCCTCTTGGCCCCACAAGAATTCCACCGAAAAAATGTTCCAGGCCATTTTTGGAGCGACCTCCATTGGTCCCTTTAAGGACCACTGGGTAGGCAGCTCAACACCTGGTACAAATGGATGGAGTGTGTGTCGTGCCTACAACTGGCATAGGACCTCAATTTGCATATGCAACAGCCTCCTGCCTGTTTCTGGTGGGAGTGCTGGGAGCTCATTTACAGGCCTACCTGAAAATCACAATGGGTGGGCCTTGGGCGTCCAAGGGGCGACCGCAGTTTCTCTGCTATTTTGAATGGTCACATGCCTCATAAATGGGTGGCTGGCAGTTGAAAATCACCCCAAGTGTTTACGGTTGTATGTGTAAAATGGCATTTAGTGTAAATGACTTTAGTTGTGATAAATGACACTCTGTAGATTCATGTTACAGCAGACATCAAAACTTGAATTTGTCAAAATCTTTACAAGTATATTGTAGTATCGTGGGAGCAGGTCTCATGTGTAAAACATTTAAGAGGTTCATGCTCCCATGTGAAGTCTCTGGCATAGAAACAGCCAAGAACCTTAACAAGTAGCAAGTACTTGTGTATGTAGAACTCGCTACCACATGGAGAGGTTGAGGCGAAGAGCATAGATGCATTTAAGGGGAAGCTAGATTAGTACATGAAGGAGAAAGGAATAGAAGGATATGTTGATAGGGTGAGGTGAAGTAAATAGAGTGGGAGGAGGCTCATGTGGAGCATAAACACTGGCATAGACTGGTTGGGCCAAATGGCCTGTTACTGTGCTGTAAATTCTATATAATTATATGTATGATAATCAATGTTTTTATGCCACACTGTTGCATGCTGGCCCAGGTAAGCATGATGTAAAGGGTAATGGTTTGTGTGCAGCATGTCAATCACCACCAAGGGGATTCTACTTTGTTTTCAGTATTGTGCAGGCTGAGGCACAGATGGCACCAAGGAAAGTGCTTAGACAGTGGTGTAGCATATAGCACTGGACTTATATAGAAATGGTGAGTAAGTGCAGCTGGAAGGTAATGGGTAAGCTTCTAGAAGCCATAATACGGGACAAAATTAATATGCACTTGGAATGAGGTGGATTAATTAAGGACAGCCAGCACAGACTTGCAAAAGGAAAGTTGTATCTGACAAATCTAATAGAGTTCCTTGATAAAATATGGATTGCATTGATAAAGGAAATGCACTGGATGTTGTGTATATGGATTTTCAAAAGGCATTTGACAAGGTGCCGCATAGAAGGATTATTAATTAAAGAAATGTGGAAACCAGGGAATTAAAGACTTGTTAGCCTAACGTCTATTGTTGGGAAATTACCGGAGTCTATAATTAAGGATAGTGTGACTTCACCTTGAAAATTTTCAGCTGATCAGAGAGAGCCAGCATGGATTTGTAAAGGGTAGGTCATGCCTGACGAAACTGATTGAATTTTTTGAAGAGGTGACTAAAGTAGTAAAAAGGGGAATGTCTATGGATGTTATTTATGTGGACTTCCAGAAGGCACTCAATAAAGTCCCTTATAAGAGTGTGTTAGCTAAAGTTGAAGTTCACGGAATTGAGGGCAAATTATTGACCTGGTTAGGAAATTGGCTGAGCAGGGAGTAGGGATAATGAGCAGGCACTCAAATTGGCAGGACGTGATTAGTGGTGTCCTACAGGAATCTGTGTTGGGGCCTCAACTATTCACTGTAATTATTAACGACTTAGATGGCGGGATAGAGAGCCACATATCCAAGTTTGCCAGTGACACAAAGATAGGCAGCATTGTAAGCAGTGTAGATGGAAGCATAAAATTACAGAGAGATATTAAGAGGTTAAGTGAATGGGCAAAACTTTGACAAATGGATTTCAATGTACTCAAGTGTGAGGTCATCCACTTTGGACCTAAAAAGGACAGATCAGAGTACTTTCTAAATGGTGAAAAGCTCGAAACAGTGGAGGTCCAAAGAGACTTAGAGGTCCATGTACATAGATCATTAAAATGTCATGGACAGTTACAGAAAATAATCAAAAAGGCTAATGGAATGCTGGCCTTTATATCTAGAGGACTAGATTACAAAGGGGTAAAAGCTATGCTACCGCTATACAAAACCCTGGTTAGACCATACCTGGAGTACTGTGTTCAGTTCTGAACACCGCACCTTGGGAAGGATACATTGGCCTTGGAGGGAGTGCAGCGTAGATTTACTAGAATGATACCTGGACTCCAAGGGTTAAATTACAAGGAGAGATTACACAAACTAGGGTTGTATTCCCTGGAAATTAGAAGAATAAGGGGTGATTTGATCAAAGTTTTCAAGATATTAGGGGAACTGGTAGGGTCGATAGAGAGAATCTATTTCTGTTGGGTGGGGAGTCTAGAACTAGGGGACATAGCCTAAAAATTAGAGCCAGAACTTTCAGGAGTAAAGTTAGGAACATTTCTACACGCAAAGGGTGGTAGAAGTTTGGAACTCTCTTTCGCAAATGGCAGTTGATGTTAATTCAATTGTTAATTTTAAATCAGAGATTGATAGATTTTTGTTAACCCAAGGTATTAAGGGATTTGGAGCTAAGGCGGGTATATGGAGTTAGGTCACAGATCATCTGTGATCTCATTGAATGGCGGAACAGGCTCGAGGGGCTAAATGGCCTACTCCTGTTCCTGTCTTCCCATGTACCTATGTTCAAGACACATGGAATTGAAGGGAATGTGGCAACATGGATAAGAGGTTGGCTAAAGTACAAAAAACAGAAATAATGGCTAATGCATGTTTTTCAGACTGGAGGGGTGTGAACAGTAGTGTTCCCCAGGGATCAGTGTTAGGACTATTGCTCACTTGACCCAGGTATAAGGAGCACAATATCAAAGTTTACAGAGATACATAAATAGGGAGCATGGTTAATAGTGAAGAGACCTGTAAGCAACTTCAGGAAAACAGAAGCAGTTTAGTAGAATGGGCAGATGAAATTTAATGCACAGAAATATGAGGTGACATATTTTGGGAGGAAGATTAAGGAGAGAAAATATATGCTAAGTGGTAAAACTTTAAATGGAAGACAAGAACAGACACTTAGGGGTTCAGATAAACAAATCTTTAAAAGTGGGAAGACAAGTTGATAAAGCAGTTTTAAAAAAAACGTTTGGGATCCTAGGTTTTAGAAATAGGGGCATTGACTATAAAACCAAATGGGTAATGCTAAACCGATATAAATCCTTAGTTAGGCTGCTGTTAGAATATCGGGGCTGATTCCGCCATACATAATTAAAATTAATGGTTGGAAAATCACAGGCTGCGCATTCGATAGGTCTCCCTCAGACTGCCAGTCCCTGCTGGGAGAGTGGGAACATGGAACCTTTTTGTCTCCGGATTTGGGCTTCCTACTTTAAGAAGATTATCAAGGCCATGGAGAGGATACATTTGAGATTTACTAAAATGATACCAGGGATGAGAGGAAAGATGAAAGAAATTGGGGCTCTTTTCACTATACAGAGATGGTTAAGAGGAGATCTAATAGAGGTGTTCAAAATTAGGAGGGGTTTTGAAAAGGTCAGTGAGTTGATAACTAAATTTAAGATCATCACTAAAAGAACAAAGGGAGAGGTTAAGAGAATTTTTTTTTAATGCAGAGGGTTGTAACGCCCGACCAGAAAAAGTGGTGGAAGCGGAATCCATAATAGTTTTTAAAAGGGAAGTAGATAAGTATTTGAAAAAAAAAATAACGGGGATAGGGCACGGGAATGGAATTTATTTGATAGCTCTTTCAGAGAAGCAGCACTGGTGTAATTGGATGAATAGCCTCCTTCTATGCTATAACATTCTAAATTTCCAAGAAATGCATGCTAATTGCCATTTTAACATGCACCTTGCAAAGATTTAAATACCATTTCTTTATACTGTGACACATATTATCACCCATAGTAGTGGTAGTAGTTCTGACAATAAGAAATACTCAGGTTTAGAGTAAAGAGATGCTGTATAGTTACACTGATTTGATATCTCTGTTCATTACCCTGTATTACTGTGTAACCCCATTTGTTGCTCTAGCACACAACTAATTGGAATAATGAACCATCTGCTGTCTTAGTGATAGCATACTCTGTCTTTGGAATACCTCCAAACAGGTCTCCAGTAGTAAACAAGTTCATAGAAATTTTGTTTTTTTAACTTTTAATTAGCTGATATAAAATAGACAGTTTAGTTTTACGTTGGTTCTCAGACAGAAGACAAGGGACGTGATTTGATCATGGCGGCGGGATCTCAGCGGGGGAGGGGTCAATGGGTGCGTTGAAAACCCGGGGCAAAAATTCTTACCTCTCTCCATGCAATCATGGCTTAATCAAAGGCCCTTAATATGATTTCTGGGTTTCTCACGAACCAGGCAGCCAGATTGGCAGGCTGGCTGCCCGTCGGCAGTGAAAAGAACTGCAAATCAGAGAAGGAGACACGAGAAAGAGAGAGAGAGAGAGAGAGCTCATGGGGTTTGGGAAAAATCGGATGGTTGGGGGTGGGGGGGAAGGTGGGGGACGTGGACGACATCCGTGGGGGAGGTCGGCAGTCGTTGGGGGGGGTCATCAGGGGCACAGGTATGGGGGAGTTGGACATCGAGAGTTGGAGATTGGAGAGGGGACATCGGGGGGTTGGAGATTGGAGAGCGGACAGCGGAAGTTGGAAATCGGAGAGTTGGTGGACAGCAGGATTTGGAAATCACATCGGGAGTGGAGAGGGGACATCCGAGCGGGGACATCGGGGCTCCGACATCCGAGCGGGGACATCGGGGCTCCGACGTCCGAGAGGTTTCATCGGGGCTCCGACGTCCGAGAGGGGACATCGGGGCTCCGACGTCCGAGAGGGGACATCGGGGCTCCGACGTCCAAGAGGGGACATCGGGGCTCCGACGTCCGAGAGGTTTCATCGGGGCTCCGACGTCCGAGAGGTTTCATCGGGGCTCCGACGTCCGAGCGGGGACATCGGGGCTCCGACGTCCGAGAGGGGACATCGGGGCTCCGACGTCCGAGAGGGGACATCGGGGCTCCGACGTCCGAGAGGGGACATCGGGGCTCCGACACGGAGACGGGACATCGGGGCTCAGACATCGGGGGTTGGGGGGTCAGACACAGTGGGTTGGGGGATCAGACATCAGGGGTTGTGGGGTCAGATATCGGGGGTTGGGGGGTCGGACACGGGGAGGGGGCCGGACGATCACGGGGGTCCTGTCGGCCAGGTAGGCTTGATGGGCCTGGATGAAACACTCCTGCTCCTCCTGGCCCACAAGCAGTGCAATAAAGGCACTCACTTCATGGATCTGGCCCTTCCAAACCTGCTTTCACCCGGCGTGAATTGGAAGCGATGGGAAACCCCAACATAGAAGGTTAAAATCATTTTAAGTGTCCAATGCACAAAATATAAAGCATCTTAAGTATCTCAATTGCCCCTTTCAGTATTGGCTCGCTGGATTTAAGTGGGGGCGGGACTTTCTGGCAGGTGCTGTGCACACACACACAGATCTTCCTGGGTTAAACCCAAAAACACGGATTTTTTTCTGTCCCCCCCCCCCAACCCCACCCGATCTTGGGGGCTAAAATCATGCCCTGGAGCTCTGATTTAAGCTGTAGAGTAATAGCTAATAAACAGCTCATGAGCTGCAAGGAACATTTAATCAATGCGCAGTGATCTTTATTACCAAAGGACACAGCTGCCAAATAAAATTTTAATGCTGCATTTTAGGAATCAAAGATATAATGCCTGAAAGGTGAAATGGATTTAAAATGAAAGTGTACTGATATACTTATATCATAATGGTCATCTGACAGTTCTTGTAAAGTGATTTAGATACGTACACACATGCACTTACATAAGGACATAAGAAATAAGAGCAGGCCATTCGGCCCCTCGAGCCTGCTCCTCCATTCAATGAAACCATGGCTGATCTTCACCTCAACTCCACTTTCCTGCCTGATCCCCATATCCCTTGATTCCCTTAGAGTCCGAAAATCTATCTATCACAGCCTTGAATATACTCAGCGACTGAGCATCTACAGCACTCTGGGGTAGAGAATTCCAAAGATTCACAACCCTCTGTGTGAAGAAATTCCTCCTCATCTCAGTCCTAAATGGCCGATCCCTTAACCTGAGACTATGCCCCCTAGTTCTAGACTCTCCATCCATTGGGAAACAACCTCTCAGCTTCTACCCTGTCAAGCCCCCTGAGAATCTTGTATGTTTCAATGAAATCACCTCTAAATCACCTTCAATGAAATCACCTCTAAATCACCTTCTAAACTCCAGAGAATATAGGCCCATTCTACTCAATCTCTCCTCATAGGCCAACCCTCTCATCCGAGGAATCAATCTTATGAACCTTCGTTATACTGCCTCTAAGGCAAGTATATCGTTCCTTAGATAAGGAGACCAAAATTGTACACAGTACTCCAAGTGAGGTCTCACCAAAGCCCTGTACAACTGTAGTAAGACTTCCTTACTCTTGTGCTCCAACCCCCTTGCAATAAAGGCCAACATTCCATTTGCCTTCCTTATTGCTTGCTGTACCTGCATGCTAACTTTTTGTGTTTCATGTACGAGGACACCCAAATCTCTCTGAACACCAACATTTAATAGTTTCTCACCATTTGACAAAATTTTGTTTTTCTATTCTTCCGACCAAAGTGAATAACCTCACATTTCCCCACATTATATTCCATCTACCACCTTTTTGCCCACTCACTTAACCCATCTATATCCCTTTGCAGACTCTTTGTGTCCTCCTCACAGCATACTTTCCCACCTAGCTTTCTATCGTCAGCAAACTTGGATACATTAAACTCAGTCCCTTCATCTAAGTCATTAATATAGATTCCCAAGCCCTGATCTTTGCAGCACTCCACTAATTGCAGCCTGCTAACCTGAAAATGACCCGTTCATTCCTGCTCTTTGTTTTCTGTCTGTTAACCAACCCTCTATCTATACTATTATATTACCCCCACAAATGAGCCCTTATCTTGTGCAACAACCTTTTATGTCGCACCTTATCGAATGCCTTTTGAAAATCCAAATATACTACATCCACTGGTTCCCCTTTATCTACCCTGCTAGTTACATCTTCAAAAAACTCTAATAAATTTTTCAAACACGATTTTGCTTTCATAAAACCGTGTTGACTCTGCCTAATCATATATTGATTTTCTTAGTGTCCTGTTACCACTTCGTTAATAATGGATTCCAGCATTTTCCCGACGACTGATATCAGGCTAACTGGTCTGCGGTTCCCTGTTTTCCCTCTCCCTCCTTTCTTGAATAGCGGGGTTACATTTGCTACCTTCCAATCCGCTGGGACCGTTCTAGAATCTAGGGAATTTTGGAAGATCATAACCACTATCTCTGCAGTCACCTCTTTTAGAACCCTAGGATGTAGGCCATCAGGTCCAGGGGATTTATTGGCTTTTAGTCCCATTAGTTTCTCCAGTACTTTTTCTCTACTGATATTAATTACTTTCAGTTCCTCACTCTCATTAGCCCCTTGGTTCCCCACTATTTCTGGTATACTTTTTGTGTCTTCTACTGAGAAGACAGATCAAAATATTTTCTTAATGTCTCTGCCATTTCTTTTTCCCCATTATAATTGTTCCTGCCTCAGCCTCTAAGGGACTAACATTTACTTTTGCTACTCTCTTCCTTTTTACATACTTGTAGAAGTATACTTATAACTTTACCAGCTGTATCATATCTGTCTTACACTCTATATAGTTTTTGAACAAGCCAACCATGTGATCTATGAGGAAATGTGTCCCCAAGAAGTACCAGAAATGAACATGGTTTGTAGGAAGATTACTCTGTCACAACCAATTAATTTGTTTGCACTAAGTAACAATGTAAACTTGAATGTGATAGAAGATACCCAGAGTCAGTAAATATCTGTATGATTTAGTATAATTATGTTAGAAGTCTTACAATGGAAATCTTAGCCTAGAAATTACTTTCTGTAATATTAGTGGACGGATGCTGGACCTGTTTTACATTTGCCTTTCCATTATTTCAGTATGGGCATTGTCCTGTTTATTTTAAATGGGTTAATACTGCCACTTAAAATGTGGACAAAGGAATGTCATAGCACTTACCCGCTATATTGTCAACTGTAATTGCTGCAATTATGTTGCTACAATTCTCCAATTTCAAAGGCAAAACACAAGTCAGGTTCACATTGTAATTGACCAGATATGTATTAACATTAATTGCCCTAATTTATGTCAAAGAACTCAGTGAGATTTATTGTATTACAAAAACTGCCATTGGTTTATACTTCATTGATTCTTTGTTCACAAAATCTGCCTTCTAATAAATGGGAAACACCTAAATAATGTGAACACTTTTTTCATTTATATTGTCCTGGAGGTGGAACTCAGTAGGGGGATTTTAACCGGGAGCAGGTTTCTACCAGGCAGGAGGCGGGGCGGGCATCAAGCCCCCCTCCCAACAGCACAAATTTGAAGCCCGGGCTATTTTAACTCCTGGGCCTCATTGGGCCAACTGTCCGTGTGAAATGGGCTGTTAGACACTGCTGGCCAGTTAAAATCGCAAGGCCCAGAGGCCTCCCGCTAGCTGGAAGGTAAGTGGCGGGAAGGGGTTTTGGCAGGGTCTCAAAGGTGGGAAGGTGGGATAGGGCCCGGGGCAGAGGTTTTCCTTGTGGGGCAAGGAGCAGCACTCCTGTACCTCCAGATCCCACAAAGCTAAATTTAACACTTACCTTTTGTGGCCTCTTCAGTCTTTCATTGAGCAGAGCCACTGCGGCGGGCGTCATGCTCAGACCGCGATTCAAAGGCCATCGGGGTATCGGGGTCCTACTGATGTGTGAGGCCCGCTTGATGTAGGAGGGCGCCTCATCTGCCGCCAAAAGCAGTGGCATAATGTAACAAAAATATACCTTCTGAATGATTTAGAGAAATGGCTCAGTTATTCTATTTACCTGTCTTTTGTTGAGACTAATTTAAGATACTGGTGTGTTGAAAGGTCTTTATTATACATATATAAAAATTGTAATGAGCATGTCATGGAATAACGCTTTCAGCTAAAACAGACATTTGGTCCATCAGATTTAAAGAAGTAACTTGCATCGTTCATGACATCAGATGTCCCAAAGCGCGTCACAGCCAATGAAGTACTTTTGAAGTATAGTCACTGTTGTAATGTAGGGAAACATGGAAGCCAATTTACGCACAGCAAGGTCCCACAAACAGCAATGAAATAAATGATGAGATAATCTGTTTTAGAGATGTTGGTTGAGGTTAAATGTCGGGAAACGCTCCCCTCCTCTTCTAATAGTGCCATGAGATTTTTTACATCCACCTGAGAGGGCAGATGGGACCTCTAAAGTCAAATATGAAAAATGGCACCTCCGACAGTGCTGCACTGCATTGTATAAAGTTGCATGCCATGTTATAATGTTTGTATCAAAAGCACAGAACACAGAGAATGAAGGAAGGAGTAGTAACTAGTCAAGAAAAAATAAATTGAGTCACATGAAGCCACATTGTGGAAGAAGCTGAGTTTACTGTTACTCAGTGTTTACTTTCCCCCGACCACTGCAAGTTGTGTATTTCCTTTTTACCACCCACAATGTAACTATCAGGCTGAAATCTATTTTAAAAAACTGATATCTGCACCGTGGATGGTATAAAGGATATAAACAACTTGCAGTCTTTGGGAAAGCTTTACTCTGCATCTAGCTGTGCTATATCTGGGAATGGACTGGGGTTGACAATTGTAAACAATTTTACAACACCAAGTTATAGTCCAGCAATTTTATTTTAAATTCACAAGCTTTCGGAGGCTTCCTCCTTCCTCAGGTAAACATTTACCTGAGGAAGGAGGAAGCCTCCGAAAGCTTGTGAATTTAAAATAAAATTGCTGGACTATAACTTGGTGTTGTAAAATTGTTTACAAATATCTGGGAATGCATGATGTTGACACAGAGTACCTGAAATAGATGGTATTTCATTCTCCAGCATTAGTATCACTCACCTTTTTGAGCAAACCAAAAACCTTCATTGTACAGAACCAGGTTGAGGTGTGGATCAATGCACCTACTCAATACTAGGATTGACAACAGGCCCCAGGTTTCAAACAAGAACCGACCCAAAAGGTCAAAAGAGAAGAGTGGGAGGAAGAGAGGCAGAGAAAGAGAGAGTAAGAAACTGGAATTGAAAAGTATTAGAATAGGCTAGAGAGGACCAGTGCAAAAAAGAAGACGTCGATGAAAGTTGGTAGAGATGAGAACAAAGAAAAGCAGATGCACGGAAAGAGTTTGAGCAGATGTGAAAGAGAAGGGTCTGTAGGAATCACTACCATATATTCCAAATTAGAAAACTAGCAAAATCTGACCAACAGCTTCACAAAAGCTGATACAGCCCCAAAATGCTGACAGCTCAAAAGTAGCACTGAATATAGGCCATATGACATGCGAAAATTATCAGTTGCATCGAAAGTTCAGTAGGACATGGCAGGTGATAACTTAAGCTGCAGGTAGATCCAACATTTAATCACTTAATATAGGAGAAAAATCTTAAAGTGCATCTTGCAACAATGATGAATCTAAGAATTACTGACAGGGGAGGCATATGAAACAACAATTTCCTTAGTTTTCCTTCATCTACAAGAACAACAACAACTTGCATTTATATATAATGTAGGAAAATGTCCCAAGGTGCTTCACAGGAGCGATTATCAAACAAAACTTGACACCAAACCACATAAGGAGATATTAGGACAGGTGACCAAAAGCTTGGTTAAACCTAACACAAATAGGGTTAACAGGTACTCATGTTTGAATCAAAAAGAAAAAAAAAACTGCTTCCAATCTTCATGGCATCAACTTGGGACCAATTATCCCAAATGTTTAATTTTTTTCTTGAAAAGTCTTTGTACAAACCAGTTGCTGATATGCTGATACATGGTTCAAGGTTGCAAATGCAAATACATTTATTTCCCAATTTATCCAAGTGTATTCCAAATAATAATGAGTGCACTACAATGATAGTCAGGGGTCATAAACTAACGAAATTGCCACTGAAATTGTAGTGTTATGAATCATGAAATGAAAGATATAGGACATCTCATCTCAATAATAATGTCAATGTGACTCTATGGCTTACATCAAAGGTCAACAGAAAGAATTTCAGCTCAGTTTATATTTACTTTATTCAGTACCACAGTACTGAATCAAATGAAAATAAAGTACTATTGTATTCTCTCGTATTGTTATTGAATAACTTTCATAATGTTCAGTTCATTAACCTTATGATCAAGGTTGGCTAAGAACTATAATTGTGCAATTGATACAATGTACAATCACTACTATGGGCTTTATGCTATATTTTGTAGTAAAATGTTTATTTCACATGCTCTGGGATATCTTTGACATTATAATGCTACAGAAAAATGAAAATAATAACATTTGAAAAATCTTCCAACATCCTAAAACACCAGAATGAGATTGTGGTCCCAAACAATTCTCGACTGTACCGGTGGGCAGTCCACTGGGAAGCTGTTTGCAGACTGGTGCAATCAATGATCACAAAGAGCCTATAAATAAATCTGCAATTATTCCTGGTTATCAATTCAATTCCTGAAATGTTGGCCCGATGAAAGGATCAGCACATAGGGTGTTGTTAGACGTGCAATCAATCCCTATTAATCCGAGGACTGATTATTTTTGACAGAGTAATGAATCCTATCCAATACATTTTCCTGACATCATATTCTACAAAAATTGTATTTCTGGATTTGATTGATGATACACAGAATAAAGCGAGGAGTGCAAGGAACAGGTCTTTATGTATAAACTGCTTGCCATGTCAATCTGATAACACCCCTCCCATGAAACAATTAGTATTACCACAAAGCCAGTAATGCAATGGTACAACACAATGACAATTTCACTCACTCTCATCTTTACTACCCTTTCACTGATATCATTATAATCAATATTTGTCTCCCCCCCACCCCCCTGGAATTCAATTAAAATCTTAACTCGTCAAGTCAAGTCACCTCTAAACAACTAGAAATAATTTTTTAAAATTGCATATAATATTAGAATAGCAATAGAATTAACAATGAAAAACGACTAACAAGGACTTTACCTGTGGCTCTGTAAGTACTATGTAGTGTGAAACTGATCCGGAGAGATCAGGAAGGTTCCAGGTTCGAAACCTCTTCTGTGCTGAGTTATCTATTCTCACTCAGGACGGAACTGAGGACTCCACAATTGTCAGCAGCACCCTAGACTGCAGAGGGACAAAAAAGCCCCAAACACTATCCAGTTATTCCCACCCCAATAGCTTTGCAATCTCCCCTTCTACAAAGCTGCATGTGACTGTTGGGTGAGGGCAGGATTAGAACTGCTGTGATGCCTGTTTCCACAGTCAAATGGCTCACTAACACTTGCTGTCGAAGCATACCCTAGTCACCATCTTCAATGTAAGAGGGAAGAAAAGGGGAAGACATTGGGTGATGAAAGTGGCAGGCAGAAAAACCAGTAATTGAATCTTAAACTTCTGCTGATGCTACTGCTGCTTCAGCTTCACTCTCGTGGTTTGTGCTACGGTCCTGCTCCATTGAATCAATTACTGCCTCTTCGGTCACTGTCAACCACCCGTTTTGTTGTATGTATAAATGTATATGTGAAGAAGAGTTTTACTTTGTTGTTATATTTTTGGCTGTGATGCAGCAGCCTTCAAAGGTTTCCCTCCCCCTTGCTTTTGTGCCAGTCGTCTTGGGACTTGATTCTAATCAGCAGTGTGCTGGCTCTAGGTGGTGTATTCCATTGAATCTGAATATGATAGGGATACTTAAGAGTGCTGATTAGAATAGAGCCTCTGGTGTCAGTGTACGACAATCCACAATACAGGATGCACACAGGATAGATGTTGACATCCCATTAGATACAATAGGACAAATTTAACCCCCCCCCTCCCCCCAATAATGCAGCAGGGTCTTCTTTAAATATGCAGATTGGGCTTCGATGATGTCACTGGGGCCCTGACTGAAATTTTAACCCAATGCTTGCACTTGGAAGCAGTCAGTTTTCCCACTAGGCCAACCTGTTGGCAAAAGGAGCCAGGGCCAGAAGCTCAGAAAGGTGAGTTAATTTCTTTTTTTTGTTTACCCTTATGATAAATGCTATACACAAATGTATGAAGAGTTCATATTGTGACGATGCAATCTGAGCTAGTTTTGTAAAATTTGCGATGTAATGAATGGGAAAGAACTATATTCATTATACAAAATGTTGCTTCTGACAATTTTTCTGGATTGGGCTGAGATACAGTGCAAAGCCACAATGCCTTTCAGATCTTCTCATCAATTGAACTGACAAAATAAAATGCTGCAAAACACTTTGGATATAACGTAAGAGTGAATGCCCCCTGTGAGTTTGCGTATCCACTCATGTGGGGAGGGTATGTTTGGTGGTACAGGTTCCCAAACCTCTTCATTTTAACATTTTTATCCAGTAGTCTATGCAGCTGTTGCACCAAACTGTGTGGCTTTCAGTAAAAGATTCTGATTGCACCATTTATGTAGAAGAGATGCTGCCTGGCAGAGCAAACTATTGGTTGGTGGTAGTTGTTATAAACTGGATAGCCAAGAGGTGAAGGATTGAATTCTAGAGCCTGGTTTTCAGTTGCTTCCAAGCCTTTATTCACAGAGATCGACATTCACACCCAGTGCACCCCCTAGATAAGCTCTCATATAAATGGATACGAGAGTCCCCAATTGATACACACCACCTGAATACAATTAACACTAATTGATATAAATCATACGGATCCAATTAACAGTGATGTGGGGGAAGGGTGGGGATGACGGTTGAAAGTGTGGTCCGCAGACATGTGCCTGGAAGGAGATGCAAACCGATATATCATGCCTTGCCAAAGCAGATCACCCTCCACACAGAAAGCTGCAACTACCAAAACTACAACTGCAATGATGGTAGAAATGTTTCTATTCATAATATTCATACTAAAATGGTCAAAATGGGTTTGCCTTCCAAGGCGTTCAATACTTCCAGCTGAAAATATGATCAGTTTGTGTTTATCCTTCCAGGAAACAATCAGTGTAATGTTCAAACGCTCATCCACAACTTTACAAAATCTTAGTGTGCACAGGACTAAAACGGCTCCCAGGCCGTCCCTATAAACCTGCTTGTAGCAGTTTCAGCAAACCAAAATATCTCACTTATTGTATAATAAATAAAATTAAAATGATTCATTCGTTTGTACATCGCACGTGAATTCAACTGTTTCAAGTTGGTCTTGCAGCAAAATATATTTGAAGCTTTCAAACAGACACCAATTAATGCATATCAGTTCCATAAAATCTAACTAAATATTACACGAACTCTTTAAAAAGTTTCCAAATATGTTCTATATCTTTTTTCTAATTTACTAAGATCTTGAGAACTACATTCTGTTACAATCAAACATTCATGATACCATGCAGTGCGCTGATAAATATACTGCTTCTTTCCCCAAGAACTACCAACCTCATCACATTTTACTGTTCGTACAAGACACAAAGTCTTTGCAAGCCTGTAACCAATTAAAATATTTTAATTATGCTGCATAGAAATCAAATTTTAAACTTACTATATCTCACAGTATATTGATAAGATAGTATGCCTCATCTACACACTTCTTTCAAATGTTGCCAACAAGCTTATAAAAATGAATGAAGGTCACTTTCTACATGAATACCATGAAAAAGCCCAAGACTATAGGACCTTGGACACCCAAGATTTAAACAAGCAAAGAATGTATCCTCACGCAACACTCATATAAATATCTCAACATTCCTAAACGTATTCATCTATCAGTGAGCTAATAAAGAACTTTAGTGTAACTAGGAAACAATAGTTGCTGCTGCCCTTAATCAAGCAAGCTGCTGAAAGATGTGAGAAGGAAAGTGTGGACTGGGGTTCAGAGGGGCAAGGGCTAGGATCGGGAGGAAGTAGAGGGGAGTGACTGGGTGTGGAGCATGGGAGTCAGTGGGCAGAGGAAGTCCGGGCCTGAGAGGGAGTTGGGGACCAGTGGGGATGAGGTTTGGGAGACTGAAGCGTGATGCTTGAGTGTACTTGGGAGGAAGTTGTGCCCTGGAAGAAATGAGGTGGGGTGATAGGGCCAGTGGCACTCAGCAAAGGGAGAGTGTGAGTGAGGTGTGGGGTCTGAGAGCATTTTGAGCATTGAGGAGCTGGGGTTTGGGAGCATAGGAGAGATTGCTGAGACCTAGAAGCACCTGGGGATAGGGAGTACTTGGTGGGTGGGGGGAGGGGGGTGCTGGGGACTGGTGACATTGGGGTGGACCTTGGAGGTGTTCGGGTTTAGATCAGGGAGCACTTCAGGGTTTGAGATTCATAGAAGAAATATATTGCAATAGCTGTAGCTGCAATAGATGCTTTAGTTTGCATTAGCCCCAAAACCAAAGCTGTACTTTGAATCATAGAATCATAGAAGTTTACAACATGGAAACAGGCCCTTCGGCCCAACATGTCCATGTCGCCCAGTTTATACCACTAAGCTAGTCCCAGTTGCCTGCACTTGGCCCATATCCCTCTATACCCATCTTACCCATGTAACTGTCCAAATGCTGTTTAAAAGACAAAATTGTACCCGCCTCTACTACTGCCTCTGGCAGCTCGTTCCAGACACTCACCACCCTTTGAGTGAAAAAATTGCCCCTCTGGACCCTTTTGTATCTCTCCCCTCTCACCTTAAATCTATGCCCCCTCGTTATAGACTCCCCTACTTTTCGGAAAAGATTTTGACTATCTACCTTATCTATGCCCCTCATTATTTTATAGACTTCTATAAGATCACCCCTAAACCTCCTACTCTCCAGGGAAAAAAGTCTCAGTCTATTCAACCTCTCCCTATAAGTCAAACCATCAAGTCCCGGTAGCATCCTAGTAAATCTTTTCTGCACTCTTTCTAGTTTAATAATATCCTTTCTATAATAGGGTGACCAGAACTGTACACAATATTCCAAGTGTGGCCTTACTAATGTCTTGTACAACTTCAACAAGACATCCCAACTCCTGTATTCAATGTTCTGACCAATGAAACCAAGCATGCTGAATGCCTTCTTCACCACCCTATCCACCTGTGACTCCACTTTCAAGGAGCTATGAACCTGTACTCCTAGATCTCTTTGTTCTATAACTCTCCCCAACGCCCTACCATTAACGGAGTAGGTCCTGGCCCGATTCGATCTACCAAAATGCCTCACCTCACATTTATCTAAATTAAACTCCATCTGCCATTCATCGGCCCACTGGCCCAATTTATCAAGATCCCGTTGCAATCCTAGATAACCTTCTTCACTGTCCACAATGCCACCAATCTTGGTGTCATCTGCAAACTTACTAACCATGCCTCCTAAATTCTCATCCAAATCATTAATATAAATAACAAATAACAGCTGACCCAGCACCGATCCCTGAGGCACACCGCTGGTCACAGGCCTCCAATTTGAAAAACAACCCTCTACAACCACCCTCTGTCTTCTGTCGTCAATCCAATTGGCTACCTCACCTTGGATCCCGTGAGATCTAACCTTATGTAACAACCTACCATGCGGTACCTTGTCAAAGGCTTTGCTAAAGTCCATGTAGACCACGTCCACTGCACAGCCCTCATCTATCTTCTTGGTTACCCCTTCAAAAAACTCAATCAAATTTGTGAGACATGATTTTCCTCTCACAAAACCATGCTGACTGTTCCTAATCAGTCCCTGCCTCTCCAAATGCCCGTAGATCCTGTCTCTCAGAATACCCTCTAACAACTTACCCACTACAGATGTCTGTAGTTCCCAGGCTTTTCCCTGCCGCCCTTCTTAAACAAAGGCACAACATTTGCTACCCTCCAATCTTCAGGCACCTCACCTGTAGCTGTCGATGATTCAAATATCTCTGCTAGGGGACCCACAATTTCCTCCCTGACCTCCCATAACGTCCTGGGATACATTTCATCAGGTCCCGGAGATTTATCTACCTTGATGCGCGTTAAGACTTCCAGCACCTCCCTCTCTGTAATATGTACACTCCTCAAGACATCACTATTTATTTCCCCAAGTTCCCTAACATCAATGCCTTTCTCATCCGTAAATACCGATGCGAAATATTCATTTCGGATCTCACCCATTTCTTGTGGTTCCGCACATAGATGACCTTGTTGATCCTTAAGAGGCCCTATTCTCTCCCTAGTTACTCTTTTGCCCTTTATGTATTTGTAGAAGCTCTTTGGATTCACCTTTGCCTTATCTGCCAAAGCAATCTCATGTCCCCTTTTTGCCCTCCTGATTTCTCTCTTAACTCTACTCCGGCAATCTCTATACTCTTCAAGGGATCCACTTGATCCCAGCTGCCTATGCATGTCATATGCCTCCTTCTTCTTTCTGACTAGAGCCTGAATCTCCCGAGTCATCCAAGGTTCCCTACTTCTACCAGCCTTGCCCTTCACTTTATAAGGAATGTGCTTACCCTGAACCCTGGTTAACACACTTTTGAAGGCCTCCCACTTACCAGACGTCCCTTTGCAACTTATTACAACTTTGCAATTTGCATCATTGTACTTCCTCATAAATCCCACTATTTCCATTAGTCAGACCTCATTCATTGTGGCTCTTTTAATATTGTTCTTTATGTCAGCCTTGGTTCAGTAGTAGCACTTTCGTCTGAGTCAGAAGGCTGTGGGTTCAAGCTCCACTTCAGAGACCTGAGCACATAGTCCAGATTGACATTTCAGTGCAGTGCTGATGGAGTGCTGCAGTGTCGGAAATGCCGTCCTTCGGATGAGACGTTAAAATGATGCCCCATCTATCCTCTCATGTTGATGTAAAAGATCCCATGCCACTATTCAAAGAAGAGCAGTGTGGCACCATGGCATGTGATGTTGATGCATACACAAAGTGGCAGTGAAGGGTAGAGATGTCCTGTGCAATGGCCCCAAAAGAGGTGTCAAGAAGCACTAATCTTGGACATATACAGAAGATGGGAACTAATCACAGGATTACCCAAGTGAAAAATCAGAGCATCAGGAGCCAAGCAGTACAGAAAGACAAGGCCCGAAAGAAGAGCAGGTCTCTGCGGAGGAGAATGGTTGGAGACAGTTTTAAGTTGGTATGAATAATTGTATGGATAAATTTAGTGATATATTTGGAGCGTTTACATTTTTTTTTAGGTATCTACTGTTATAAATTATATTCGTAAGGATATATAGGAGGTCGGGTGAGAAACCGACATGGATATGCACAGGTTGTGGATAAAATGTTTGTGAGAGATGTACTCAGAAACAATGAAGTAAACGTTCAAGTATTTTTTTGATTGGTGCTTGGGGAAGTTGAGCTAATAACAAGATAATTACAGATGAGGAAGGCTAGACAGCTCATCTTAATTCATTGATCCAGAGATCCTAACCTGTCGCTATTGTAGCATCCAATTGTTTCCAGAAATTTTGCTTCCACTGCTCTATCTGGAAGTTTATTCCACAAGTTGGTCAATCTTTGTGTGAAGTTTAAAATCACCTTTTACTAGTTTGAACCTGTGTCTCCTAGTTTTTCCCACAGTTTAATTTAAAATAATATCAGGTACAGTAGTGTGGTGGTGATGTTACTGGACTGGTAATCCGGAGGTTCAGACTAAAAATTCAGAGAAAGTGACTTCATGTCCCACCATGGCAGTTTGCGAATTGAATTCAGTTTTAAAAAATCTGGAAATAAGTGACGATGAAGATGTCGGATTCTACTGGTTCAACCAATGTCCTTTGGATGGGCAATAAATGCTGGCCTTGCCAGCAATGCCCACATTGAGAAATGAGGAAAAGGATATTCTAGATTAACTTTCTCTATGCCTTTAACATCTTATTTACCTCTATAAGATCACCTCTCAGACACCTTTCCAAGCTGAAAAGCCCATGTCTATCTAGTGTTTCTTCAGATCTCAGACCCCTGACACTGGGAATCAGCCTTGTGGTTTATCTTTGCACTGTCTCCAGCAATTGAATGTCTCTCTTGTTTCTTGGCAACCAGAATTGGACACAGTATTCAAGATGTGGCCTGACCAGAGCACTGTACAGTTTGAATCAGAATGCTTTGTACCTAGAAATCTTCCCATACCCTACCAACATGCACCAGACACAGAACTTTTATGTATGAAGATAGACAGATTAAGATAACCACAAGAAATTTGCATCGCAATAGTTTTAACTTTAGCAGATATTTATTCATCCAGGCAGTCAATGTGGCAGCTCTGAAGCTATGGATTTGAATCAGGCTTTGCAAAAACTTGCCCAAAATCTGATTTTTGGGCTTTAAAAGACAAGGAGCATGGCAGTCCCATCTACATTTGGAAAATCATTCATTGGGAACATTTGCTTGGAAGATAATTATCAAGATCCATGTTTCCTGGCATGAACCTATAAAAAAGGATTGAGCAGAAAGCCTGAGGGGTTGGCATTAACCCACACTTTTGGCTGCAATGATAGTTTCATTTCTTATGTAAGTACATTTCGCAGTTACATTCCATTCAGTAAATGGAGTGCACAACATTAGAACAGATGGAAAAAGTGATGTCAAATTATCCAAAAGTGAATATTAAAAGCTTTTCATTAAAAAGCTAAGAAAACTCATTTTGTAAAATAAATTTTAAAAATGACTTTTGCCTCTTTAAATGACCCTGTGTTGAAGGGCCAGTTTGCCAAGATTGTTGTAGGAAAGAAAAAAGACGCTTGATTTTATTCAGCAGGTTGTCATCTCTCTCACACAAACATCTCAAGGCATTTCAAATAAAATTAATTATTCTGAAGTGGAGTGACAGTTGTTAGGTAGGCAAAGGAAGCAGTCATTTTGTGTCCTACCACCAGCCTTGAGATGAATGACAGTCAATGTACTTATGTTGTTTGAGGGAAGAATGTTGGCGGAACACATAGAACTATACTGAAAAGAGTTTGAGCGACAAAAAGATCTTAATGTTATTGTGCATAGGTCACTAAAGGTTCATGACCAATGTAGAGAAACTGTAGCTAAAGCTAACAAGGTATTGGGTTGTATTAATAGAATCGTTCAATACAAATCAAAGGACACCATTTTGACACTATACAGGTTGCTGGTCAGACCGCATGTAGAGTAGTGTGACCAGATTTGGACCCTCCACATAGTGAGTGATATAGTGGCCTTGGAAAAGGTTCAGAGGAGAGCTACAAGAATGATTCCTGGCTTAAAGAACCTCAGCTTCTCAGATAGGTTCAAGGAACTTGGTCAATTTGCTTTAGAGCAGCTAAACTCTAGACTTAGAGGTTACCTGATAGAGGTCTATAAAATAATTAAAGAGCTGGATAGCGTTGCTATGATAGATTATTCCAGTTTAACAGATTGGGGAGGACCAGGGGATATGAACCTAAACTATGGAAGAATAGGAATAGACTGGATGTTAGGAGGTTCTTTTCCCAGAGAAATATGAGCCTCTGGAATATATTGCCGGTTGGTGTGGTGGGTGCTGACTCTCTGCCTTCAAGAGGGAGCTGGACCAGTTCCTGACTGTGGCAGAGGTTGCATCATATAGAAGGTAAGTGTCTTTATAGATAACACTTGGTCCATGTCTTCGCCCGGACTGGTTTCAATTGCCTGAGGGGGGGTCAGAAAGAAATTTTACAGAATATTTTTTCCCTCTCCCAGGAGAATACATGGCTGTGGGGCTGGTTGTGAGGGGGTGGGTGGGGGGGGGGCGTTGGCAGAGGGAAGAAGTGTTCAGCCATGATGATACAGCCATCATGGCGTGGGGCAGTCTTGATAGACCAGCTGGTATTTTCCTGCCCTTCATTTTCATATGTTCGTATCTCCTACCACAACTACAGTACTTATGGAGATGGCATGTCAAGACTCTGTGGGCTAGATGAATCCCTGTGTAAAGAGTTACTGCTGAGAAGCCATTCCAGATTTAGTATTACTGGAGTTAGCAAAGTGCTTGCTTGTTTATTATTTTCTGCAATTAAGGAGAAAATGAGTGTTAAATATTCAACAAAATATTGCAAACTGCTGTATTATGTTTGCAGTTTATAGCATAAGCCAATAGTGTTCATTCTGATTTCCAAAGGCCATGGGGGCTCTTGATTACCCAATGAACTAATTTCAGCGACAAGGGTGTCCGGTTGACCGCTGGGCTCACTATAGTACCAAATGTTGGAAGTTTAAAGGTACACTTCAATTTGTAGGGTGCAAGGGTTCACTTACAGGAGTGATCATTGATGCCAAGTATGATAGACCTATCTGAATAAAACCCAAAGACATAACTGATGTATACTATTAACGGTGAAAACGGCACAATTTGTAAATTGTAATTCAGATGGATTTCCCAGTTAACATATTCATTACTAATTTTGAATCTATTAAGGTAGATATTTTAATTTGGGTCTCAAATCAAATTTCTCAGCATGAATGTTCTCTCAGTTCAACCAATGTCTTACATTCTTCTAGCAGCTTAGAAGCAAGACAAGCTTTATTAGGAATTCACTGATTTGGGAATTAATAACCTCTGAATTAATAAACTGAAGAACAAAGAGCAATTTTACATTCACTGGAAGGCACTGAAAAACACAGACTCAAACTAACCCTTCCCCAACAGCATTAGCAACTTGGATGTCAAGGGAAAATCCTGGAGTCTGATATATTGAGAACACCATATCGGAGGCAGCTTCTGGGTGGATGTGTAATGTGCCAGACAGCAGCAACAGATGGAGTAGAAATTGAATTACAAATAACTTGTTTTGTAGATTAGTAAGCAAGTGTGACTAGTGAGCAATTTTACTGCCTCATTGCAATATTATCATTGTTAATTAAAATTGAGCAATGAAGAGTCATATAGAAGTTTAAAGCTTGTATTAAATGAACCACAAAGTTTTAAAATATGCTGGTAGGTGTGAATATCAGCTTCACTTAAGCGAAAAAAGGGATTCGTCTCTGAAATAATCTTTCATTAATTTGATTCAGTGTTTTTTCAAGAGTGGGTGAGAGTCAACCTGCAGCTTTTAAATCTACCAGCTGATCTAACGTGGTGTTGCTCACGGCTTCTCTCTGCCGCTGCGTCACCCAGAAAAAGGCATTTCCCTTAGCGTAAATCTTAATCATAAGAATTTTTTTAAAATTCAAAGTTAAAGAAAATATTACCTGTTTGCCACATATGTTTTATAATTATAGTCCCTCCACATTACCAGTACCTTTAATATCTGCTCTATATTGTGACCTCATTGCACCTCTCTACCATCCCAATACAGCTGATGATTACAACAATAATTTGCATTTAAGTACATTAGCCTAGAAATTCCAGGAGCTCCATTCTGCCACTGGAAGTGCAGCAGGCGAGACTTTTGCCTGCCTGGCACTGTCCCTGACCCCAGCCAAAATCATTGGGACAGGGCTATTTGCAAAACAGCGGCAGGTGGCCATGCCATTTGCGGTGCTAATGGAGTGCCTTCCCTGCGGGCGCACTAGGATTTCGGGGGTTGTTGGCTGTTCTGGCTTACAGTATTATAGGCCCCATTTATGGCCATTACTTGGCAAGTACGCCTGCTTCATGTGGGCATATCCACCAACGAATGGCAAAGAACAGTAGAGATACCGTGGACTGGGAGAGATATAAAGAGTAAAGGGATACAAAGAAAGTGGTAAGAACTGAAAAAAGGGAATAAGAGAAAAAGCTTGCAAAGGATATCAAGGGCAACATTAAAGGTTTTTACAAATAGAGAAAGGCAGCGGCTAAGAGTAACGTGGGCCCCTTAATGACAGACATGGGTGATATTGTATTCGGAAATTGCAGACTTACTAAATAGCTACTTTGTATCGGTCTTCACAGTAGTGAATGTGGATAAAGTACCACAAATAAAAGAAAAAATAAAAATAAATCAAGGGGAGGAACTAACTAGATTCAATATAAGTTTTAAAAAAAATTGTGATGGAGAAACTAATGAGATTAAAGAGAGACAAAACTCCAGGACCTGATGATTTCCACCAGGGTAAAGTAGGTGAGGAAATTGTTGAGGTGTTAGTCATGATCTTCCATAATACTCTCGATTCAGGAATTGTCCCCTTGGAATGGAAAACTGCCGATGTCACTCCATTATTTAAGAAGGGTAGGAGGATAAACAAGGAAATTATACGCCTATTAATCTAAGTCAGTTGTGGGGAAGTTCTTAGAATCTGTTATTAGGGACAGAGTGACTGAGCATTTGGACAAATATGAGATGATCAGAGAGAGTCAGCATGGATCTGTAAAGGGTAAATCATGTCTAACGAATCTAGTTGAATTTCTTGAGGAGGTAACTAACCTGGTAGATAAGGGAGCGTATATGGGTGTTATTTATATGGACTTCCAGGAGGCATTCGACAAAGTTCTACATAAGAGACTGTTAACAAAAATGAGACCGCGTGGAATTGGAGGCAAGCTAGTGGCTTGGATAGGGATTTGGTTAGGAGCTAGGACGTAGAGAGTAGGCATAATGGGTATGTACTCAAATTGGCAAGATGTGACTGGTGGCGTCCCCCAAGGATACAAGGGCATCAGCTTTTAATTATATTTATAAATGACTTGGATGAAGGAATAGAGAGCCATATATCTAAGTTTGCTGACGACACTAAGTTAGGTGGCACAGTAAATAATGTAGATGGGAGCAGAAAGTTGCAAAAGGACATTGATAGATTAAGTGAGTGGGCAAATTGTGGCAGGTGGAGTTTAATGTGGGGAAATGTGAGGTCATCCACTTTGAACCTAAGAAAGATAGATCAGAGTATTTTCTAAATGGTGAGAAGTTAGGAACTGTGGATGAGCAGAGCAATTTAGGGGGGGGGTCTAAGTACAGAAATCATTAAAAGCTAATGGACAGGTACAAAAAATAATTAAAAAGGCTAATGGAATATTGGCCTTTATCTCAAGAGGGCTGGAATACAAAGGAGGGGATGCAGCACAGATTCACCATAAAGATACTGGGGATAAAAGGGTTAAATTATGAGGACAGGTTGCATCGACTAGGCTTGTATTCCCTTGAGTATAGAAGATTAAGGGGTGATTTAATTGAGGTAAGCTGATTAAAGGATTTGATAGGATAGATAGAGAGAAACTATTTCCTCTGTTGGGAGAGCCCAGAACAAGGGGGCATAACCTTAAAATTAGAGCTAGGCTATTCAGGCGTGATGTCAGAAAGCACTTCTTCACATAAGGATAGAGGAAATCTGGAGCTCTCACCCCCAAAAAGTTGTTGAGGCTAAGTCAATTGAAAATTTAAAATCTGAGATTGATAAATTTTTTGTTTGGCAAGGGTATTATAAGAGTTTCAGAACCAAAGCGGGTAGATGGAGTTAAGATACAGATGAGCCATGATATAATTGAACGCTCGAGGGGCTGAACAGCTTACTCCCGTTTCTATGTTCCTTTGATGCACGCTGAACGGAACTAGTGGGAATCCAGGAAAGCTCGGTATCCTACCAGTCTCGTTTCCAAATGTCAGGTCATGATGGAGGATGACCAGGTGGAAGAAGTGGCTCCTGTTGGAATTTCTCAATGAGTACAGGAAAAGACAGCAACCTGGTGGAAATGAGTTCCACACCAAAATCCCAGATTCCATTGATTCTGTGCCCAACACGTGTCGGAATTTCTAGACTACGTTCTCCACAGCCTTACAAATGTCAGCAGTAACCAATCACAGCCTCAAACAAGTTCCTCCTCATATTCTGTCTGGGAGCCAGCAGTAAGTAGACCTGCTGCATCTCCCTTCAATGTCCAACTAATGACCTCGCACATGACTCCACGACATGCTCCCTGTGATATTACTACTCCACAGCAACAACAATTTGCATTTATATATCACCTTTAACATAGAAAATGTCCCACGGTGCTTTACGCAGGTTGAAGGAAAAATGTTGATAAAAGGAATTAAGGAGCCTACTCTGAGTCATAGAGGTGACTGAAAACTTGGTTGAAATGTTGGGTTTTTAGAACCTTTTTAGAGTTGGAGAGGTAGAAGGGATTACATTATTAGTTCATATATAAAAAAAATTCTGTATCAGGCACTCATGAAGACAAGGTGTAATTTTTTTTTAAAATAAGCATAAAATTCCATCTGATATTGGAAACTTAACTTGTGTGGAAGAATGCTGCATAATAGGGCACAGAAGCAATGTTTTATTCTACTTTAGCCACCAGCCTCTCCATCACAACCTTTCTATCCCTATTATCCATATCACAATGGTCAATGCTCCTATGAACTTGCTTCATTTGCTCTTCTAAAGTTGCAAATACACCATCCTTAGTGTTGAAATCACGGTTCTTCACACAACCTCCTACTCTAACATGTTTTTCCTCTTGAGATCCCAAAGCTGTGGAACCCCTTGCCTCCTCAAGGAGGTTTCCTTCCTCCTACAACCTAGAGGCTTTTAAAACCCAAGCCCTGCTTCAACTAATCATTAGTTCTTGATTTATCTTATCTACCGTTTCCAGTTTTGGTGGTGTTGAGCATAATGAGCCATGTCTTTTTATCTAGTTAGCTCAATAATTAAAAATCAACCAGATGAAATGTGGAATAGAATGACCTAACTGGACCCACCTTTTCTCCTCCTTGTGTTCCATTTGGATTTTACCTCAACCTACGCTAACAATCTGCATTACCATAGCTAATGTAGAGATAATTATTCCTACCACAAACATTTAATAGATGAAAGCTGGTTTGTGACCAGGAATATTTTGCTTAATTAAATATTCTGTACACCAAACAAGGACATTTGCGCTCTAATTGGAACATTCAATAGACACGGAGAGAAAATGATCAGTCTGATTAACACAAAGAAAAACAGTTTGAGCATGTCCTATTCACATTTATTACCTTTGGTTCTCACACGTACGTTAAATATTGTAGACATATTTACAAGATAAGTTTGCTTTAAAAAACTGCAAAAATTAGATAAATTCTTCAAGTTAATGTCACCCAAGGCAAACCTACCAAAGCATTAACCACAAGCCTCTGTCTTGTCACGAGGCTCATCATTGAAAGACAAATCTTCAAAATTACTGTTATCCAAGGCAGAGCTACCCACGCATTAACTACACATCCCTCCATTTCTCTTGTGCGACGATTTAATTGATACATCTTGATTTCCTTCGTGCCTGTCAATGGAGCAATTAAAATTTGTTCTTTTAAAAAAAATTTCAGATACTTTCTTCATGTCTCTCACAAATCTAACCAGCAGCCGTTATCTTTTACCTGATGGCTGTACCTTTAGTCCTTCTTCATCTATTGACATCACTGCCTCGCTGGGGTAGATTTTGTTCTGGGCCCATGCATCAAGCGCACGCCCGAACCGAGAGCCCTGAGGATGGATAGGAATTAGTCCTTGACCTCATCAGCATACTCGGCATGAGCTGCCGGCATGTTCAAGGGGAAATCAATGTTGGGCCACCTGCCTCACTAGCAGTGACCCTCAGGTAAGTCCCAGGAACTGGGTTTGGAGCGGGCTGGGCTGAGCTGATTGCGACTCCTGTAGAGTTGAAGGAGTACTCCTGGTCCTCCTGGCTCCACAGGAACGTTTATTTTAAAAATAAATTTAAACTTACCTTGAGCGGCTGAAGAATCCTGAGCGAGGCAGGCAGGCCTGACACCTGCCCCACTCATCGGTAACTAATTTCATAAGGGGCCCTTCAACAGGCGTTAGGTCCCTAATTTACATATTTAACACAATTTATTAGCTCGGGATGCCTAAAATAAGGACCCCATAAATTTTTTCCAATACATTACTTGATGCAATTTGGATTTTATCACAGTGACACGAGTTCACAATGTAGCCTCAATTTCTAGTCAAGCACAGTATTTTAGTAATGTACAGGTGGTCTTTATGACCAAATGTTTAGCAAGAGAGTTATTTTCATTTGTTTACAAATACATGACACGATGCTGTAGATCATATTGTAACATGTCGCTCTGTCACTTCAAAGTGTAAACTTTCCTCTTTCTTTCGGATTCTAATTGATCTGCATTTTCTCCTTTTATTTGCCATACTATTTTCCTTGAATACTCATATTTCTTATAAGGCTTGAATTTGTTATAGTCGAGTTATGCTTCTTGAGAACTATAACATACTTCTATTTTGAAATAGAAATGAAATGAAGGGGAGGAAACAGAACCTATTTCTTATTGGTCAGCCAGGTGTCTGACATACACACGGAAACAAACCCAACATCGGCTTTCCAGAGCTGGCTTGCAATGTTACCTGGAGCTAAGTGGGAAGAATGCAAGTCCCCAGAGACAGTTCTATCCCTCCAGGTTCTATTAATGAGCAAAGTTGCCTAGTCAATCATTGATAGTGTCCTGGGGTACTGCAGACCTGCCTGGTTCAGATACTGGATTACTGAGTCTGCTGCAGAGTTGACTTGGTTCTGAGCCTCCATCACCAATGTGTCATCTTTAAGCCACCTTGGCTTCAAAGGGAGCCGTGTACCTCCTCCTAAGGAAGATAGCCACTAGTGACCTATTTTGAGAGGGTTGGGCATAAAGCATTAACCATCCTCCCCCATCAAAATAGCTCAGGTGTCTGCCCCACCTATTTTCAGTTTTAACAGTAAGGCTTGGATTTACATATTCAAATTCTCCAAAAGGTTAATGTAAAGATCAGACTTAGCAGATATGTATGGGTTAGATGATTTTTCTTAGGAAATGATTATAGGTAATTAACATGGCTAGAGACCTGCCTCACTCAAAACAAGTCCCCAGCCACTTACAGGCATTTGTTTTTACATTTATACAGTTAGTAGTTGGAACAGAGGACACTGCTCCCATATAAACATCAGGAAATTGGGTGCGTGTGGCAAATAGACTGCACATCAGAAAATTACACAGTAAGACCATCCAAAAAAGGGACCATATGCAAATCACGGATAAGAAAATTTCTCTCATAATTGTTATTTTTCAAGCATGGACCTAATAGCATCATTCAATTTTGGTAAACTTCCAAAAAATTCTTTAACACATATGGTCAAAGATAAACTATTATTAATATACTTGTTTTGATGGTGAATTTTTGTTAATAACAGGCATTGTTTTCTGTTTATTTTTCATTTATTTATTGGGAATGGGGGATTGCGTAACCCTATATGAGCACATAAGAAAGCATTACATAAGAAAAGGCCATTTGGCCCATCAAGCCTGGTTTTTCCCAAGATCACCTACCCTACAATAGACTGTACTTCACCTATTTAATCTCGAGGGGGTTTGGTGTTGCACACTATGCTGTTCTTGAGGAGTTAGTGGCATCTGCTATTCACCTAGCATTGGCTCAAACCTGCACTTGTCATTTGTCTAATAAGCAACTAACAACTATCCTCTTTGGGAGGGGTGGAGCTAAGCAGGGGTTGAATTGGTTCTAAGATGACATAGCTAGCAGTAAAAGATTGGAAACAAGTCAATTCTCCATGCCAGACTTGGTAAGTTAATACCCTGAGCCAGACAGATTTACAGTACTCCAAGGCACTGTTGATAGTTAACAGCTAGCCTGGCTCATTAATGGAACCTGTCACTGGGGGCTGGGATTTTTCCTACTCAGCTCCAGATATTCCTAAAAGTCAAAGTCTGAATGTTCTAACCGGACCATTAGTGGGAATCTCACCCGTGCTCTATGTTGGTTAGCTTGTGGTTTTAGCTGGTTAACCTCCTGTGCACACTTGTGGCCCCTAAGCCTTGTCTCCATCAGCTTGTGCCTAAGCTCTTTCGATTTAGGTAGGTGAGGTATGTCCCTACAGGGAAGGGTGTGTCCACTCTATAGGCAAACTCAGTCTACCTGTGGTGATTTCTCAATAGCTTGGTTTGAATTTGTATGCAAACTGTTGGGTTTCTGCACATAATAGATGAAAAAAATCTCCTGAGGAAACATTCTGCTTATCCCTACCTCATTCATTTCATGATATATCTGAGCATTTATTTAACTCCAGTCAATCTCTAAAAAATTCTCATATCTTCCATCTTTTTACAGTATTTATATAAATGTCAGAGAATAGGCTAAAGCTGTAGGGTCTGTTACTGGCCCTCAGAGGATCTCAAAGTCCTCTTAAATAACAGCTTACTCGTGAATTTCATATTTGTTCTGTCTTTAAAGTCTCAGAGTTAACAGCAGCATAAATAATGACACAAATGTTATCTCCAATTGTATTTAGGGCAGTGACTGCTAACTAGACAATATATTTTTCTTCCTCTGAACTAAAAGTACAGATCACTTGATTAATTTAATGCCCTTCCTAACTGCTGTCATCACCCCCTTCCTCAAGAAATCCACCCTTCCTAGGTCATCGCCCACTTTTCTGACACCAATCTGTGAAGTGCCTTGAGATGTTTTTTATGATAAAGTAGTAT
The DNA here is from genome assembly GCF_035084215.1 of Heptranchias perlo. Taxonomy (NCBI): domain Eukaryota; kingdom Metazoa; phylum Chordata; class Chondrichthyes; order Hexanchiformes; family Hexanchidae; genus Heptranchias; species Heptranchias perlo. The sequence continues at coordinate 57,068,956 of NC_090330.1, forward strand.
ATAAATGCAAATTGTTGTTTTTGGGGTACAGTGGGGACTTCTTCACTTTGAACTTGACTATGCTATACCTGACCTAGGATTTATTTGATGCTGACTCTGGGTGATGCAAATGAAAAGTATTCCATCCCCTAGAATTGGTATTTCTCACCTTTAAGAGCACAAAAATTCACTGTGGAATTCTTAAATCATCGCATTTATGCTGCGGAAAGAAATATCCTGAAAAGGTTTGGTAACTGTGGAATTATATTCAAAATGCTCACCAGTTTATTATCTGATCATTTTAAAAAATGCTTTTGAAAAATGTTTTTGTAAGAGCTAAATCTGTTTGATGCACATGTATATAACTTGTTGAATGCCACACAGATATAATGTTGCACTGATTGCAAAAGGAAGGAAGATAGAAATGTGAAAACACTAATGTAGATTACAGCTGTGGCAGAGCCATTTTTTTTCAGATTTTAAATCGCTCTCAGCAAGCAGGTTGAAGAGACACAGAAGTATTGGAATTGTCATGCACCATTTTGTCCTAAGATCAAATAGAAGCAATACAATGACATGCTGCAATGCAAAATGAGTCTTTGCACCGTGTGCAGCAAACAAATTGGAAACAAGCTTTCTGTATAATATTGTAAACCTTGCTTGGGAAAAGCGTGATGTCAGTTCTCCCTGTGAACAAAGGCTGCCTGTCTATCCAAAACAGCTTTTTATGACCTTGTGCAAGAGAGGTGCCATTCTCATTGCCTTGTTTATAAGTTAGGAAAGGGGAGTTATCTCTAGCTTTTTTATGTTTTGGCTGAAGGTAAGAGTTATTGATATCTCGGAGGCAACTAATCATGAGGCAGGTGGTAAAAAAAAGTCGTGTGTATAAGGAAGTAGGAGTGATAGCAGGAGTGACAGAGAGAATAATTGATGGGAGGCCCATATAGAGCTAATTGTCTCTAAAATGTATATAAAGTTGAAAGTTTCTTTGTATTGATTACAATGTTCTTGGAGCGAGGCTAGACAGCTCAACTAATTAAGACCTTTGAAAGTGCATTTCGAGGTCTTGGACTGTGATCAGCTTTATGCTAGGTTGTATTCATCTTACTAGTATGTGTAGAATCATAGAATGGTTATAGCACAGAAGGAGGCCATTCAGCCCATCGAGCCCGTGCCAGCTGTTAGTAAGAGCAATCCAGTTAGTCACATTCCCCGTAGGCCTGAAATTTTTTTCTCTTCAAGTATTTATCCCAATTCCTTTTTAAAAGCCATGATTGCATCTGCTTGCACCACCCTTACAGGCAAAACATTCCAGATCATAACTACTCACTGCATAAAAAAGCTTTTCCTCATGTCGTTTTTGGTTCTTTTGCCAATCACCTTAAATCTGTGTCCTCTGATTCTCGACCCTTCCACCAATAGGAACAGTTTCTCTTTATTTACTTTATCTAAACCCTTCACAATTTTGAACACTTCTATCAAATCTCCTCTTAACCATCTCTGCTCTAAGGAGAACAACCCCAGCTTCTCCAGTCTATCCACATAACTGAAGTCCCTCATCCCTAGAACCATTCTAGTAAATCTTTTCTGCACCCTCTCCAAGGCCTTCACATCCTTCCTAAAGTGCAGTGCCCAGAATTGGGCACAATACTCCAGCTGTGGCCAAACCAGTGTTTTATAAAGGTTCAACATAACTTCCTTGCTTTTGTACTCTATGCCTCTATTTATAAAGCCCAGAATCCCATATGCTTTTTTAACCACTTTCTCAACCTGTCCTGCCACCTTCAAAGATTTATGCACATATATCCCCAGGTCTCTCTGTTCCTGCATCCCCTTTAGAATTGTACCATTTAGTTTATGCTGCCTCTCCTCATGCTTCCTGCCAAAATGTATCACTTTGCATATCTCTGCGTTAAATTTCATGTGCCAGATGTCCACCCATTCCACCAGCCTGTTTATGTTCTCTTCAAGTCTATTACTATCCTCCTCACTGTTTACAACACTTCCAAATTTGGTGTCATTTGCAAATTTTGAAATTGTGTCCTGTACACCCAAGTCCAAGTCATTAATATATATCAAAAAAAGCAATGGTCCTAGTACCGACCCCTGGGGAACACCAATGTATACCTTCCTCCAGTCCGAAAAACAACCGTTCACCACTACTATCTGTTTCCTGTCACTTAATGAATTTTATATCCATGCTGCTACTGCCCCTTTTATTCCATAGGCTTCAATTTTACTGGCAAGCCTAATAAGTGGCACTTTATCAAACACCTTTTGAAAGTCCATATACACATCAACCGCATTGCCCTCATCAACCCTCTCTGTAACCTCATCAAAAAACTCAATCAAGTTAATTAAACACGATTTGCCTTTAACAAATCCTTTTCCTGTTGGATTTTTGTGCCTTAAAGGAATATATATTTGTTGCAAATTATGTATTAATTCTTTAAATGCTAGCTATTGCCTGTCTACCATCATACCTTTTGATGTAGTTCCCCCATCAACCGCAGCCAACTTGCGCCTCATACCTTGGTAGTTTCCTTTGTTTAGATTTAAGACCCTAGTTTCGGATTGAATAACATCACTTTCAAACTTAATGAAGAATTCTATCATATTATGGTCACTCTTCCCGAAGGGCTCCTTTACAACAAGATTATTGATTAACCCTTTCTCATTGCACAATACTAGATCTAAAATAACCTGTTCCCTAGTTGGTTCCTCAACATATTGATCTAGAAAACCATCTCGTATACATTCCAGCAATTCGTCCTCCTCAGTATTAGTGCTAATTTGGTTTGTCCAATCTACATTTAGATTAAAGTCCCCCATGATTACTGTATTACCCTTGTTACATGCACTTCTAATTTCCTGTTTTATACAGTGCACTACATTACCACTACTGTTTGGTGGCCACAAACAACTCCCACCAATGTTTTCTGCCCCTTGCTGTTTCTTAGCTCCACCCAAACTGATTCTACATCTTGATCTTTTGAGCCAAGATCCTTTCTCACTATTGTACAGATCACATCCTTTGTTAACAGCCTCCTTTTCCTTTTTGCCTGTCCTTCCTAAATGTCGAATATCCTTGAATATTCAGTTCCCAGCCTTGGTCACCCTGCAGCCACGTCTCCATAATGGCAATTAGATCATACCCATTTACTTCTATTTGTGCCGTCAATTCATCTACCTTGTTGCGAATGCTGCCTGCATTCAGATAAAGTGCCTTTAATTTTGCCTTTTTAACATTTTTTCCTATTTTGACCTTATTTGCTGCAGGCCTTTGTTTCCGCTGCCTCCCAATTTCACTTACTACATTTCTGCCTTCCACTTCGAGATTTGTTACTCTCCCTTCTGAATCTCCTCTCAGGTTCCCATCCCCCTGCCAAGTTAGTTTAAAACCTCCCCAACAGCATTAACAAACGTCCCCACAAGGATATTGGTCCTGGCCTTGTTGCAGTGCAACCCGTCCGGCTTGGACAGGTCCCTCCTGCCCCAGAACTGGTCCCAATGCCCCAGGAATCTAAAGCCCTCACTCCTGCACCATCTCTCCAGCCACGCATTCAACTGCTCTATCCTCCTATTTCTATACTTACTAGCGCGTGGCACTGGGAGTAATCCGGAGATTACTACCCTTGAGGTCCTGCTGGTTAATCTCTTTCCTAACTCCAGTGTAATCAAGTTAATGACTGTTAAAATAGTGCACAAAGGAATTTCAAGTCAATGTACTAACAGAAATTTAAATCCTTCTGTGTTCTTTGGAAGGAATAAAATTGCACTGTAGTGGCATGATTTTAGCTTGGAGAATCGGGTGGGTTGGGGGCGGGGGACATTAAAAATTGCAACAATTTCAAACCCGCCCCCAACCCACGCATTTCCGGTGGGACAAGGAGTGGGCAACCAACCCGCTCCCATGAGGTGGGTTGGTCACTAAAACCTTTCAAGGAGGCTGCGAGCCTCCATTTTTTCAGGTTTTGTGATTTTTGCCTCTGAGGTCTGGGATTCCCGGGTCTTCTCCTTCATGGTGCATGAGAGGAGGCGTGAAGGCCTGAAACTGCAAGTAAATGCCTTGATAGCACAGTCTGTGGGCCCGAAGAAGCAAGAGTGCTTTCCCCAGGTCCAACAAGCCAACCTCCAGCGACCGCCCCCACCCCCCCCCAACAAATAATCATGACTCCCCCAACCCCCCGCAGTAACTGACCCCTGATCCCTCTCCCGATGACTGACCCCCAATGCCCACATACCCCCCCACACCCCGCCCCCCATTCATCCAATCTAAGACTTACCTGAACACTTACCTCTTCCTTGCTCTTCTCCCGTCCGACTGAGACCAGCCTGTCAATCAGGCCAGCCTAACGAGTGGGAAACCGTCAAAAAAAAGACATCCATACGTCAAAATCATACGGTTGTCTAGGAAAGCCATACTTCCAGGTTTCCAGTCTCCAATTGTGGGTGAGGGGGGAAAAAGAAGCTGTGGATGGGAAATATGGGCAGGGGGGCTTACTGTCAAAGGAGAACTGAAGCGGGGTACTGCAGTCAGTGGCAGTGTGGACAGTAGTCGGGAGGAGTAATGGCAGTGAGGACAGCAGTCGGGATGAGTAATGGCAGTGAGGACAGTAGACGGGAGGGGCAATGACAGTCAGGACAGTAGCCAGGAGGAGTAATGGCAGTGAGGACAGTCGTCAGGAGGAGTAATGGCAGTGTGGACAGTAGACGGGAGGAGTGATGGCAGTGTGGACAGTAGACGGGAGGAGTGATGGCAGTGAGGACAGTAGACAGGAGGAGTAATGGCAGTGTGGACAGTAGACGGGAGGAGTGATGGCAGTGAGGACAGTAGTCAGGAGGAGTAATGGCAGTGAGGACAGTAGACGGGAGGGGGCAATGGCAGTGAGGACAGAAGTCGGGAGGAGTAATGGCAGTCGTCGGGAGGGGCAATGGCTGTGAGGACAGCAGTTGGGGGGAGGAATGGCCATGTGGACAGTAGTCCGGAGGAGTAATGGCAGTGAGGACAGTAGTCGGGTGGAGTAATGGCAGTGTGGACAGCAGTTGGGGGGAGTAATGGCAGTGTGGACAGTAGTCCGGAGGAGTAATGGCAGTGAGGACAGTAGACGGGAGGGGCAATGACAGTGAGGACAGTAGACGGGAGGGGCAATGACAGTGAGGACAGTAGTCAGGAGGAGTAATGGCAGTCGTCGGGAGGGGGAATGGCTGTGAGGACAGTAGTTGGGGGGAGTAATGGCCATGTGGACAGTAGTCCGGAGGAGTAATGGCAGTGAGGACAGTAGTCGGGTGGAGTAATGGCAGTGTGGACAGTAGTCGGGAGGAGTAATGGCAGTGAGGACAGTAGATGGGAGGAGTAATGACAGTAGTCTGGAGGAGTAATGGCAGTGAGGACAGTAGTCGGGAGGAGTGATGGCAGTGTGAACAGGAGTCAGGAGGAGTAATGGCAGTGAGGACAGTAGTCAGGGGGAGTAATGGCAGTGAGGACAGTAGTCAGGAGGAGTAATGGCAGTGAGGACAGTAGATGGGAGGAGTAATGGCAGTGTGGACAGTAGTCAGGAGGACTAATGGCAGTGTGGACAGTAGTCAGGAGGAGTAATGGCAGTGAGGACAGTAGTCAGGAGGAGTAATGGCAGTGAGGACAGTAGTCAGGAGGAGTAATGGCAGTGAGGACATTAGTCAGGAGGACTAATGGCAGAGTGGACAGTAGTCAGGAGGAGTAATGGCAGTGAGGACAGTAGTCGGGAGGAGTAATGGCAGTGAGGACAGTAGATGGGAGGAGTAATGGCAGTGTGGACAGTAGTCAGGAGGACTAATGGCAGTGTGGACAGTAGTCAGGAGGAGTAATGGCAGTGAGGACAGTAGTCAGGAGGAGTAATGGCAGTGAGGACAGTAGTCAGGAGGAGTAATGGCAGTGAGGACATTAGTCAGGAGGACTAATGGCAGAGTGGACAGTAGTCAGGAGGAGTAATGGCAGTGAGGACAGTAGTCGGGAGGAGCAATGGCAGTGTAGACAGTAGTAGGGAGGACTAATGGCAGTGAGGGTAGTAGTCAGGAGGAGTAATGGCAGTGAGGACAGTAGTCGGGAGGAGTAATGGCAGTGAGGACAGTAGTCAGGAGGAGTAGTGGCAGTGAGGACAGTAGTCGGGAGGAGTAATGGCAGTGAGGACAGTAGACGGGAGGAGTAATGGCAGTGTGGACAGTAGACGGGAGGAGTGATGGCAGTGAGGACAGTAGTCAGGAGGAGTAATGGCAGTGAGGACAGTCGTCGGGAGGAGTAATGGCAGTGTGGACAGTAGACGGGAGGAGTGATGGCAGTGAGGACAGTAGTCAGGAGGAGTAATGGCAGTGAGAACAGTAGACGGGAGGGGCAATGGCAGTGAGGACAGTAGTCGGGAGGAGTAATGGCAGTGATGGCAGTGAGGACAGTAGACGGGAGGAGTGATGGCAGTGAGGACAGTAGTCAGGAGGAGTAATGGCAGTGAGGACAGGAGACGGGAGGGGCAATGACAGTGAGGACAGTATACGGGAGGGGCAATGACAGTGAGGACAGTAGTCGGGAGGAGTAATGGCAGTCGTCGGGAGGGGCAATGGCAGTGAGGACAGTAGTCGGGAGGAGTGATGGCAGTGTGGACAGTAGTCAGGAGGAGTAATGGCAGTGAGGACAGTAGATGGGAGGAGTAATGGCAGTGTGGACAGTAGTCAGGAGGAGTAATGGCAGTGAGGGCAGTAGTCAGGAGGAGTAATGGCAGTGAGGACAGTAGTCCGGAGGAGTAATGGCAGTGAGGACATTAGTCAGGAGGACTAATGGCAGAGTGGACAGTAGTCAGGAGGAGTAATGGCAGTGAGGACAGTAGTCGGGAGGAGCAATGGCAGTGTAGACAGTAGTAGGGAGGACTAATGGCAGTGAGGGTAGCAGTCAGGAGGAGTAATGGCAGTGAGGACAGTAGTCGGGAGGAGTAATGGCAGTCAGGACAGTAGTCAGAAGGAGTAATGGCAGTGAGGACAGTAGTCGGGAGGAGCAATGGCAGTGAGGACAGGAGACGGGAGGAGTAATGGCAGTGTGGACAGTAGACGGGAGGAGTGATGGCAGTGAGGACAGCAGTCAGGAGGAGTAATGGCAGTGAGGACAGTCGTCGGGAGGAGTAATGGCAGTGTGGACAGTAGACGGGAGGAGTGATGGCAGTGAGGACAGTAGTCAGGAGGAGTAATGGCAGTGAGAACAGTAGACGGGAGGGGCAATGGTAGTGAGGACAGTAGTCGGGAGGAGTAATGGCAGTGATGGCAGTGAGGACAGTAGACGGGAGGAGTGATGGCAGTGAGGACAGTAGTCAGGAGGAGTAATGGCAGTGAGGACAGTAGACGGGAGGGGCAATGACAGTGAGGACAGTATACGGGAGGGGCAATGACAGTGAGGACAGTAGACGGGAGGGGCAATGACAGTGAGGACAGCAGTCGGGAGGAGTAATGGCAGTCGTCGGGAGTGGCAATGGCAGTGAGGACAGGAGTCGGGAGGAGTGATGGCAGTGTGGACAGTGGTCAGGAGGAGTAATGGCAGTAAGGACAGTAGATGGGAGGAGTAATGGCAGTGTGGACAGTAGTCAGGAGGAGTAATGGCAGTGAGGACAGTAGTCAGGAGGAGTAATGGCAGTGAGGACAGTAGTCAGGAGGAGTAATGGCAGTGAGGACATTAGTCAGGAGGACTAATGGCAGAGTGGACAGTAGTCAGGAGGAGTAATGGCAGTGAGGACAGTAGTCGGGAGGAGCAATGGCAGTGTAGACAGTAGTAGGGAGGACTAATGGCAGTGAGGGTAGTAGTCAGGAGGAGTAATGGCAGTGAGGACAGTAGTCGGGAGGAGTAATGGCAGTCAGGACAGTAGTCAGAAGGAGTAATGGCAGTGAGGACAGTAGTCGGGAGGAGTAATGGCAGTGAGGACAGTAGACGGGAGGAGTAATGGCAGTGTGGACAGTAGACGGGAGGCGTGATGGCAGTGAGGACAGTAGTCAGGAGGAGTAATGGCAGTGAGGACAGTCGTCGGGAGGAGTAATGGCAGTGTGGACAGTAGACGGGAGGAGTGATGGCAGTGAGGACAGTAGTCAGGAGGAGTAATGGCAGTGAGAACAGTAGACGGGAGGGGCAATGGCAGTGAGGACAGAAGTCGGGAGGAGTAATGGCAGTGTGGACAGTAGACGGGAGGCGTGATGGCAGTGAGGACAGTAGTCAGGAGGAGTAATGGCAGTGAGGACAGTCGTCGGGAGGAGTAATGGCAGTGTGGACAGTAGACGGGAGGAGTGATGGCAGTGAGGACAGTAGTCAGGAGGAGTAATGGCAGTGAGAACAGTAGACGGGAGGAGTGATGGCAGTGAGGACAGTAGTCGGGAGGAGTAATGGCAGTGATGGCAGTGAGGACAGTAGACGGGAGGAGTGATGGCAGTGAGGACAGTGGTCAGGAGGAGTAATGGCAGTGAGGACAGTAGACGGGAGGAGTGATGGCAGTGAGGACAGTAGTCAGGAGGAGTAATGGCAGTGAGGACAGTAGACGGGAGGGGCAATGACAGTGAGGACAGTATACGGGAGGGGCAATGACAGTGAGGACAGTAGACGGGAGGGGCAATGAGAGTAAGGACAGTAGACGGGAGGGGCAATGACAGTGAGGACAGTAGTCGGGAGGAGTAATGGCAGTCGTCGGGAGGGGCAATGGCAGTGTGGACAGTAGTCAGGAGGAGTAATGCCAGTGAGGACAGTAGTCAAGAGGAGTAATGGCAGTGTGGAAAGTAGTCGGGAGGAGTAATGGCAGTGAGGACAGGAGTCGGGAGGAGTAATGGCAGTGAGGACAGTAGACGGGTGGAGTGATGGCAGTGTGGACAGTAGTCGGGAGGGGCAATGGATGTGAGGACAATAGTCGGGAGGAGTGATGGCAGTGAGGACAGTAGTCGGGAGGAGTAATGGCAGTGAGGACAGTAGTCCGGAGGAGTGATGGCAGTGTGGACAGTAGACGGGAGGAGTGATGGCAGTGAGGACAGTAGTCGGGAGGAGTAATGGCAGTGTGGACAGTAGTCGGGGGGAGTAATGGCAGTGCGGACAGTAGTCAGGAGGAGTAATGGCAGTGTGGACAGTAGACGGGAGGCGTGATGGCAGTGAGGACAGTAGTCGGGAGGAGTAATGGCAGTGTGGACAGTAGTCCGGAGGAGTAATGGCAGTGTGGACAGTAGTCGGGAGGAGTGATGGCAGTGTGGACAGTAGTCGGGAGGAGTGATGGCAGTGTGGACAGGAGTCGCGGGGAGTAATGGCAGTGAGGACAGTATTCGGGAGGAGTAATGGCAGTCAGGACAGTAGTCAGAAGGAGTAATGGCAGTGAGGACAGTAGTCGGGAGGAGTAATGGCAGTGAGGACAGGAGACGGGAGGAGTAATGGCAGTGTGGACAGTAGACGGGAGGAGTGATGGCAGTGAGGACAGTAGTCAGGAGGAGTAATGGCAGTGAGGACAGTCGTCGGGAGGAGTAATGGCAGTGTGGACAGTAGACGGGAGGAGTGATGGCAGTGAGGACAGTAGTCAGGAGGAGTAATGGCAGTGAGAACAGTAGACGGGAGGGGCAATGGCAGTGAGGACAGCAGTCGGGAGGAGTAATGGCAGTGATGGCAGTGAGGACAGTAGACGGGAGGAGTGATGGCAGTGAGGACAGTAGTCAGGAGGAGTTATGGCAGTCAGGACAGTAATTAGAAGGAGTAATGGCAGTGAGGACAGTAGTCGGGAGGAGTAATGGCAGTGAGGACAGTAGACGGGAGGAGTAATGGCAGTGTGGACAGTAGACGGGAGGCGTGATGGCAGTGAGGACAGTAGTCAGGAGGAGTAATGGCAGTGAGGACAGTCGTCGGGAGGAGTAATGGCAGTGTGGATAGTAGACGGGAGGAGTGATGGCAGTGAGGACAGTGGTCAGGAGGAGTAATGGCAGTGAGAACAGTCGACGGGAGGGGCAATGGCAGTGTGGACAGTAGACGGGAGGAGTGATGGCAGTGAGGACAGTAGTCAGGAGGAGTAATGGCAGTGAGAACAGTAGACGGGAGGGGCAATGGCAGTGAGGACAGTAGTCGGGAGGAGTAATGGCAGTGATGGCAGTGAGGACAGCAGACGGGAGGAGTGATGGCAGTGAGGGCAGTGGTCAGGAGGAGTAATGGCAGTGAGGACAATAGACGGGAGGAGTGATGGCAGTGAGGACAGTAGTCAGGAGGAGTAATGGCAGTGAGGACAGTAGACGGGAGGGGCAATGACAGTGAGGACAGTATACGGGAGGGGCAATGACAGTGAGGACAGTAGACGGGAGGGGCAATGAGAGTAAGGACAGTAGACGGGAGGGGCAATGACAGTGAGGACAGTAGTCGGGAGGAGTAATGGCAGTCGTCGGGAGGGGCAATGGCAGTGTGGACAGTAGTCAGGAGGAGTAATGCCAGTGAGGACAGTAGTCAGGAGGAGTAATGGCAGTGTGGAAAGTAGTCGGGAGGAGTAATGGCAGTGAGGACAGTAGTCGGGAGGAGTAATGGCAGTGAGGACAGTAGACGGGTGGAGTGATGGCAGTGTGGACAGTACTCGGGAGGGGCAATGGATGTGAGGACAATAGTCGGGAGGAGTGATGGCAGTGAGGACAGTAGTCGGGAGGAGTAATGGCAGTGAGGACAGTAGTCCGGAGGAGTGATGGCAGTGTGGACAGTAGTCCGGAGGAGTAATGGCAGTGTGGACAGTAGTCAGGAGGAGTGATGGCAGTGTGGACAGTAGTCGGGAGGAGTGATGGCAGTGTGGACAGTAGTCGGGGGGAGTAATGGCAGTGCGGACAGTAGTCAGGAGGAGTAATGGCAGTGTGGACAGTAGACGGGAGGCGTGATGGCAGTGAGGACAGTAGTCGGGAGGAGTAATGGCAGTGTGGACAGTAGTCCGGAGGAGTAATGGCAGTGTGGACAGTAGTCGGGAGGAGTGATGGCAGTGTGGACAGTAGTCGGGAGGAGTGATGGCAGTGTGGACAGGAGTCGCGGGGAGTAATGGCAGTGAGGACAGTATTCGGGAGGAGTAATGGCAGTCAGGACAGTAGTCAGAAGGAGTAATGGCAGTGAGGACAGTAGTCGGGAGGAGTAATGGCAGTGAGGACAGGAGACGGGAGGAGTAATGGCAGTGTGGACAGTAGACGGGAGGAGTGATGGCAGTGAGGACAGTAGTCAGGAGGAGTAATGGCAGTGAGGACAGTCGTCGGGAGGAGTAATGGCAGTGTGGACAGTAGACGGGAGGAGTGATGGCAGTGAGGACAGTAGTCAGGAGGAGTAATGGCAGTGAGAACAGTAGACGGGAGGGGCAATGGCAGTGAGGACAGCAGTCGGGAGGAGTAATGGCAGTGATGGCAGTGAGGACAGTAGACGGGAGGAGTGATGGCAGTGAGGACAGTAGTCAGGAGGAGTTATGGCAGTCAGGACAGTAATTAGAAGGAGTAATGGCAGTGAGGACAGTAGTCGGGAGGAGTAATGGCAGTGAGGACAGTAGACGGGAGGAGTAATGGCAGTGTGGACAGTAGACGGGAGGCGTGATGGCAGTGAGGACAGTAGTCAGGAGGAGTAATGGCAGTGAGGACAGTCGTCGGGAGGAGTAATGGCAGTGTGGATAGTAGACGGGAGGAGTGATGGCAGTGAGGACAGTGGTCAGGAGGAGTAATGGCAGTGAGAACAGTCGACGGGAGGGGCAATGGCAGTGTGGACAGTAGACGGGAGGAGTGATGGCAGTGAGGACAGTAGTCAGGAGGAGTAATGGCAGTGAGAACAGTAGACGGGAGGGGCAATGGCAGTGAGGACAGTAGTCGGGAGGAGTAATGGCAGTGATGGCAGTGAGGACAGCAGACGGGAGGAGTGATGGCAGTGAGGGCAGTGGTCAGGAGGAGTAATGGCAGTGAGGACAATAGACGGGAGGAGTGATGGCAGTGAGGACAGTAGTCAGGAGGAGTAATGGCAGTGAGGACAGTAGACGGGAGGGGCAATGACAGTGAGGACAGTATACGGGAGGGGCAATGACAGTGAGGACAGTAGACGGGAGGGGCAATGAGAGTAAGGACAGTAGACGGGAGGGGCAATGACAGTGAGGACAGTAGTCGGGAGGAGTAATGGCAGTCGTCGGGAGGGGCAATGGCAGTGTGGACAGTAGTCAGGAGGAGTAATGCCAGTGAGGACAGTAGTCAGGAGGAGTAATGGCAGTGTGGAAAGTAGTCGGGAGGAGTAATGGCAGTGAGGACAGTAGTCGGGAGGAGTAATGGCAGTGAGGACAGTAGACGGGTGGAGTGATGGCAGTGTGGACAGTACTCGGGAGGGGCAATGGATGTGAGGACAATAGTCGGGAGGAGTGATGGCAGTGAGGACAGTAGTCGGGAGGAGTAATGGCAGTGAGGACAGTAGTCCGGAGGAGTGATGGCAGTGTGGACAGTAGTCCGGAGGAGTAATGGCAGTGTGGACAGTAGTCAGGAGGAGTGATGGCAGTGTGGACAGTAGTCGGGAGGAGTGATGGCAGTGTGGACAGGAGTCGCGGGGAGTAATGGCAGTGAGGACAGTAGTCGGGAGGAGTAATGGCAGTCAGGACAGTAGTCAGAAGGAGTAATGGCAGTGAGGACAGTAGTCGGGAGGAGTAATGGCAGTGAGGACAGTAGACGGGAGGAGTAATGGCAGTGTGGACAGTAGACGGGAGGAGTGATGGCAGTGAGGACAGTAGTCAGGAGGAGTAATGGCAGTGAGGACAGTCGTCGGGAGGAGTAATGGCAGTGTGGACAGTAGACGGGAGGAGTGATGGCAGTGAGGACAGTAGTCAGGAGGAGTAATGGCAGTGAGAACAGTAGACGGGAGGGGCAATGGCAGTGAGGACAGCAGTCGGGAGTAGTAATGGCAGTGATGGCAGTGAGGACAGTAGACGGGAGGAGTGATGGCAGTGAGGACAGTAGTCAGGAGGAGTAATGGTAGTGAGGACAGGAGACGGGAGGGGCAATGACAGTGAGGACAGTATACGGGAGGGGCAATGACAGTGAGGACAGTAGACGGGAGGGGCAATGACAGTGAGGACAGTAGTCGGGAGGAGTAATGGCAGTCGTCGGGAGGGGCAATGGCAGTGAGGACAGTAGTCGGGAGGAGTGATGGCAGTGTGGACAGTAGTCAGGAGGAGTAATGGCAGTGAGGACAGTAGATGGGAGGAGTAATGGCAGTGTGGACAGTAGTCAGGAGGAGTAATGGCAGTGAGGACAGTAGTCAGGAGGAGTAATGGCAGTGAGGACAGTAGTCAGGAGGAGTAATGGCAGTGAGGACAGTAGTCAGGAGGAGTAATGGCAGTGAGGATATTAGTCAGGAGGACTAATGGCAGAGTGGACAGTAGTCAGGAGGAGTAATGGCAGTGAGGACAGTAGTCGGGAGGAGCAATGGCAGTGTAGACAGTAGTAGGGAGGACTAATGGCAGTGAGGGTAGTAGTCAGGAGGAGTAATGGCAGTGAGGACAGTAGTCGGGAGGAGTAATGGCAGTCAGGACAGTAGTCAGAAGGAGTAATGGCAGTGAGGACAGTAGTCGGGAGGAGTAATGGCAGTGAGGACAGTAGACGGGAGGAGTAATGGCAGTGTGGACAGTAGACGGGAGGAGTGATGGCAGTGAGGACAGTAGTCAGGAGGAGTAATGGCAGTGAGGACAGTCGTCGGGAGGAGTAATGGCAGTGTGGACATTAGACGGGAGGAGTGATGGCAGTGAGGACAGTAGTCAGGAGGAGTAATGGCAGTGAGAACAGTAGACGGGAGGGGCAATGGCAGTGAGGACAGTAGTCGGGAGGAGTAATGGCAGTGATGGCAGTGAGGACAGTAGACGGGAGGAGTGATGGCAGTGAGGACAGTGGTCAGGAGGAGTAATGGCAGTGAGGACAGTAGACGGGAGGAGTGATGGCAGTGAGGACAGTAGTCAGGAGGAGTAATGGCAGTGAGGACAGTAGACGGGAGGGGCAATGACAGTGAGGACAGTATACGGGAGGGGCAATGACAGTGAGGACAGTAGACGGGAGGGGCAATGAGAGTAAGGACAGTAGACGGGAGGGGCAATGACAGTGAGGACAGTAGTCGGGAGGAGTAATGGCAGTAGTCGGGAGGAGTAATGGCAGTCGTCGGGAGGGGCAATGGCAGTGTGGACAGTAGTCAGGAGGAGTAATGCCAGTGAGGACAGTAGTCAGGAGGAGTAATGGCAGTGTGGAAAGTAGTCGGGAGGAGTAATGGCAGTGAGGACAGTAGTCGGGAGGAGTAATGGCAGTGAGGACAGTAGACGGGTGGAGTGATGGCAGTGTGGACAGTAGTCGGGAGGGGCAATGGATGTGAGGACAATAGTCGGGAGGAGTGATGGCAGTGAGGACAGTAGTCGGGAGGAGTAATGGCAGTGAGGACAGTAGTCCGGAGGAGTGATGGCAGTGTGGACAGTAGACGGGAGGAGTGATGGCAGTGAGGACAGTAGTCGGGAGGAGTAATGGCAGTGTGGACAGTAGTCGGGGGGAGTAATGGCAGTGCGGACAGTAGTCAGGAGGAGTAATGGCAGTGTGGACAGTAGACGGGAGGCGTGATGGCAGTGAGGACAGTAGTCGGGAGGAGTAATGGCAGTGTGGACAGTAGTCCGGAGGAGTAATGGCAGTGTGGACAGCAGTCGGGAGGAGTGATGGCAGTGTGGACAGTAGTCGGGAGGAGTGATGGCAGTGTGGAAAGGAGTCGCGGGGAGTAATGGCAGTGAGGACAGTAGTCGGGAGGAGTAATGGCAGTCAGGACAGTGGTCAGAAGGAGTAATGGCAGTGAGGACAGTAGTCGGGAGGAGTAATGGCAGTGAGGACAGTAGACGGGAGGAGTAATGGCAGTGTGGACAGTAGACGGGAGGAGTGATGGCAGTGAGGACAGTAGTCAGGAGGAGTAATGGCAGTGAGGACAGTCGTCGGGAGGAGTAATGGCAGTGTGGACAGTAGACGGGAGGAGTGATGGCAGTGAGGACAGTAGTCAGGAGGAGTAATGGCAGTGAGAACAGTAGACGGGAGGGGCAATGGCAGTGAGGACAGTAGTCGGTAGGAGTAATGGCAGTGATGGCAGTGAGGACAGTAGACGGGAGGAGTGATGGCAGTGAGGACAGTAGTCAGGAGGAGTAATGGCAGTGAGGACAGTAGACGGGAGGGGCAATGACAGTGAGGACAGTATACGGGAGGGGCAATGACAGTGAGGACAGTAGACGGGAGGGGCAATGACAGTGAGGACAGTAGTCGGGAGGAGTAATGGCAGTCGTCGGGAGGGGCAATGGCAGTGAGGACAGTAGTCGGGAGGAGTGATGGCAGTGTGGACAGTAGTCAGGAGGAGTAATGGCAGTGAGGACAGTAGTCAGGAGGAGTAATGGCAGTGAGGACAGTAGTCAGGAGGAGTAATGGCAGTGAGGACATTAGTCAGGAGGACTAATGGCAGAGTGGACAGTAGTCAGGAGGAGTAATGGCAGTGAGGACAGTAGTCGGGAGGAGCAATGGCAGTGTGGACAGTAGTCGGGGGGAGTAATGGCAGTGCGGACAGTAGTCAGGAGGAGTAATGGCAGTGTGGACAGTAGACGGGAGGCGTGATGGCAGTGAGGACAGTAGTCGGGAGGAGTAATGGCAGTGTGGACAGTAGTCCGGAGGAGTAATGGCAGTGTGGACAGTAGTCGGGAGGAGTGATGGCAGTTTGGACAGTAGTCGGGAGGAGTGATGGCAGTGTGGACAGGAGTCGCGGGGAGTAATGGCAGTGAGGACAGTAGTCGGGAGGAGTAATGGCAGTCAGGACAGTAGTCAGGAGGAGTAATGGCAGTGAGGACAGTAGACGGGAGGGGCAATGACAGTGAGGACAGTATACGGGAGGGGCAATGACAGTGAGGACAGTAGACGGGAGGGGCAATGACAGTGAGGACAGTAGTCGGGAGGAGTAATGGCAGTCGTCGGGAGGGGCAATGGCAGTGAGGACAGTAGTCGGGAGGAGTGATGGCAGTGTGGACAGTCGTCAGGAGGAGTAATGGCAGTGAGGACAGTAGATGGGAGGAGTAATGGCAGTGTGGACATTAGTCAGGAGGAGTAATGGCAGTGAGGACAGTAGTCAGGAGGAGTAATGGCAGTGAGGACAGTAGTCAGGAGGAGTAATGGCAGTGAGGACATTAGTCAGGAGGACTAATGGCAGAGTGGACAGTAGTCAGGAGGAGTAATGGCAGTGAGGACAGTAGTCGGGAGGAGCAATGGCAGTGTAGACAGTAGTAGGGAGGACTAATGGCAGTGAGGGTAGTAGTCAGGAGGAGTAATGGCAGTGAGGACAGTAGTCGGGAGGAGTAATGGCAGTGAGGACAGTAGACGGGAGGAGTAATGGCAGTGTGGACAGTAGACGGGAGGAGTGATGGCAGTGAGGACAGTAGTCAGGAGGAGTAATGGCAGTGAGGACAGTCGTCGGGAGGAGTAATGGCAGTGTGGACAGTAGACGGGAGGAGTGATGGCAGTGAGGACAGTAGTCAGGAGGAGTAATGGCAGTGAGAACAGTAGACGGGAGGGGCAATGGCAGTGAGGACAGTAGTCGGGAGGAGTAATGGCAGTGATGGCAGTGAGGACAGTAGACGGGAGGAGTGATGGCAGTGAGGACAGTGGTCAGGAGGAGTAATGGCAGTGAGGACAGTAGACGGGAGGAGTGATGGCAGTGAGGACAGTAGTCAGGAGGAGTAATGGCAGTGAGGACAGTAGACGGGAGGGGCAATGACAGTGAGGACAGTGTACGGGAGGGGCAATGACAGTGGGGACAGTAGACGGGAGGGGCAATGAGAGTAAGGACAGTAGACGGGAGGAGTAATGCCAGTGAGGACAGTAGTCAGGAGGAGTAATGGCAGTGTGGAAAGTAGTCGGGAGGAGTAATGGCAGTGAGGACAGTAGTCGGGAGGAGTAATGGCAGTGAGGACAGTAGACGGGTGGAGTGATGGCAGTGTGGACAGTAGTCGGGAGGGGCAATGGCAGTGTGGACAGTAGACGGGAGGAGTGATGGCAGTGAGGACAGTAGTCGGGAGGAGTAATGGCAGTGTGGACAGTAGTCGGGGGGAGTAATGGCAGTGCGGACAGTAGTCAGGAGGAGTAATGGCAGTGTGGACAGTAGACGGGAGGAGTAATGGCAGTGTGGACAGTAGTCCGGAGGAGTAATGGCAGTGTGGACAGTAGTCGGGAGGAGTGATGGCAGTGTGGACAGTAGTCGGGAGGAGTGATGGCAGTGTGGACAGGAGTCGCGGGGAGTAATGGCAGTGAGGACAGTAGTCGGGAGGAGTAATGGAAGTGAGGACAGTAGACGGGAGGAGTAATGACAGTAGTCAGGAGGAGTAATGGCAGTGTGGTCAGTAGTCAGGAGGAGTAATGGCAGTGTGGACAGTGGTCAGGAGGAATAATGGCAGTGTGGACAGTGGTCAGGAGGAATAATGGCAGTGTGGACAGTAGTCAGGAGGAGTAATGGCAGTGAGGACAGTAGTCGGGAGGAGTAATGGCAGTGTGGACAGTAGTCGGGAGGAGTAATGGCAGTGAGGACAGTAGTCAGGAGGAGTAATGGATGTGTGGACAGTAGTCAGGAGGAGTAATGGCAGTGAGGACAGTAGTCGGGAGGAGTAATGGCACTGAGGACATTAGTCGGGAGGAGTAATGGCAGTGAGGACAGTCGTCATGAGGATCAAAGGCATTGAGGACAGTAGTCAGGAGGAGTGATGGCAGTGTGGACAGTAGTCGGGAGGAGTGATGGCAGTGTGGACAGTAGTCGGGAGGAGTGATGGCAGTGTGGACAGTAGTCGGGAGGAGTGATGGCAGTGTGGACAGTAGTCGGGAGGAGTGATGGCAGTGTGGACAGTAGTCGGGAGGAGTGATGGCAGTGTGGACAGTAGTCAGGAGGAGTGATGGCAGTGTGGACAGTAGTCGGGAGGAGTGATGGCAGTGTGGACAGTAGTCGGGAGGAGTGATGGCAGTGTGGACAGTAGTCAGGAGGAGTGATGGCAGTGTGGACAGTAGTCGGGAGGAGTGATGGCAGTGTGGACAGTAGTCGGGAGGAGTGATGGCAGTGTGGACAGTAGTCAGGAGGAGTGATGGCAGTGTGGACAGTAGTCAGGAGGAGTAATGGCAGTGAGGACAGTAGTCAGGAGGAGTAATGGCAGTGAGGACAGTAGTCAGGAGGAGTAATGGCAGTGAGGACAGTAGTCAGGAGGAGTAATGGCAGTGAGGACAGTAGTCAGGAGGAGGAGTAATGGCAGTGTGGACAGTCAGCAGGAGTAATGGCAGTTTGGACAGTCAGGAGGAGTGATGGCAGTGTGGACTGTAGTCGGGAGGAGCAATGGCAGTCTGGATAGTAGTCGGGAGGAGCAATGGCAGTGGGGACAGTAGTCAGGAGGAGTAATGGCAGTGAGGACAGTCGTCGGGAGGAGTAATGGCAGTTAGGACAGCAGTCGGGAGGAGTAATGGCAGTGTGGACAGTAGACGGGAGGAGTGATGGCAGTGAGGAAAGTAGTCGGGAGGAGTAATGGCAGTGAGAACAGTAGACGGGAGGGGCAATAGCAGTGAGGACAGTAGTCGGGAGGAGTAATGGCAGTGATGGCAGTGAGGACAGTAGACGGTAGGAGTGATGGCAGTGAGGACAGTAGTCAGGAGGAGTAATGGCAGTGAGGACAGGAGACGGGAGGGGCAATGACAGTGAGGACAGTATACGGGAGGGGCAATGACAGTGAGGACAGTAGACGGGAGGGGCAATGACAGTGAGGACAGTAGTCGGGAGGAGTAATGGCAGTCGTCGGGAGGGGCAATGGCAGTGAGGACAGTAGTCGGGAGGAGTGATGGCAGTGTGGACAGTAGTCAGGAGGAGTAATGGCAGTGAGGACAGTAGATGGGAGGAGTAATGGCAGTGTGGACAGTAGTCAGGAGGAGTAATGGCAGTGAGGACAGTAGTCAGGAGGAGTAATGGCAGTGAGGACAGTAGTCAGGAGGAGTAATGGCAGTGAGGACAGTAGATGGGAGGAGTAATGGCAGTGTGGACAGTAGTCAGGAGGAGTAATGGCAGTGAGGACAGTAGTCAGGAGGACTAATGGCAGAGTGGACAGTTGTCAGGAGGAGTAATGGCAGTGAGGACAGAAGTCGGGAGGAGCAATGGCAGTGTAGACAGTAGTAGGGAGGACTAATGGCAGTGAGGGTAGTAGTCAGGAGGAGTAATGGCAGTGAGGACAGTAGTCGGGAGGAGTAATGGCAGTCAGGACAGTAGTCAGAAGGAGTAATGGCAGTGAGGACAGTAGTCGGGAGGAGTAATGGCAGTGAGGACAGTAGATGGGAGGAGTAATGGCAGTGTGGACAGTAGACGGGAGGAGTGATGGCAGTGAGGACAGTGGTCAGGAGGAGTAATGGCAGTGAGGACAGTCGTCGGGAGGAGTAATGGCAGTGTGGACAGTAGACGGGAGGAGTGATGGCAGTGAGGACAGTAGACGGGAGGAGTAATGGCAGTGAGAACAGTAGACGGGAGGGGCAATGGCAGTGAGGACAGTAGTCGGGAGGAGTAATGGCAGTGATGGCAGTGAGGACAGTCGACGGGAGGAGTGATGGCAGTGAGGACAGTAGTCAGGAGGAGTAATGGCAGTGAGGACAGTAGACGGGAGGGGCAATGAAAGTGAGGACAGTATACGGGAGGGGCAATGACAGTGAGGACAGTAGACGGGAGGGGCAATGACAGTGAGGACAGTAGTCGGGAGGAGTAATGGCAGTCGTCGGGAGGGGCAATGGCAGTGAGGACAGTAGTCGGGAGGAGTGATGGCAGTGTGGACAGTAGTCAGGAGGAGTAATGGCAGTAAGGACAGTAGATGGGAGGAGTAATGGCAGTGTGGACAGTAGTCAGGAGGAGTAATGGCAGTGAGGACAGTAGTCAGGAGGAGTAATGGCAGTGAGGACAGTAGTCGGGAGGAGTAATGGCAGTGTGGACAGTAGTCGGGAGGAGTAATGGCAGTGAGGACAGTAGTCAGGAGGAGTAATGGATGTGTGGACAGTAGTCAGGAGGAGTAATGGCAGTGAGGACAGTAGTCGGGAGGAGTAATGGCACTGAGGACATTAGTCGGGAGGAGTAATGGCAGTGAGGACAGTCGTCATGAGGATCAAAGGCATTGAGGACAGTAGTCAGGAGGAGTGATGGCAGTGTGGACAGTAGTCGGGAGGAGTGATGGCAGTGTGGACAGTAGTCGGGAGGAGTGATGGCAGTGTGGACAGTAGTCGGGAGGAGTGATGGCAGTGTGGACAGTAGTCGGGAGGAGTGATGGCAGTGTGGACAGTAGTCGGGAGGAGTGATGGCAGTGTGGACAGTAGTCGGGAGGAGTGATGGCAGTGTGGACAGTAGTCGGGAGGAGTGATGGCAGTGTGGACAGTAGTCGGGAGGAGTGATGGCAGTGTGGACAGTAGTCAGGAGGAGTGATGGCAGTGTGGACAGTAGTCGGGAGGAGTGATGGCAGTGTGGACAGTAGTCGGGAGGAGTGATGGCAGTGTGGACAGTAGTCAGGAGGAGTGATGGCAGTGTGGACAGTAGTCAGGAGGAGTAATGGCAGTGAGGACAGTAGTCAGGAGGAGTAATGGCAGTGAGGACAGTAGTCAGGAGGAGTAATGGCAGTGAGGACAGTAGTCAGGAGGAGTAATGGCAGTGAGGACAGTAGTCAGGAGGAGGAGTAATGGCAGTGTGGACAGTCAGCAGGAGTAATGGCAGTTTGGACAGTCAGGAGGAGTGATGGCAGTGTGGACTGTAGTCGGGAGGAGCAATGGCAGTCTGGATAGTAGTCGGGAGGAGCAATGGCAGTGGGGACAGTAGTCAGGAGGAGTAATGGCAGTGAGGACAGTCGTCGGGAGGAGTAATGGCAGTTAGGACAGCAGTCGGGAGGAGTAATGGCAGTGTGGACAGTAGACGGGAGGAGTGATGGCAGTGAGGAAAGTAGTCGGGAGGAGTAATGGCAGTGAGAACAGTAGACGGGAGGGGCAATAGCAGTGAGGACAGTAGTCGGGAGGAGTAATGGCAGTGATGGCAGTGAGGACAGTAGACGGTAGGAGTGATGGCAGTGAGGACAGTAGTCAGGAGGAGTAATGGCAGTGAGGACAGGAGACGGGAGGGGCAATGACAGTGAGGACAGTATACGGGAGGGGCAATGACAGTGAGGACAGTAGACGGGAGGGGCAATGACAGTGAGGACAGTAGTCGGGAGGAGTAATGGCAGTCGTCGGGAGGGGCAATGGCAGTGAGGACAGTAGTCGGGAGGAGTGATGGCAGTGTGGACAGTGGTCAGGAGGAGTAATGGCAGTGAGGACAGTAGATGGGAGGAGTAATGGCAGTGTGGACAGTAGTCAGGAGGAGTAATGGCAGTGAGGACAGTAGTCAGGAGGAGTAATGGCAGTGAGGACAGTAGTCAGGAGGAGTAATGGCAGTGAGGACAGTAGATGGGAGGAGTAATGGCAGTGTGGACAGTAGTCAGGAGGAGTAATGGCAGTGAGGACAGTAGTCAGGAGGAGTAATGGCAGTGAGGACAGAAGTCGGGAGGAGCAATGGCAGTGTAGACAGTAGTAGGGAGGACTAATGGCAGTGAGGGTAGTAGTCAGGAGGAGTAATGGCAGTGAGGACAGTAGTCGGGAGGAGTAATGGCAGTCAGGACAGTAGTCAGAAGGAGTAATGGCAGTGAGGACAGTAGTCGGGAGGAGTAATGGCAGTGAGGACAGTAGATGGGAGGAGTAATGGCAGTGTGGACAGTAGACGGGAGGAGTGATGGCAGTGAGGACAGTGGTCAGGAGGAGTAATGGCAGTGAGGACAGTCGTCGGGAGGAGTAATGGCAGTGTGGACAGTAGACGGGAGGAGTGATGGCAGTGAGGACAGTAGACGGGAGGAGTAATGGCAGTGAGAACAGTAGACGGGAGGGGCAATGGCAGTGAGGACAGTAGTCGGGAGGAGTAATGGCAGTGATGGCAGTGAGGACAGTCGACGGGAGGAGTGATGGCAGTGAGGACAGTAGTCAGGAGGAGTAATGGCAGTGAGGACAGTAGACGGGAGGGGCAATGAAAGTGAGGACAGTATACGGGAGGGGCAATGACAGTGAGGACAGTAGACGGGAGGGGCAATGACAGTGAGGACAGTAGTCGGGAGGAGTAATGGCAGTCGTCGGGAGGGGCAATGGCAGTGAGGACAGTAGTCGGGAGGAGTGATGGCAGTGTGGACAGTAGTCAGGAGGAGTAATGGCAGTAAGGACAGTAGATGGGAGGAGTAATGGCAGTGTGGACAGTAGTCAGGAGGAGTAATGGCAGTGAGGACAGTAGTCAGGAGGAGTAATGGCAGTGAGGACAGTAGTCAGGAGGAGTAATGGCAGTGAGGACATTAGTCAGGAGGACTAATGGCAGAGTGGACAGTAGTCAGGAGGAGTAATGGCAGTGAGGAAAGTAGTCGGGAGGAGCAATGGCAGTGTAGACAGTAGTAGGGAGGACTAATGGCAGTGAGGGTAGTAGTCAGGAGGAGTAATGGCAGTGAGGACAGTAGTCGGGAGGAGTAATGGCAGTCAGGACAGTAGTCAGAAGGAGTGATGGCAGTGAGGACAGTAGTCGGGAGGAGTAATGGCAGTGTGGACAGTATTCGGGAGGAGCAATGGCAGTGTGGACAGTAGACGGGAGGAGTAATGGCAGTGTGGACAGTAGACGGGAGGAGTCATGGCAGTGAGGACAGTAGTCAGGAGGAGTAATGGCAGTCAGGACAGTAGTCAGGAGGAGTAATGGCAGTGAGGACAGTAGTCGGGAGGAGTAATGGCAGTGAGGACAGTAGACGGGCGGAGTAATGGCAGTGTGGACAGTAGACGGGAGGAGTGATGGCAGTGAGGACAGTAGTCAGGAGGAGTAATGGCAGTGAGGACAGTAGTCGGGAGGAGTAATGGCAGTGTGGACAGTAGACGGGAGGAGTGATGGCAGTGAGGACAGTAGATGGGAGGAGTGATGGCAGTGAGGACAGTAGTCGGGAGGAGTGATGGCAGTGTGGTCAGTTGTCGGGAGGAGTAATGGCAGTGTGGACAGTAGTCGGGAGGAGTAATGGCAGTGAGGACAGTAGTCGGGAGGAGTAATGTCAGTGAGGACAGTCGTCAGGAGGAGTAATGGCAGTGAGGACTGTAGTCAGGAGGAGTAATGGCAGTGAGGACAGTAGTCAGGAGGAGTAATGGCAGTGAGGACATTAGTCAGGAGGAGTGATGGCAGTGAGGACAGTCGTCGGGAGGAGTAATGGCAGTGAGGACAGTAGTCGGGAGGAGTAATGGCAGTGTGGACAGTAGACGGGAGGAGTGATGGCAGTGAGGACAGTAGTCGGGAGGAGTGATGGCAGTGTGGTCAGTAGTCGGGAGGAGTGATGGCAGTGAGGACAGTAGTCAGGAGGAGTAATGGCAGTGAGGACAGTAGTCGGGAGGAGTAATGGCAGTGTGGAATGTAGTCAGGAGGAGTAATGGCAGTGTGGACAGTCAGCAGGAGTAATGGCAGTGAGGACAGTAGTCAGGAGGAGTAATGGCAGTGAGGACAGTAGTCAGGAGGAGTGATGGCAGTTTGGACAGTCAGGAGGAGTAATGGCAGTGTGGACAGTCGTCAGGAGGAGTAATGGCAGTGGGGACAGTAGTCAGGAGGAGTAATGGCAGTGTGGACAGTCGTCAGGAGGAGTAATGGCAGTGGGGACAGTAGTCAGGAGGAGTAATGGCAGTGTGGACTGTAGTCGGGAGGAGCAATGGCAGTCTGGACAGTAGTCGGGAGGAGCAATGGCAGTGGGGACAGTAGTTGGGAGGGGCAATGGCAGTGTGGACAGTCGTCAGGAGGAGTGATGGCTGTGTGGACAGTCAGGAGGAGTAATGGCAGTGTGGACATTAGTCAGGAGGAGTAATGGCAGTGTGGACAGTCGTCAGGAGGAGTGATGGCAGTGTGGACAGTAGTCAGGAGGGGTGATGGCAGTCTGGACAGTCGGGAGGAGTGATGGCTGTGTGGACAGTAGTCGGGAGGAGCAATGGCAGTGTGGACAGTAGTCGGGAGGAGCAATGGCAGTGTGGACTGTAGTCAGGAGTTGGAGATGCCGGTGATGGACTGGGGTGGACAAATGTAAGGAATCTTCCAACACCAGGTTATAGTCCAACAAATTTATTTTAAAATCACAAGCTTTCGGAGATTATCCCCTTCGTCAGATGAATGAGTGAAAAGGTTCTCAAATCGCATATCTTGTACTATGCTGGGACAGCATCACACCAATCAAAAGGTGTCGTTGTTATTCAAACAGGCCAGTCACGGAGAACAGCACGTCCCAGTACACTGGATATACATTGTGTCAATTATACAGACAGGCAGAAAGAAACCCAAAATTGCAGAGAGAGAGAATATTAAAAAACATAATTTTTTTCCCCCTTTTTGCTGGTGGGGTTACGTGTAGCGTGACATGAACCCAAGATCCCGGTTGAGGCCGTCCTCATGGGTGCGGAACTTGGCTATCAACTTCTGCTCGACGATTTTGCGTTGTTGTGTGTCTCGAAGGCCGCCTTGGAGAACGCTTTCCCGAAGATCGGTGGCTGAATGTCCTTGACTGCTAAAGTGTTCCCCGACTGGGAGGGAACCCTCCTGTCTGGCGATTGTTGCGCGGTGTGCGTTCATCCGTTGTCGCAGTGTCTGCATGGTCTCGCCAATGTACCATGCTCAGGGGCATCCTTTCCTGCAACGTATGAGGTAGACAACGTTGGCCGAGTCACAGGAGTATGAACCATGTACCTGGTGGGTGGTGTCCTCTCGTGTGATGGTGGTATCAGTGACGCAACCAACAGAGTATCCTTCGTCGTCCAGTACTTCCCTGGAGCGGAGAAACTACACCATGTTCTCCGCAGCCTTCAACATGTCATCGATGACGATGAACACCTCGCTAAGGCCATCCCCACGCCTCCACTACTCGCCTTTAAACAGCCACCCAACCTCAAACAGACCATCGTTCGCAGCAAGTTACCCAGTTTTCAGGAGAACAGCGTCCACGACACCATACAACCCTGCCACGGCAACCTCTGCAAGACATGCCAGATCATCGACACGGATACCACCATCACACGAGAGGACACCACCCACCAGGTACATGGTTCATACTCCTGTGACTCGGCCAACGTTGTCTACCTCATACGTTGCAGGAAAGGATGCCCCGGAGCATGGTACATTGGCGAGACCATGCAGACACTGCGACAACGGATGAACGGACACCGCGCAACAATCGCCAGACAGGAGGGTTCCCTCCCAGTCGGGGAACACTTTGGCAGTCAAGGACATTCAGCCACCGATCTTCGGGTAAGCGTTCTCCAAGGCGGCCTTCGAGACACACGACAACGCAAAATCGTCGAGCAGAAGTTGATAGCCAAGTTCCGCACCCATGAGGACGGCCTCAACCGGGATCTTGGGTTCATGTCACGCTACACGTAACCCCACCAGCAAAAAGGGGGGAAAAAATTATGTTTTTTAATATTCTCTCTCTCTCTGCCATTTTGGGTTTCTTTCTGCCTGTCTGTATAATTGACACAATGTATATCCAGTGTATTGGGACGTGCTGTTCTCTGTGACTGGCCTGTTTGAATAACAACGACAACTTTTGATTGGTGTGATGCTGTCCCAGCATAGTGTAAGATATGCGATTTGAGAACCTTTTCACTCATTCATCTGACGAAGGGGATAATCTCCGAAAGCTTGTGATTTTAAAATAAATTTGTTGGACTATAACCTGGTGTTGTAAGATTCCTTACATGTAGTCAGGAGGAGTGATGGCTGTGTGAACAGTAGTCGGGAGGAGCAATGGCAGTGTGGATAGCACAAATAAAATAAAATTACTTCAATAACTGGAGAGTGTAGGTCTGGAAGTGCAAACTAGTTTGTCACATGCTCCTCAATTAAAGAACTTAAGATTGAATCAAATGCACAAAAACTGGCGCAATCTGGTCCATTTCTATAGCCATTTTACAGCAGAACAATCTCATACTGCATCAGAAGCTTTTTGAACAAAAGTACCGATATTTCAGAACAACAGACACTTCAAAGTAATTCATTTTGAGAAGTGTGGAAATCCATCTTAAACGTTTCGGGCCATAATTTTATGTATTTGGTGCCAGTGTTGAAACAAGAAGTAGCTGATTATTCCTCCCATTAGCATTGGTACAAGACTGTGGAGGGAATGGGGATAATTAGTTGCCTCCAATGCAATGCAGCAATGGTATCATTTGTAACACCATTAACTTGACAGCATCAATGAAGCTGTCCTCAATGTCCCACTGCCTGTGGTGAGCCTGCTACTCTCATTTGCACATGAAGGAGAAAAAAGAATCCTGTAACATTTTGTCTTTTTCTGATCACTCTGCATAATGGGGGGGGCAATGGCAAAATGGGCCTGATATTGTAAAGGGTCAGCAAAAGTATGATTGAGTAAAGATGTAATTATTTCCCTTGTGGCTCATGATTGTAAGCCACGATGCTGAATAAAATGAACGTTTAGTGCAATGGTTTTTCTTTATTCTTGATTAGTGTAAGATATTGGATGAATACATCAAGCTATGAGCATTCTGACCTTGTCTAGCCGGCTAACGCAACCTGTTGTTCCAGCTCTTACAAACTGCAGCCTAGCAGAAAATGAGCCATTATCTTCCACCATGGAAGCAAGATAACATTTATTCGCAGAATTGAGAATTCTGCAAGGGCGACTGTTAACCTCAAGGCGGACAGCTGCCTTTCAAAAAGGATACACGTGATTCCCTCGGCAACTAAAATATAAAAGGGTCAGCATAGCTATGGGTAGAAGGACATCTCAGAACTACCGGATCGCACACCAGGAATACCCAAGAGCCCTGGGTCTGATCAACACATGATCTAGGATAGAGGCGCCAGGTTGTATATCTGTTTGCTAACTAAAATATAACTGCTTGATAATCTGTACCATGCCGTAACGTATATTCAGCTACTGATTTGTGGCATGTTGGTGTATCAATAAACTCTCATACCCCAAAAGGAAACTCTTTGTCAGAGTCTGTAAATCTGCAACATTTGGCGCCCAACAAGGGGCAACGAGGATTTAAATACCCAATTATGGAGTGAGAGTCATAATTGATAATCAACACAGGAACTTGTGTTGTTGATACATATCAAACAGGAGTCCGGGGTATCGGAAGTGATCGATTGAGATGACCGATATCCGGGTGTTAGTCGTGACCAAAGTCAGGTAACCAACACAGGAATTTAAGTAAAATTCGAATTGGCCAGAAGACCCATAGCAGGTAGGTGGTTTCACATGGCAATGCCAGAATGTTCATTGATAGAAAAGACCGAGAAGTATATTCAAAATAAAATAGGAACGTGCGCAGTGATATGGAAGGAATGCAGTAACCTGAAACAATAAGATAAAATGCACCAATTGATAAGAGAAAAGAGACTAAAAGGAAACAACTGGAAAGCGGGGGATATGTTGTTTCAAACACAAGAATTGGCTTGACTCAGCCAGGAATTGGAACAGACTAAGAAGCAGTTAATTGACATAGGGGATAAAGGGGAACAGACAGAGGAGGAATTGGGAAAATGAAAACAATGTGAGGATATGTTACAGGGGTCAGTAGTCTATTTATAGGTTACTGTGGCTGGTAAGACCACTGAGATAACAGAAGTAAAAGCAAAGAATGAAGAATTAAAAATTAGACTTACCAAACAAAGAAAAAGAATGGAAGAATTAGCAGCCACCATCCATATGATGGCTGATTTAATGAAATGGGAACAAGAGAAACAAATACAGGATACGGACCACAACTCCTGCCGCAGGGAGATCTTAAGTTAAAAGAACAAATGAAGTCCCAGAGAGGCATGGCCCATATAGTTACCTGATATGGATTGGGAGGAAGTCCTGAAGGTGGTGATGACTTAGATCGTGGGGGTACAGCAGGAAAAGCTGAACAATATTGGAATGGTGAGGATCAGACCCCCATGGCAGACTTATGGCCAAAGGGGAACCCCCAAACGACCAGGGAGAACCAAGAAAGAAGATCCACAGAGTCATGGTTCCGTATGACACCAACCAGATACAGGATAATGGTCAAAAACATTCCCCAAATTAAATATAAGGAGGACCCAAGTCCTATTCCTTCAGCCATAGAGCAGGCTGCCGAGTTGCACAATTGCGACTTGAGGGAAAAGGTCAAACTTCTACTCCATGTATGTCACCCGAGAATTATAAAGTACTGCCTGCGGCGGTCCGAAACTGCAGCTCAAATTGGGAAACTACAGCTGCCGCGGTTTGGAAGGCAGCAGGGTACAGCATTAATGCCAGCCGTACATGTATGAGGTCCCTGATCGACTGTTGTCAGGAAGTGGGGGAAAACCCCAATGCTTTTGCTGACCCTTTATGGAACCAATACAAAGCAGTGATTCCCGGTCCATGATAGCGCAAAACTGGACCAACAACTACGATAGTGTTAGATCGGGTATTTGATAGGAGGTGCCCATGAAACCAATCAAGCCATAGGGGATATTTATGACCCCTCCAATGCCAACCAGAATGATAAATGGGTCACGGGCTGGATGGAAAGGAAATTTGAACAACTTAAAGCTAAGGAAGACAAAGTGCACAGCATCCAACAGACTGACCATGGGCACCGACCACCATGGCGCAATGAAGGCAGGGTAAACCAGAGACAGGAACATTTTATCAGGAAGGGGCCAAGTATAGGAGGCGGGGATAGAGACATGAAATGTTGGACGTGTGGGGGAAAGGGCCACTTACTGAGGTCCTGCCCCTCTCAGCCAAAAGGAAACTCGTTGCCCAAATCTGTATATCTGCAACAATTAGTGTATACTTGCTTTTAATCATAAGTGAAAGCTAATTGTACACAAAAAAGTCATGTTAGTAAATGAAAATGATTTTGTACGTGAGAAAGGTTGATCTTATGCAAAAGTTATCAGAGACTCTCCTAAATGGACTGAACTATGTACAGTCTGATAGGACTTAGCATTCTTGTTCTAAATGTACACTGATTGTTTATTTCTCCATCTATTGGTAATGCCATGGAACCTAGCACATGTTGCTGTATGCATTGACATCCTATACCATTGTTAACTCTAATATCCACTAGGTCAGGCAGCCTCTGTTCCATTAAACATATCTACTATATAACGGCAAGAAAAGTCAAAAATGATTTAAACAAAAAACTATTCAATGCATGATATGGACCATCAAACAATCATCAGTGATTTTAAAGCCATTATTAAATAATGAATGTCTCAGGATGTAGCTGTGATCAAACACCCACAAGCACACACGTGCGCATGCATGTAATTCAAACCCCTTGCTAGAATGTGATGCACATTTTGTAAATTTTTTATCCTGATGTTGCTTTCTTATTTCCCTGTAGGTAGTGTATAAAATGTTCACATGCTTGAGGCAAATCCACCTTCCTTCTGGGCTTAGTTTAGCAAAACCATAACAGAGCTAATGGATTTGGCATTTGTGATACCCTGTTCTTCATGCTGTTGAAATGCCATATTTGCTTTCCCATCAAGGAGGTACATGAACTCATGAGGCCAGCCTTTTCTAGATTACAGCTAGATTTGAGGGACTACAAAAGAGATCAAAAGTTTCACAAAAATATGATTGTAACCATGGATCTTTGGTAAATAACATATCTTTTAGTTTTAATTATAGTCTAGTTACGAAAGAACTATAAAATATAGGGTTATTCCCCTAATGCTTTTTTTAATTAACATTTTCATTGGCACAAATATTTCTATATTAAAAACCACAGGCACATTAAAATCAATGGATGACACTGTAACAGTAATGACTTCTGCTCTTATTTCCTCAAATGGTGGCACTTACTTCTCTCAACCTGTTTTCTCAGCCTCTCTTACCCACCATTGCCGCCGCCTGCCTCACACCTCACCCCTGCTATGCCTCTCCTTGCCCCCACTGACGCCATCTCTAAAGTAGGTAGTATTGTTTTCTGCTCTCTTACTCTACCTCTCTATTGATATCCCTGACAAGTCTCTTTCTACCCATAGCGTGGCGCATTTTATTTCCACACACTTGCTTCTCCTTCTTACACAGCTCTCTCCCCATGGCCTCATATATTTTATTCCTGTATCTGACTTGCTCCTTCTCTTACCTATTCCCACTTCTGTCCTGCTTCTGTCAATTTTACTGTCAATATATTTTGTTCCCCTGCCCCAGCTGTTTTTTTCTGCATAGCCTTGTCCAACTCACCAACCCTGCTTCTTTCTTTCTTTGCCTCTCCTTTTACATTGCTTTCCCTAGCTCCACTATCGGCTCCCCGTGAGCATCTGCTTGAAGTTTTATTTACGCGTCCAACTTGATCCTCCTTCTGCCAGTCCAATTAAAACTACAACCCTACTTCTCATTGCCATCTCTCAGGATGATAGCATGTCTGGACCCTTGCCACCTCAATTCCCACCGTGGTGCCAGGAAGCCAGCTGGGCCAAACTGCCCCAGCAGCCACCGAGTTGCTGCAATCTGCAGCTGAGTCCTTTCAAGCCCGAACTTCTACAGCATCTCAAGAACCTTTGACTGAGCCACAGCAGCTTTCCACTTCCTATGCTGAAGCCATGAGGGAAGCACCTTGTAGGAATAATAGATTGGGTAAAAGTGCATTTAGAATGTATTTCTACATTAAAGAGGCTATATAAATGCAAGCTGTGATTATTAACATAAGCACTATGAATAAACCAGTAAAATGATAAATCTTTTTGACATCTTTGTGTGCAGACAGTGTTGCTGTAATAGTTGGTGATCCTGCAATAAATCACAATGTTGGCCTTTGGATGGCTGCAGTTCATTTGAAGGTGAAAGGTCTGGGATAGATGCAGGACATGACTGTT
Organism: Heptranchias perlo; assembly: GCF_035084215.1. NCBI lineage: Eukaryota > Metazoa > Chordata > Chondrichthyes > Hexanchiformes > Hexanchidae > Heptranchias > Heptranchias perlo. The sequence continues at coordinate 57,099,866 of NC_090330.1, forward strand.
AATGCAGGGGAATAAGGAATGTTCAGCTGAAGCACTCCTCAATGAGCTGCTGTTAAAGAGCTCCAGCTTCCTCACCATTAATGTCATCAATGTTGTATCCCTCATATAGCTGAAGGTCCTCGTCCAATTGTGGCACCATGTGTTGTCCCTGTTGCAAAGTTATGCAGCACACAGCAAACCAGAGATGTCTCAGAGCTGATTATACGTGAGCAGTATTATCACAGAGAAACATTACATACAATTTAGTAAATTTACGTTTGTAAGGAAGTGATTCATTTAAAAATGGACACTGCAAAGCAAGGTTATCTATATGGCCCCTCTCTCCAGCTATTGTGGTGAATGGTGCTTGGATTTCTGGGACCTTACGATAGGATGCGAAGCACTTTCATCACAGTAATCCAGCAGAGTGTCTTTTAATATTTCTTTCAACTGTTTCTGCGAAAGCAAATAGAAGGACATTCCGATCAAGCAGCCACTGTAAATTAGTGTTTTCTCAATGAAGCAGCACAAATTATTGCTGACTAGAGGTAAAACACAGAGTTAGATGGTCCTTCTTTTACTAGAAAAATTGTGGTTACTCTTAGTATAGCTGCAACCTTGATCGTTGTTTCTTGTTAAACAGTGCAATAGCAAACTGTCATCTGTTATACCCCTGAATATACTGTACTAGCAACTATAGCTGACAAAATTAAATTGGAATTATTTTTAATTTAATGCTATTTTGGAAAAGTTCATAATAGTATTGACTATGTGGTATGTTTTTTTTTCCTAACAGAGGATAATTCAAAATGTGAAATAGAAGGCTGTAATTCAATCAAGTGGTGCGGGAGGGAAATTCAGCCATGTAGCGCCCATTTTTTTTTTAGGCGCCTTGCTGCTCCTGAGGTCCCAAAATGGCGTGCGGAATACGCGCGCACGCTTCTAGCGTGACGTGCGCCAGACACTATCTTGGTAAAGGGGTTCGTGCAGGCGCTGATAACGAACACCGGCAGCACGTAAAGTAAGGAGAATATGCGTTAGATCAGTGTGCAACGGTGATTTAAAGGGATAGATACTATTTTGGCACTCAACACTCCAGCCAACGCATTTGTCCTATCCACGACCAGCTGAACATGTCATTGACGGCCTGGAAAATCCCCCACCAGCACTATTTAAAGGAACCATGCAGGATTTACAGGTTAGTTGCTGGATTAGTGCTTCTGGCTGCTGATGTATTTGTACCTGTGTTTGGAGCTCTCCTATACTTGAATACTAGGACTAGGAGACATAGCCTAGCATTTAGAGCCAGGACTTGCAAGAGTGAAGTTAGGAAACACTTCTACACGCAAAGGGTGGTAGAAGTTTGGAACCGTCTTCTGCAAACTGCAGTTGATGCTAGCTCAATTGTGAATTTTAAATCTGACATTGATAGATTTTTGTTAACCAAGGGTATTGAGGGATATGGGGCTAAGACGGGTATATGGAGTTAGGTCACAGATCAACCATGATCTCATTGAATGGTGGAAAAGACTCGAGGGGCTGAACACCACTGCCACTTGCTGCCTCCTATTATAAGCAACCTTCTCCTGCAAGAAAGCCAGATGTGTATCGGTGAATGTCCTGCAGGATGTTTGGGTGATGTGCCGTTCATGGTTGAATAGCTGCCAATGTATGTGATCTGTAAGTTGTGGGTGTGTGGCTTGCAACAGTGGTAATGTGTGAGGGTGAGAGGAAGCATCTGATTGGAAGAATTGAGTACTGATTGAAAGAGTTTGTTGGTATGTGGGTGATGGGGGGTGTAGTGCGTGGAGCAATGGATGTGGCTAGTGATACAGTTGGTAGGAGATGCCACTTGACAGTTGACCTCATTCACCTTGACTACTCATGTCCTACTGCCTCCAGCATTTGTCTGGAGGGCTTCTGGCCTCTCTGCGGATATAGTGTACCCCTCCTTCTGTCCACCTCTTGCACTAAGGCCTCTAGTGCATCAGCAGAGAACCTTGGTGCATGCTCTCTCGCAGGTCTGGTACAAACTCAGATCGGCAGATTGGTGAGGTCTGGCGTGCATTTGGAGGATGTGGGATTTAGTAGTGCTCAACCTTTATTCAATGTTTTAACATAACTCATCAGTTTGTAAACATAGGGATGGGACCCGCATCTGTGTGATGTCATTGAATAAAAATGACAAGAAAGAAAGAAAAGGAAAAGGAAGACTTGCGTTTATAGAGTCTTTCACGACCTCAGGACTTCCCAAAGCACTTTACAGCCAGCAAAATACTTTTGAAGTCTAGTCACTGTTGTAATGTAGGAAAACGCAGCAGCCAACTTGCACACAGCAAGCTCCCACAAACAGCAATGAAATAAATGACCAGATAATTTGTTTTAGGTATTGATTGAGGGATAAATGTTGGCCAGGACACCTGGAGAACGCCCCTACTCTTCTTCGAATAGTGCCGTGAGACCCTTTACATCCACCTGAGAGGGCAGACAAGGCCTTGGTTTAACCACGACTTTCTGACTCATAAGCGAGAGTGCTAGCACTGAGCCAAGGCTGATACCTCTCCTCCTCTCTGGCGGCAAAGACATTCCCCTTATACAAAGTCTCTAGAAAGAGATTGCTTGTTGTTTCTATTGGTAAGCAAGTGATGTGGAAACAAAGGAAAGAAATTTGGAGCTAAATGGGCAGGGAGAAATCCTATGCATTTAAATTGTTCCTGTCACTGGGTGGTCACATGATAAGCTGCTCACCACAGTGATGTAAGCCACAAGTGGAGACATAGGAAGAACAATGCTGATGGGATGAGGGAAAGGAAAATTTCATTTGTATGGCGAACACAAGATTCAGGAGACTTGTAACTGAGATAGGAAAGATCATGGAAAAGAAGGAAGATCATGGAAAAGAAGGAAGATCCTGGAAAAGAAGGAAGATCCTGGAAAAGAAGGAAGATCCTGGAAAAGAAGGAAGATCCTGGAAAAGAAGGAAGATCCTGGGGACACAGTAGTGGGGATGTGTTTTGAGGACAGAGCAGATGGAGGGATTTTAGGGGGATTGAGAGGAATGGGGAGGGAGAATTTCAGGGATTCATGCTACTTTCCATTGAGAGACTCCTTAAAACCAAGAAATGCTTAAAGTGAAGGCTTTTATTTTGTCCTAGAAATTCTGGAAATAACGAAACACTCCAGAAAATATGTTATCACAGGGATTTACTTATTCTCTCAACAGTAGGATGTTATTTCTTTATAATAACATTCCACTCAACACATGCAGATCAGTAACTTGATGACAGGTTAACTAACAGAAAAGTTGTACCGACAAGTTTAAAAAAAAAGTAGAACTTTTACATTTTAAAAAAAGTACTAAACACCTAAACTCACAATCCATAAGAAACTCTACATCACATCATACCTATTGTCCATATATCACAAATCCCAGTCCTGTGGTCATCAATTAACAATTGGCAAAAGAACTAGAGGGGAAATTAGGAGAAATTTTTTCACAGAGTGTTATGATGGGCAACAAATGCTGGCCTCGCCAGCGACGCCCACATCCCATGAACGAATAAAAAAAAATCTGGAACATACTGCCTGAAAGGGTGATGGAAACAGATTCCATAGTCCAAAAGGCAATTGGACAGGTACTTGAAGAGGACTCATTTGCAGGGTTATGGGGAAAAAGCTGGGGTGTGGGACTAAATTGGGCAGCTCTTTCAAAGAGCTGGCACAGGTACGACGGGCTGAACGGCCTCCTTCCATGCTGTAAGATTCTATGAATCCAAGTGTCATCCCCTCACTAGGTAGGCAGGCTGTCAAGTTGACACAGTGCATACAAGCTAAAGAAAAGCAACTCCCTCAAGAATCATCGTGCCTTTGAAGCTTCTATCATTGACAGCAACATTAGAAAAGTGAAAAACAAGAAAAGGTCATTTGAAGCTCATCCCTCAAATAGCCAACATCCTCATTATAGCACTCAACTGCCAAGGACAGTCAGCATGGACTTGTTAAGGGAAGGTCGTGTCTGACTAACGTGATTGAATTTTTTGAGCAGGCAACGAGGAGGGTCGACGAGGGTAACCTGTTTGATATAGTCTACATGGATTTTAGCAAGGCTTTTGACAAGGTCCCACATGGCAAACTGGTCAAAAAAGTAAAAGCCCATAGGATCCAAGGGAAAGTGGCTAGTTGGATCCAAAATTGGCTCAGTGGCAAGAAGCAAAGGGTAATGGTTGACGGGTGTTTTTGCAACTGGAAGGCTGTTTCCAGTGGGGTCCGGCAAGGCTCAATGCTGGGTCACTTGCTTTTTGTGCTATATATTAATGATTTGGACTTGAATGTGGGGACTTGATCAAGAAGTCTGCAGATGATACAAAAATTGGCCGTGTGGTTGATAGTGAGGAGGAAAGCTGTAGACTGCAGGAAGATATCAATGGACTGGTCAGGTGAGCAGAAAAGTGGCAAATGGAATTCAATCCGGAGAAGTGTGAGGTAATGCATTTGGGGAGGGCAAACAAGGCAAGGGAGTACACAATAAATGGGAGGATACTGAGAGGTGCAGAGGAACAAAGGGGCCTTGGAGTGCATGTCCACAGATCCCTGAAGGTAGCAGGACAGGTAAATAAGGTGGTTAAAAAGGCATACGGGATACTTTCCTTTATTAGCGGAGGCACAGAATATAAGAGCAAAGAGTTTATGCTAGAACTGTATAAAACATTGGTTAGGCCACAGCTTGAGTACTACATACAGTTCTGGTCACCACATTACAGGAAAGAGGTGATTGCACTAGAGAGGGTACAGAGGAGATTTAGGAGGATTTTGCCAGGGCTGGAGAATTTTAGCTATGAGGAAAGATTGGATAGGCTGGGGTTGTTTTCTTTGGAACAAAGGAGGCTGAGGGGAGATTTAATTGAGGTATATAAAATTATGACGGGATTAGATAGGGTGGATAGGGAGGACCTATCTCCCTTAGCAGAGGGGTCAGTGACCACAGTGCATGGATTTAAAGTAATTGGTAGAAGGATTAGACAGGAGTTGAGGAGAAATTATTTCACCCAGAGGGTGGTGGGGGTCTGGAACTCACTGCCTGAAAGGATGGTAGAGGTAGAAACCCTCAACTCATTTAAAATGTACTTGGATGAGCACTTGAAGTGCCTTAACCTACAGGGCTACGGACCAAGTGCTGGAAAGTGGGATTAAGCTGGATAGCTCTTTTTCGGCTGGCACGGACACGATGGGCCTCCTTCTGTGCCGTAACTTTCTATGATCCCGTCTGACAGATTATTCTAAACACGTATCATTCTTTTGAGCAAAAAATTTCTTTCTAATAATTGTTCTAAATTTAATACCCATTTTAAATTGGTGTTTTATTTATCATCAATTTATATTTATGTTCACTGGCCCCAAGCTTTTGGCTTACTCTGGAGTAATATTCTGGTGTTACCTGTTCATTATTATTTAATATTAAGGTCGACCCCTTAACTCCTGAGTTTCTTTAATAGGAATGAAGGTTTTTCCAGCATTATGTAACTGTACTTATTTTTACTGCACCTCAATTTCTGACATGATAAGTATTGATTGAGTTCTAAACTGGTATTGCCTGTGCATTTTTTGCATTTTCCAAAAATGATTTTTTTTAATAAAAAGTTCCAATTACAGAAACATGGAATAGAAGTGCGAGCAGGCTGTTCAAAAATGTTATGATTTATTCATAGCACACAAAAATAAATACTTTTTCAAAAATTTTGTACCAGTTACAAAGGAACAAAAGGTGGTGGGTTACAACAAAACAGCAGGCTCAGCAAACTGGTACAAGTTGTAAATGATCATTGGGAATGTTTATGTCACCTGATGGTTAAACTGACATTCAAGGGCCAGGTAATGTTTTCATGGTTCGATCACTTGAGTTTCTTTCTAGTGTATTTTCAAGTTTCAATGGCGCTGCCAGTACCTTTTACGACCTCAGGACGTCCCAAAGTGCTTCACAGCCGATTAAATACTTTTGAAGTTCAGTCCCTTATGTAATGTCGGCAAATGCAGCAGCCAAATTGTAGTCCTGTCCTGGGGATGTTACATTCCATTATTGCTGGAAACGTAGCTTCAGGTTGTTCTGGATCACTATGGCCCTCAGGTGTGGCACACTTTTGGCCTACCACAAACAGGCCTCAGTGCCTTTCTATGGGTTATTGTTTGTCATCGGTTGCCAATTGGCAGTAGGGGAGGAAATAGGTCCTGCAGCAAACTCTGCCCACTTCCACCATGTGCATATTGTGCAGTGAAGACGCAGTGGCCAAAGAAGGCTCACCCCAGCAGGAGGCAGATGGAAATTTCCCAGGCAGCTTTTTGGAGCAGGGATTTGGCCTTTTTCCATGTTCTAACTTCTATATATTTCTACATTCAATGGAACAGCCGACAGGGCCTCAGTTTTACATTAGCACCTCCGACAATGCAGCACTCCTGGTGGCAGTCTTGGCTTAGTGATATCATGAAGGTTGTGGGTTGAAGTTCCACTCCAGAGACTTGAGCACAAAATCTAGGCTGACACTCCAGTGCAGTACTGAGGGAGTGCTGCACTGTCAGAGATGCTGTCTTTCGGATGAGATGTTAAACCGTGGCCCCGTCTGCCCCCTCAGGTGGACGTAAAAGATCCCAGGGCATTATTTTTCAAAGGAGAGCAGGGGAGTTCTCACCGATGTCCTGGCCAATATTTATCCCTCAACCAACATCACTAAAACAGGTCATCTGGTCATTATCACATTGCTGTATGTGGGACCTTGCTGTGTGCAAATTGGCTGCCGCTTTTCCTACATTACAACAATGACCACACTTCAAAAAACTTCATTAGCTGTAAAACGCTTTGGAACGACCTGACATCATGAAAGGGGCTATGTAAATGGAAGTTCCTTCTTACTTCAGTACTGAAGTGTCAGTCTAAATTATGAGCGTAGTCCCAACAACTGAATCAAGCTGACCTATGTATTTTTTAAATCTGTTACCTTTTTCAAAGTCCAGGATACATAGGAAGACGGGAGGAAACGTTATGATCTGGAATGCATTGCCTGAGGGGGTGGTGGAGGCAGATTCATTCGTGGCTTTCAAAAGGGAATTGGATAAGTACTTGAAGGCAAAAAATTTGCAGGGCTACAGGAATAGGGCGGGGAATGGGACTAACTGGATTGCTCTTGCAGAGAGCCGGCATGGACTTGGTGCTGTAACCATTCTATGATTCTATGCAGCAGGTATATGATGTGGGGATTATGCAAGCTAGCAGCATTTTCAGTTGCTGGACTTTAGTAGCAGGAGGTGTGGTTCTGATTATGGTGGTATGACAGAAGTGAAATGTAAAGCCCCAATTTTAACCTAACCCATCCAACCTGAACCTGAGCAATTTAGGAATAATATTTAAAATTTTTGTAAACTACCCATGTACTAGCACACAGCAGGCACGTGTGCGTGGTGACCAGTGCATTTGCAGTTTTTAAACACTTCAGAAAGTGTCTTTGAAACAATTTTTTCTGGAAATTCTCTAATCAACTTTTGGCATCCCGCTGGGAAAGTGAATTGAATGTAATTTTTTTACACTCACATACTTTATGGTGGCAAACAGGTTAATTACACTTTCATTCAACATGTTTGCTGCTATAAAAGAGGTACTATCACAGTATGAGAGAATTTATTAAGGTAAACAGAAGCAATGAAACTTGTTCACTTGGTTTGCAGCAGTAATCACATGCTGCGCTGCCAACTTTTCAAGGATACACCATGCTGTGCACAGCTTTTAACAAGTCTACCTCACCAAGCTGAATTTGATATACTTTCACACACTGCAACTTTAGCAAGAACATTCTTCTCTCTCACTAGATTGCAAAACAAATGTGGACGTGCAGGGCCATTGGGCCCATTTTAGCTCATCCATCAAGAAAAATCTACAGTCTTCCCACAATAGCATTCAATTCCTATTAAATGACCCTCTAAAGATTTGATTCTATCCAGAATTCCATTCCAAATGTTGACATTCTACATGAAGTGCATTCTGATGTCGGCCTTAAACTTGCCTTTCACCAGTTTGTAGCTATGTTGCCTCGTTCTGTTGTTAAGGGTTATCTTGAAGTCTGGCTCTGGATTTACCTATTCTATACCATATCTCATTAGTCGGTCTCCTGTGGCATTGTACATGGGGAGCCAAGACAAAGTGCAATGTTTAAGTCAAGCAGTTTTAGTGGGCGGGCATAATCGGATCAAAGCCAAGGAAGGACTGCAATAATGGAGGCCAGAAGAGGTCAAACGTGGAAGATAGTGCAGGGTGAGGTGGGGGAAGGAAGAGTAGGCTAGAGTAGGGGGAAAGTAGCGCAAGTTTAGAGGCCATAAGAAGTTAGAAGTGGTTTCGGGGGTGGGGGAGGAGGCTGCAGGGAACAGGTACAGCACAGTTAGAGGTTGAGAGGAGGGGGAAGATAGGGATTGGGGTCACGGGGAAGGTAGAGCAGGATTAGAACCCGGGGTAGAAGACAAAGGTAGTGCATCGTTAGAGGATAGAGGAGAGTTGGAGACCCAGAAAGGTGGGGAAAGGGAAATATAACAGATGTCAGAGTGGAGATGGAGCCTAGAGGAAGCAGTCATACTGCTGCAACAAGTGATACTAGTATGCCAAGCCTGGTTGCAGTGGACCTGGCGGGAAGCGCTGGTATGGGGAAGGGGATGTGATAGTGGAAGGAGTAAGGAGGAAGAGGGAGTGGGAAAGAGGGGAAAGGCCAAGAGAAGAGATGGATAGAACAAGATGAAAAGGGAGAGGGAAGAATAGGATGGAGAAAGGGAGAAGGGAGAGAATGGGAGATGGAAGGCAAGGAGAGGGGATAGTGGGGGCGGGGGGGGGGGATGGTGAAGAGAAAGGGCTGAGAAGGGGAAAGGGGAAAGACACAGTTAAGGGGTGGATGATGGGGCAGAAGAGGAATGGGAGTGAGGGGGAAAATGGGAAGGGGAATATGGGGCGGGCGAGAGGCAAAAGGGATGGTGGAGGACAGAAGAAAGCTTTGGGGAGATATATATATACACACACAAATATCTGTATAAATAATTTAATTTGAATTTTAAACTTAGTTGCTTGTTGTTTATACTCATAGTGGTCGTTATAATTTACAGATACACCTAAAAACGGTGGGCCAAATGGGTCCAAGGGCAGAGAGACCAAGGATTCTCACTGGAAGAACCATAGGGGGAAAAGGAAGATTCTTGAACTGAGGGTTATTAGACCATGAGATGTTTCACTATAAATGGGTATTGAGGCAGAGATGAGATCATCATTTTAAAGGGAATGGACTATAAAAGGATCTGGGGGAATGGGGTTACAGGAGAGAGCGCCAGCACCTGCACAGGCACTGGGGACTGAATGGCCTCCACCTGTACTGTAATTTCTATCATTCTATGAAAACTCTCCTTTTATTGAGTCCGAGCCCATCGAGTGGTTTAGAGATGTTGGTACTGAGTTAAGCTTAGGACGATGTAGCCTGTGAGAAATGCCCCAAAAACCGAGCCCACTGCCCTTTGTGCGATCTCTCAGTTTGGTTCAGGTCAATCTGTACTGGCCAGTTTTGACAGGTGAAGTCCAAGTACAGATCAGCTCTGACTGAGGCTCCCAGTTGAGAGTTGTCACCTTTACACAAGACCTGAGTCCAAAGAGATAGAGAGTGAGATCGGGACTATTAAAAGTGACATCGAGTGGGGAGCCTGACTGCAACTTGTGCATTGCAGGGGGATTCTGACGGTAGTTACAGGGTGGATATCAGCAGGTTATAGGATTACTACTAGTTACAGGTAGGATATTGAGGCATTTACACCCATTACTACCAATTACATGTGGACTATCAGTGAGTTATTGTATTGCTGTTGATTGTGAGGGGAACCAGAGTATCACCCGTATTACTATTAGTTATCGGTGCAATTTCAGCGAGTTACTTGTAGTTACTGGTGGAATCAAAGTTCCTCCCACCTCTGGTTTCCCCTCTGTGAATCGCTCCCCCGCCCTCAGTTTTCCCTCTTCGCCTGCTGCTGGGCTACTGGTTCTAAGAACTGCTCGCACAACAGCTACTGGCGCGAACTCATGAGCAAAACTACTCAACTACAGGAGTCCCAACCTTTATAAGGTAAATGCAATAACATTTGCAGACGTCACCCGATCAGATGTCATGTGATCAAACCTCCAGGAATGTTTCCAACCAGAATTGGCAACCCTACTTACATCACAAGGGCTTCTGCCCCACATTAGCAGTGCCAGTGTAATGCAAGCCCTATTTCACTTATGCCCCATATTGCAAAAGCATCAGTGTAATATCTAGTTTATCCTGTTTTAATAAAAAACAATAGCAAGGTCTCCACCCAGTGTTGTCTATACGTGTAACTCATGCTTCTGTCCCTTTAAATCAGTGACCAGCTGCCTATTCAACTCCCAGATGACAAAGAAAGAAACAAAAACCTTACAACAATATATCATTTGATTAGTATAATCCAAATAACAAAGAAGACATGCAGATCGATGCGATCCTACTATGTCTTTGAATAGCTACTCTCTAGTGCACTGGAGTGTGCAGCTGACGCAGACTTTCAGGTCTTAAGCAGTAAAATTTCTTCTCACAAGACATTTAACACAATCTCACTCGACCTCCTTGTTAATGACAGAAATAAGCTAGAAGGATGTCCTCCAAGACACAATCTGTTCAAATGTAGGCTTCACATCTATATTTCATCTCTGGTCAGTCACTAAGCAACAGTTTATTTGCTGGTGAATTTTCCTACATGTTAGCAGATCCTAATATAAATAAAGCAGTATCAGGCATGTGGATAACTTCAATGTTGTTCTCTCAGCACAGTAAAGTCTGTGACTAGACCTCTCTGCTTTGAGATGTTAAGCTTTTCACTATTCTGTAAAGTCCCTACTTGTGCATTATAAATGTATATTGTACTCATTAGTGTATATTGTTTTACATCTTCACACAAAACTTTAATTCTTCTAAAAGCTCTTTTTCTTAATTGCCCACTTAATCCTTTATTTAGAATTCCTGATTTTAGGCTACGTCCATATATCATCAACATAAATATGTAATGGGCCGGAAATTGCTCGTAAAATAACAATGAGCCTAACAGCGCTCCCCATTATTAATGGGCAAATCAAAGAGCAAGTTCCAGCGTCTGCACATGCGCAGTCAAATGCGGAAATCCAGAACCTGCTCTTCCTGATTCACCGGTGAGCTGAAAGCTCCACAGATTAACAGCTCGCTGGCTGGCTGGCTCTCCATTAAAATCAATGGAGGAGCGTGAACTTGCTGTTGGAATGCGGTAAGTACACACTAAAATAGACTGAAAAAGTTAGGGCTTCTCTGAATTGTCCTGCCTCCATATTAATCTCGTGCATAATTAATGAAGCCAGGATTCAGAAACACATTTTCATTCCATGGGATAAAATCCTGCAAAATCAATTTTAAACATTATAGAAAATGAAGAATATTATAGTAGCAGCTGAGGAAAATATTCTAAAAATTATCTATTATTTTCATCATAATTGAAAAATGCAGCTCTTAAAGATTTAAAAACAATTAAACTACATCAAATATTCATCTGTCCCTCGTCTTTACTTCAAATGGAATAAAAACGGCATAGTAATTTTAAAAGATTTCAATTTAAATAAAAATCAGAGAATTGTTTTAATTGCATTCCATTTTCAGTTACTGGTTGGTGTCTGCAGCACCAAGCTACATAAAAGAGCTGATACCGGTAACCTACAGCAGTAGGTAGAGCAACCCTTGAAAAGTCCCAGTAAATGTATTCCAAGCCCTCCAGTTGTTCTTTAATAATCTGCTGCACACAGAGTTTTCAAGTGCTGTGTACTGCGAATTGCTTTGAAAGGTGCTTTTAAGATCTTCAAAGATACGCAGGAATGTCATCACCGCTCCTTGCACTTTTCAATTTAATTCATGTTTTTGCCTAATTAACAATAAAGTCTATTGCATAGAAATCATGCCCTTTGCAAAACTGGCAGATAAGCTAAATTAGGATCCAGGGCAGGACCCAGGTCTGGACTCCCCCATCCACCAGTGTGCCCCACATACATAACTTGGAGTGCTGGTACGCCTGGGTCATCCCAGCATACTGGGTGCTCAGTGGAAAGGGAGCCATGCATGTGAAAATTTCCATTGTGAGAATTCCTGTCCTCCAGTACTGCCCCCTCCAACTTCATGAACCATGTTCAGAGCAGATGGAGATTCTGCCCCAAGCAGTTCCCCACCGGAATCTTGCAGTGGAGGCTAGGATCCTGTGTATTCAGATCACAGCCAATCTCCTGACCGCTCTGCTACAATCCCGGAAGATTTACACCAGAAGTATGCTGCTAGGCCCTGCAGATTTTTAGAAAGTATTTGATAAAGTGGCGCACAGGAGGTTTGTTACAAAAATGTAGGCATATGGTATAGGAAGAAATTGATCAGCAAGGGTAGAAAGTTGGTGATGAACAGGAACAAAGGGTTATTGGGCATTGTTGGGGATGGGTTGAAAGTGGTGTACACTAAAGATGTACATTTCTATGTACATATGGATGATTTGTACTTGGGAATAGGGAAGCATGATATGAAAACCTGCAGATGACACAAAAGTACGGGTTTGGCAAAGTGTGAAGAACTGCGAAGGACTTCAGGAAGACACAGATAAATACAGAAAATTCTGGAAACAATCTGCAGGTCAGGTAGCATCTGTGGAGAGAGAAACAGAGTTAACATTTCAGGTCACTGACCTTTCATCAGTCTGGAAGACATAGACTGGTTAGGAGAATGGGCAAACAGGTGGCAGAGGCAATTTCATGCAAAGAAGTGTAAAGTATTGCAATTTGGAAGGAAGAATGAAGGAATGGATATATAAACTCAATCGAAAGATTAAGAAGGGTGTAAAAGAACTGAGGCACCTGGGGGTTCAAATATAAAAATCCTTGAATGTGAGAGTGCAGGTAGGTAAAGTCAGAAAAGAGGCCAACAACATTTTAAGTTTTATAAATAGGGACTTAAAATACAAAAGAAGTTATGATAAATTTGTACAAGGAAGTGGTTAGGCCAGTTAAAGTACAATGTGCAGCTTTAGGCAGCCCGTTATAGAAAGGATATTAAAGTCGCAGAAAGTGTAAGGTGATAATTTATCAGAATAATACAAGGAATGAACAAATGTAGTTATGAGAAGACATTTCAGATATTGGGATTATTTTCATCAGAGCAAAAAATATCAAGAAGTTTTCTTAGAGATTTAAAAGTATGAAGGGTTTTCATAGACCGATTGGGGAAAGACTATTTCCTCTGGTTGGGGAATTATTAACATGGGGTCATCAATTTTAAATTGTCATTAAGAGGAAGAGGAGATAGGTTAGGAGAAATTTCATTACACAGAGAATTGTTAAAAGGTGGATGCTTTGCCACTGGAAATATTTGAGGCCGAGACCTGCACACTTTTTAAGGGAAAAGTAGATAAATAGTTGAAGTAGAGGGAGATACATATTTCCAGTGGCAAAGCATCCATCTTTTAACAATTCTCTGTGTAAAGAAATTTCTCCTAACCTATCTCCTCTTCCTCTTAATGAAAATTTAAAATTGATGACCCCATGTTAATAATTCCCCAACCAGAGGAAATAGTCTTTCCCCAATCGGTCTATGAAAACCCTTCATACTTTTAAATCTCTATTAAAACTTCTTGATATTTTTTGCTCTGATGAAAATAATCCCAATATCTGAAATGTCTTCTCATAACTATATTTGTTCATTCCTTGTATTATTCTGATAAATTATCACCTTACACTTTCTGCGACTTTAATATCCTTTCTATAACGGGCTGCCTAAAGCTGCACATTGTACTTTAACTGGCCTAACCGCTTCCTTGTACAAATTTATCATAACTTCTTTTCTTTTGTATTTTAAGTTCCTATTTATAAAACTTAAAATGTTGTTGGCCTCTTTTATGACTTTACCTACCTGCACTCACAGGGCATGGGGAAAGAGCAGGGCAGTGGAATCAGTTTTGAACTGTTCTACCGAAGAGTTGGCACAGAGATGATGGGCCCATTGGTTTCCTTATGTACTATAAACTTCTACGGGTTCTATACCAACTCTCTAATGACAAAACTTAGGGAAAAAAGTTCATCTAAGGAAGACTTCTGATCCTATATCCAATCCCTTTGCACTGGGTAAGAGTTGCTTTTAGCTAAAAACATTTAAATCCCAATATCTGAGGCTATTCTTTGACATAGAACCTCATATATGTATGCTCCTGTGGAGGTAGATTTGAAGAAGGCCATCTCTTATTAAGGGATACCAAGATGCATAAGGGTAAGCTTTGCAAGGACCTGCTCCTGGCAAGAAGCCTCTCTTGACTGGAGCACAATTCAGGGGAATTTGTCTTACATTTCAACTTGATGTACAGTTCTGGATTTGCTTTCCAGATACTGTTTATTATCTTATTTGTCTGTTTTAGGTCCTCCCTCCAGTTATTGCTTTCCAAGACTGAAAACCTATCTTTTTCCAATCTTTCCTAGTGACCTCGGCATCTGACACTAAGGATCAGCCTTGTGGCATGTCACTGAATCACAACCAGAGCTAAAATGATCCTTTGTGCCTCACTAACCAAAATTGGACACAGTACTCAATATTTGATCCTTGTACATTTTATATTTCATTTTCCACTGTTTTGCATACTGGTGTATATTTTACGATCAGTAAAGTTCAATTTTAAGCAGACATTGGTCCATTTAAAATTCACACAAACCAGCAGTTTTCTGAGCCTGCAGAAATAAATCAGTGATTCAAAAGTGAATCAGATACTCTTTCAACACAAAACAATTCATATAACAACCAGCATCAGCTATTTTCTCTACCTAATTATCATTTGGATTGATAAGCACCATATTGGGTCAGATTTCACTGTAGCAGGGTGTCTGCCGTTAGTTAGACTTGCCCCTGCACCCTTCAGCTCAAAAAGTGTTTGCCCACAAAGTTGCTGAAAATGTAAGCTGATAACAGCACAGCGAGGGAAACAGGGCATCTGGGACCTGAGTGAACAGGGCAAGCAACAGGGCATCTCCCTAACCAATGAGATTTAAAGATTGGGAAATAAACAGAAGGACTGAGGAGGTGGTGAATTAGAGTGGGTGAATTAAAGGGGTTGAATTCAACGTTAAATCAGATATAGAAAGAAAAATAAATAGAGGGAAAGAAAGATTGAATTAAGAGAGCGAGAAAAAAATAGGAAATAAAAATAATTTTAAAAATTTTAAAATTTGACACTTTTAAAATCTCCTAAAACAATTCACAACCTGAAGGAATGAGACTCCACATTTATAATAGTTAATTTTCAGTGCCGGAGAGGTTGATTGGCTGTCATTAACACTTATCACGTTGTTAAAAGGGAACTTACACTTGTAATTATTAGCCCTAATATCTGCGGCAGGTTTAGTTCATATCTATCGCACAAATACATTCAATGTATGTCAATGGTGAGGCAGACAGCGAAATGCCGTTTTCACGAAGCTAACGGTGGAGCGGCGCAACTCGGACTGCAACTTTTGGATATTTGCATCTAACCGTGCATCTGCCCCTCGCCTAAAGTTGCTGTACCATTTACACATAAATAATGGTGAGCGCCATTAGCCTCATCGTTATTTTGACAGCAAAATCTGGCTCATTATCAGAAAAAAGGCAGCTGAAACAATGGGCTGAAAAAATAATGGCATATGAGCGATGCACACCATTATTAATTTGCAAATCGGCCAGCAACTTGTGGCGAGGAAGAGATACCCTGTGAATTGTGAAACACCATAAGTTGCTGGACGATTTGCACTGCTCCGCCATTAGCTTCGCAAAAACAGCATCTCGCACTTAACCTCGCTGTGAGTTTCATGAAGTTGCTGCATTTGCACATTAATTGCCCATTAAACTCACCATAGAAAGTTATGTCTAGTAATTAATAGCGCAAGTACCCTTTTAACGACATGATAATTGTTAATGACTGCCAATCAACCTCTCTGGCCCAGAAAGTGAACAATTAAAAGTGTGGAGTCTCATTTCTTCAGGGTGTGAATTGTTGTTGGAGATTTTAAAAATGTAAAATTTAAATGTTTTAAATGTTTCTTCTTTCTTTTCCTCTCTTAATCCAATCTTTCTTTTCCTCTCTATTTCTCTTTCTGTACTTGATTTGACTCCAATTCACCCTCCTTCTCAGTCCTTCCTCTGTTTATTTCTCAATCTTTAATCTCATTGATTAAGGAGATATACTGTTGGTCCCGTCATTCTCCAAGGTCCCAGATGCCCTATTGCCCTCGCTGCGTCATTATCAGCTCAACCTTCCAGCAAATTAAAGGGCAAAAAATATTTGAACTGAAGGGTGCAGGAAAAAGTCTAACTAACCGGGCACGCCGTGAGATGCTCTGCTCCAGCAAATTTTGGGCCATTCGTTTTTTCTTACATTCTAAAATTAAATACTTTCCAACCAAAGGAACTATTTTCCAAGTTCAAAGAGAAATGCATGACAATACATTCAAGCAGGGTGTACGGGAAAATGGTTAGGATCTGGAATCCTGACCGACTTTCCATTCTTTAAACCAGGGCATTGAGGCCATCATAAAGCCTCTACTATCACCCCAACAAACTTTAACCGACTCAGTATAGATTGGGGATCAAAACTTGGTCCTTGTTGGTCTATTTGACTTTGAAACTCACTGGATACTATTGAATAGGTCTGAACCAATACCATCAAAAGGAGATTGACCGGTTATTCATTCCATGGCTGTTTGTGGAACATTGCAGGCACAGAATGCTGCCATGCTTGCATACTATAATTGACAAGTGGATTTCTTGTGTTAAGGATTTTGAGACTTTGACATGACAAAAAAATACTTCTGGCTTGTCATCATTATAATAAACTCACTAACCCAGCAAGAAAGCTTAAATGCATCACACATTACCATCTATAAAGATGTGCTCTTTTGAAGACAGAATGCAATGTGCATTCTCCATCCTGGTTCTTTCCACAAGGAACTACCAGTTCTTGACACAATTGGAGAAGATAATAAAATGCATGTCCCAAATCAGTCTTTCCAACAATATACGAATTGGGCATCAGATTAGATGCGAGTCTGTAGTGGGCTTCCAGAATAACAACACCATTCAGCTTCAAACCAGATTTTAACCTGGGCAGGGAGGCAAGTGTGGGGCCCGTGAGGTGAGCAGCATGCTAGCCCCGACTTGCCGTCGTGAGACCAAGGCCATTTTAACCCCTGGGCCTCATTAACATAGTGAGGCGCGACTCCCGCCCGAAACCAACAGGAATGACGTGACGCCGGAGGGCGGGAGCAGGCTAAGCGCATCAGGAGGCCGCCGCTGGGATTCGCAGTCCGCAGCCATCATGTGAGTGCATATGGGGGGTGCCAGATGTAATCGCAGTCGGGGGAAGTAAGAGAAACCCGGGGCTGGAGCCGGGGAGGCCCAAGGATTCCCTATGGGGCCCGGAGGATGACTCTGGATTCTCCTGGCGCACAAGGAAACCTTCAAAAAATTAGCCTTGTTTACTTACCTAGGCCTCTTCTGACCCTGGAGCCTTCTCACGTCAACTTCCCCAAGCGGGATTGGCATTGCTCGTGAGTCGCATGGCCCAGGGTTAAAATAACATTGGGGTCTGAATGATGTCATCAGACCCCAACTGTTGCACGTCAATGAGAACCTCACCTGCCTGGAGTAAGGGCCACATGCACTGTCATAGCACGCCTGTTAAAATAGCGCACGAGGCAAGGTCGACGGAAAGCCGATGAGTTGCACGCTGCCGCATTTTAACTCCATTTTAACCCTCATTCTCATCAGGCATGGTGGATTAAAATCAGGACTTATCACTTTCAATGTACCAATAAACTAAATCTTATGTACAAAGATTAAAAATTATTGTTCTGAGAGATTTTAATTATCCACACATCAATTGGGAGAGAGGGGGTAAAAGGAATTCCTAAAATATGAACAAGACTTCTTCCTCAAGCAGTGAGTTAGTTGGCCTACAGGGATGGATCTGATTTTTTGCTTGATCTGGTAATAAGTAATATAATAGAACAGGCAGATGAGCAAAATGTGAGTGCACACCCTAGAAGTAGTGACCCCAATATTACATGGCTTAAAATTCAATTCTAGATAAAAGAGAAATACTGAGAAGTACTCAGCACGGATTTCAAAAGGGACAATCATGTTTGACAAACTTCATAGAATTCTCTGAGGAGGTAACAGTCATGGTAGATGGGGGAAATGAAGTAGGTATAATGTATATGGACTTCAGGAAAGCCTTTGTCAAGGTACCACATGGAAGATATTAGAGAAGATTGAGGAATATGGAATTAGGGGGGAGGATAGCAAACTGGATTAAAAATTGGTTAAAAGGGAGAAAACAGAGGGTAGGAGTTAAGGGCAGTTTTTCAGAGTGGTTGGAAGTGGTTAGTGGTGTCCCACAGGATTCAGTTCAGGGGCCACTTCTATTCCTCTGTAAATCAATGAGTTGGACATAGGCTTAGAGGGAGTGGTATCAAAATTTGTAGATGATATCAAAACAAGAGGCATAGTTAATCCTTTAGAAGATGAAAGGAAGCTAGAAACATAGAAACATAGAAAATAGGAGCAGGAGTAGGCCATTCAGCCCTTCGAGCCTGCTCCGCCATTCAATTTGATCATGGCTGATCCTCTATCTCAATACCATATTCCCGCTCTCTCCCCATACCCCTTGATGCCTTTTGTGTCTAGAAATCTATCTAGCTCCTTCTTAAATATATTCAGTGACTTGGCCTCCATAGCCTTCTGTGGTAGAGAATTCCACAGGTTCACCACCCTCTGAGTGAAGAAATTTCTCCTCATCTCAGTCCTAAATATCCTGAGACTGTGACTGCTCGTTCTGGACCCCCCAGCCAGGGGAAACATCCTTCCTACATCCAGTCTGTCTAGCCCTGTCAGAATTTTATATGTTTCAATGAGATCCCCTCTCATTTTTCAAAACTCAAGTGAATACAGGCCGAGATGACCCAATCTCTCCATCCCCGGAATCAGTCTGGTGAACCTTCGCTCCACTCCCTCTATGGCAAGTATATCCTTTTTTAGGTAAGGAGACCAAAACTGCACACAATACTCCAGGTGTGGTCCCACCAAGGCCCTGTATAACTGCAGTAAGACATCCTTGCTCCTGTACTCAAATCCTCTTGCAATGAAGGCCAACATACCATTTGCCTTCCTAACTGCTTGCTGCATCTGCATGTTTGCTTTCAGTGACTGGTGTACAAGAACACCCAGGTCCCTTTGTACATCAACATTCCCCAATCTATCACCATTTAAATAATAATCTGCCTTTCGGTTTTTCCTTCCGAAGTGGATAACTTCACAGTTATCCGCATTATACTGCATCTGCCATGTATTTGCCCACTGACTCAATTTGTCTAAATCGCCTTGAAGCCTCTTTGCATCCTCCTCACAACCCCACCTAGTTTTGTGTCATCAGCAAACTTGGAAATATTACATTTGGTTCCCTTATCCAAATCATTGATGTATATTGTGAATAGCTGGGGCCCAAGCACTGATCCCTGCGGTACCCCACTAGTCACTGCCTGCCACCCCAAAAAAGAGCTATTTATTCCTACTCTCGGTTTCCTGTCTGTTAACCAATTTTCAATCCATGCCAGTATATTACCACCAATCCCATGTTCTTTTATTGTGGGACTTTATGAAAGGCCTTCTGAAAATCCAAATAAACCACATCCACTGGTTCTCCCTTATCTATTCTATCAGTTACATCCTCAAAAAACTCCAGAAGGTTTGTCAAACATGATTTTCCTTTCATAAATCCATGTTGACTTTGATATTTTCTAAGTGTCCTGTTATCACATCCTTTAAAATAGACTAGCATTTTCCCTACTACTGATGTTAGGCTAATCGGTCTGTAGTTCCCTGATTTCTCTCTCCCTCCTTTTTTAAATAGTGGGGTTACATTTGCCACCCTCCAATCTGCAGGAACTTGTTCCATGATCTGTAGAATTTTGGAAGATGACAACTAATGCATCCACTATTTCCATGGCTACCTCTTTCAGTACTCTGGGATGCAGATTATCAGGTCCTGGGGATTTATCGGCTTTCTGTCCCATTAATTTCTCCAGCACTATTTTTTTTACTAATACTATTTTCCTTTAATTCCTCCTTCTCACTAGTCCCTTGGTTCCCTAGCATTTCTGGGAAGTTATTTGTGTCCTCTTCCGTGAAGACGGAATGAAGGGATTCGCAAAATTTCACATGTTCCCCCCACCCCGAAGATTTATTGGAGTTATTAAAGAAACCCTGGTGTGACTGTTTTAAAAAATCCAAGGTCTCTCAAAATGGCTGCAGTCAGACACATGGCCAAGGACCGGCAGATTTGAAATTGCATTTTTCAACAACTTGGCAGGTTTCGTGTCTAGACAGGTTTCTTTAAACAATGCAACTGCTTTCTAGCCCTGAGGCAAGCTATCAACATGGCCGGTCAACACATCAAAATTCGAGCAGGAAGTGATCGCAGGACAAAAGGTGAACCATCAAGGTACATTCGGAACAATGGTAAAGCAGTTAGCATACAGATCGATACAGGAAACGGCCATAATGTAAATGGGCCAGAGATGGGGTCCTTTGTCTTACGTTTCGTGCTTAAATCAAACAATGAAGCAAGCTGATAAGGTATGAAAAAACCTGTTACCAAGAGGGTATAACTGAAGCTGCCCAGTATATTTCTGGGTAGTAGGAGAGGAGCTGCTCTCTTCGCCTCTTGGCCCTATCCTGTCTGTCTGCTAGCAACTAAGAAGGAAGGCCATCCAGTAAACCTCGCAACCACATGTCGACGGCAGCAGCAGGCACAGGGGCCAGGCCTTTTCATCTGTTTTCACCGGTGAGCATTAATTTTCTGGCTGCCACAAGACAACCTAGCATAAGTGTAAGGTTGGGGGTTAAGGGATATTGCTAAACTTGTGATTTTAGAATTTTCCCTCGATGTGTCTGTTTCTTTCAACCCGATAAGTGTAAGACTGTATTACATCCATAGCGATTTCTTTATCTTCTGTATTATACTGTTTACCTTGTAGTTTTAGTTTTCTTATTAATAAACATTGGTTTTCCTTGTACCAATCCACTGGTCTGTTTGTCTGTCTTTGTTACCACTCGATAAGTCCTCAGCTCAGAATCAGGAAGGGGTAAGCGATTCGCAACCGCACTGCGGGCAGGGCAGCTCAGGAAAAACATAACTGGCTGACCTACTATAAGCCCGAGAAACAGTAAAAAAGAAACCCCTTACAGGAACTAAAGTATTTGTTTAATTGCTCTGCCATTTACCTATTCCCCATTATAAATTCTTGAGTTTCTGACTGTAAGGGACCTTCATTTGCCTTCACTAATCTTTTTATTTTTTCTTACATGTAGAAGCTTTTACAGTCCACTTTTATGTTCTTTGCAAGTTTACTCTCATACTCTATTTTTCCCCTCTTAATCAATCTCTTGGTCCTTTTTTGCTGAATAAAGGGATATTAATAAAATGGGAGATTGGGCTAAGAAGTGGCAGATGGAATTCAATATCAGCAAGTATGAGGTGATACATCTTGGTTAAAAAAAAAAGTAATAACTGTAATTATATTCTGAATGGAACTAGGCTCAGTGCTGTGGAAGAGCAGAGGTATTGGGGGTACAAAATCACAGGCCATAAATAAAGCTAATAGAATTCT